>NC_090937.1:1269320399-1269623429 GCF_040938575.1 Ambystoma mexicanum | reverse complement strand
GTCGCGGCGTAGTGTCTTGAAACTGACACTATAAACATTGTTTTTACTGGGGCTTCTCTGTGGGTCTTGGCGGTTCCCCTTCCCCGAGTTTTGTGCTCCCTTTGTAAGTCTCTTTACTGTGGGCTTTTCAACTTGGAGGCTGTCGGTTGCTCCTTTTCGTTACTTCCCGGTAGGGCATCTCTACCGTCTTGTTCTTGCTCCTGTAGCGTTGGGTGTACTTGTCGTGCCCGGTTCTAGTCTCTATTTTGCCGGGGGTGGTTTCTGTTTCGCTCGTTCCTCTCTGCCGACTGTGGAATCCCACGCTGGTCCATCCACTCCTGGGCGTCGGTCGTTGTCTCGAAGATCTGTGTTTTTCCGTCATGCAGTATTTTTAGTTTGGCTGGATTCAGCAGCATGAATTTCACCCCTGCCGCTCGAAGGCGCTCTTTGGTCTGCCAGAACTGGGCTCTCTGCTTTTGCACAAGTACCGTATAGTCTGGATATATCGTTATCCTGGCCCCGTTCCTTGTGATGTTCCCTCCTTCTCTCGAGAAAGTCAGGATTTTTTCCCTGTCCTTAAAGTTCATAATTTTTGCGATCATTGGTCTTGGTGGTGCTCCTGGGCGCGGTCTTCTAGTCAGCGCCCGGTGTGCCCTTTCTACCACGAAGCCTTGGGATAGGGTCTCTGCTCCCACTTCTTGGATCAGGAGGTTCTCTATGTAGTTCGTGGGGTCCCTTCCTTCCTCCCCCTCTGGCAGCCCCACTATTCGTACGTTGTTGCGCCGGGCCCTGCCTTCTGCGTCTTCAGCTCTGCGTTCTAGTATATTAATTCTTTCCAGTGCTTCCGACATTTGTGTTCGCGAGGCGGACACTTCCACTGAGTTGCTCTGTGCTTGTTGTTCCACTGTTGTCATCCTTTCCGCCAGGTTTCTCGTATCTTGTCTAAGGAGTCCCACATCTACCATCACTGCGTCCAACTTGCCTTCTATCGACGTCTTTAACGCCCCTATGGCTTCCAGTATGCTGCTTTCCACTTGCCTGATCTCTCCTTGCGTGGCGTATGACTCCGGCGTGTCTTTCTCCCCAGCCTCTGGCTGCTGGTCGTCGTTCCTCCGGGTGAATGTCTCCATGACTGTTTGTCTCCCTCTGCCGCTTTTAGGCTTGTCTGGCATGTTAGTACCCACTGCTCTTGGCCTGTAGTTGGGCCCTGTTCAGTCAGGTTTCGTTTGTGCTTCAGTGGGTCCTTGCTCAATTCTCACACTCGCTTCCACTCTTTCCTGCGTGTGTTGCCTTTTTAATAAGCGATTTCTCTCTGTGTCTTTACCCTCGTTGTCCGTTTGCCGTGTCTCTCTCCGGTGTTCTCCTCCCTCTCGCTTTTGGGTGGTTGGAGTCTGTGCCTTGCGTGAGGCGGCTCATCCCCCAATTTCTGCCTGTGTGGGGGGGGTCTGTTTGTGCTGGATGGATTTGTGGTTCGTAGTGACTGTTACGTTCTCTCCCCCGCTTGCTGGTTATCTGTGAGGCAGCTGGTTGGGGTGGTGTCCGGGTCTATGTGTAATTCTTTTGCTCTCCTCGTTACGACGGCGGCTACCTTCTTCTCTTATGTCGTCTCTGTTAGGTCTCGGCTCTCCTGACCTGCCCCGCGGTCTGTCTCTTGTTCCCTGGGCCTGGTTCCTGTGTCTCGGCGTTACCTCCCTTCTCGGGATCTCCCGCTACTTTGCCGGCTCTTCGCTGCTGCTAGTCACCTCTGCGTCGGCAGGGAAGGGCTCTTCTTCGGTCCGATCTGTGGGCCGCTTCCTGTCCGTGGGTCTCGACGCCTTCTTCCTTCCCAGTTTGGTGTCGCGCTGTTTCTGTAGTGCTGTCTCGGGCTTCTCTTCCTGTTGCTGCCGTCGGTGCCTTGTCTCGCTGCCGGTCGGGTGATGCTCCGATCCTGCTTGGGCTGGGCGTTGATCTGCTGTCTCCCTCAGTTCCGCTCCGGACTGGCAGGTAAGGGCTCTTCTTCAGCGATCCGGTCTGTGGGCCGCCTCGTATTCTTCACTGCTTCTCCTATCGGGTTCCGCTGCTGCTACGCACCTCCGCGTTGGCAGGGGAGGGTTCTTCTGGGTCTAGTCCGTGGGCCGCCTCTCGTTCTCCGCTGTCTCTCCTCTCGAGGTCCCTCGTTGCACTGCTGGGTCTCCGTCGTTGCTGCTCACTTCCGTGTCGGCCAGGAGAGGCTCTTCTGTGGTCCGGCCTATGGATCGCTCTTCGTTCTCCATTTCCTCTCGTTGTGGGATCCCTCGTTGCTCTGCTGCTGCTCACCTCCGCTTCGGCGTGAGGGAATCTGCCTCGGTTCGGTCTGTGGGCCGCTTTCGATCCGTTCTGCCTCGCCTTCCGGGTTCTCCGGTTATTCTGCTAGGCCTCCGCTGCTTCTACACTCCTCCGCGTCAGGGGAGGGCTCTCTTGGTCCGGTCCACGGGTCGTCTCCCAGTCTCCGCCGCCTCGTCTCTCGGGGTCCCACGTCGCTCCGTTGGCTCTCCGCCGTTGACGCTCACCTCCGCTCTTCTGAGGCTCGGTCTATGGGTCGCCCCTCGCTTCCGCTGCCTCACCGCTCAGGTTCTTTCGTTGTTCCGCTAGGCCTCCGCTGCTGCTGCTCGTCTCCGCATCGGCTGGGGAAAGCTGTTCTCCAGCCCCGGACCGTGGGCCGCTTCCTGTTCTTGAGCCGCGCCGTCTTCACCTTCTCTGGGTCGGTGTCGCGCGGCTATCTCCGCAGTTGGCGTCTCGGATTTCTGCCACTCTGGTGGAACTTCGGTCCTGCCTGCGCTGGATGTTGATCGGCTATCTCGCCCAGTTCTACTCCTTCCCTTCGGCCTTCTTCGTGTGTTGAGACGCGGGTCTCTTTTTCAGCGTTGCGCGCCCGCCATTTTGTTGGTGGTGCCGCGCGTCTCTCCCTCTTCTCGTTTTCGCTCTTCTGGCCTCCGTTTTTCCTCGGGTCTTCTCCCGTGTGTGCCTTGGGTCTTCCGACGCCTTTTCCTGGCGTTTGTTCGGGTTTTTTTTGTCCTAATATACGCCTTTCTCAGGATCTTTGGTCGGATCTGGTGGGAGCCTCTCGGAGTCTGCTCACTCTCGCATGGCCGCCAAGCCACGCCCCATCTCTTATGACACACTTATTCTCCCCAAGGATAGGGGTGGATTAGGTCTTCCTGATCTGAGAAAATACTACAATGCCACTCAGCTGCGCGTCCTAATCCCACACTTCAGAGACCACAAACACCTGCAATGGGTCCAGATGGACAACCACTACTTGTCCCCTGCCACAGTGGCAGAATGGCTGTGGTCACCATACCAACGGGTCCAGAAGAGAATTAAGCACCACCCCATACTATCCACCATATGGACTATATGGCACACTAGGAAAGAGATGCACGAAGTTACCACCTGGCCATCCCCGCACAGTCACTTGTGGTCTCCTGGCATAAATGACCAAATCCCGAACCTAGACCGGTTTCAGTCCTGGTACGAGGCAGGCCTGGACAGGGTGGGACACCTCCAGAAAAAGGTTGAGTTTATCACACTACCTGACCTGACAACGGCACTGGGGATAGGTACTCTATCGACATTCCACTTCATCCAGCTAAAAGGGGTGTTAACGAGAACCGAATGGAGAGAAAAACTGAGAAGAGATCTTACCGCTTTTGAGAAACTCCTAGACCCTAGAACGGAAATGAAAGGCCTTATCTCAATAATGTATCAAACGCTATTGGGTGCAGGCGGCGGGTATACGGAACCCCTTAAGGCCAGATGGGAAAAAGACCTCGGCAAAGAGATACTCCCCGAACAATGGGACTTAATGTGCAGAGCTGCACCTACATCCTCCATATCCAACCAGTATAAGCTGCATGCCATAAAACTCCTACACCGATAGCAATACGATCCGCTTCGACTCTCCAAAATGTCCCAGTCCATGAGCCCAAAGTGCTGGAGAAACTGCGGAGAAACTGCCAACTACTGGCACATGTGGTGGAGCTGTCTGCACATTAAAGTGTTTTGGACTGAAGTCCTGGGATGGATCAAAGAAGTGGATGACATCCATAGAGAACTTGACCCACACCTTGTTCTGTTTGGCCTTGAGAGAGTCGAGGAGGATTGGTTTCGGGTCAAAGGCCTTACTCCCCAGTTATTACTGGCTGCGAGGGCCCTAATAGCGACCAAGTGGAAATCCCCTCAGGTCCCAGGTAAGACCGAATGGATTAAATTGGCCACGAGCATTTATGTAATGGAAACAATCACTGCCTCCCTGCACAACAAATCGGTGAAATGCGAAACTCTATGGATGGACTTCAAGAATACATATATCACACCTACTCACGACTCCCAACCAGAGGAACCCCCAAAAAACCTGACTGAATGATGCTACACCTAAGGGACACTACACAGGATGAGACTCTCACTTCCAGCGACCATGCTACTATCGGATGTGACACTGTGTCAATCATATGATACTAATACTTTTGTCAAACTATTGTACTCGTGAAATACACTAACCCAAGTGGGGGGGGGTGGGAGTGGGCTTCAGCAAACATTCAATGAGACAGTTCCAGACAATCGGGACTGTCGCACTACCAAGAGATTCTAGTATACTGTTTTACTATGCACTGTTTGTTCGACTTGTACCTCTGGCAGATGTATGATCTTCTTTGAATACTGTTTGCTTCCTTTTGTTTCTCGCAAAACCAATAAAGCTACATTTAAAAAAAAAAAATGAACAAAGTGCAAACTGGACAGATAACCTGTTCACCCTGACGTGGATTTTCTTTATTTTTTAAATGGTTAATTTTATTTATGAACTTTTCATTTGTGCTATGAAGGTTTTGAAAGAGAGGAGTTAGTCTTCAGAGTATACAGCGGTATTAGCTCTTGTGCTGCTGCAGGGAGCAAGTGTATGACCTTTGTCATACAGAGGGTTCTTAGTGGGTCTTCTTTCCAAGTTCTAAATGATTTGGAGGAATTGGGTGATTGTATAAATGGATTTGTTATTTTGTCCATTCAGTAGCGAGCTCCATCTTTTTTCGGGTTCCATTTCTTGAGACGAGATTTTGAAGAGGGCACCAAAACATTCTCTTTGGTTAGAGAGTTGAGTGCATTCCATGACAAGATGGTATATGGTTTCAGGTATCCCTTGATCTTTGCAGAAACGGCAGTGTTGCTCTTTGAAGGGTATCAGTCTGGCGATGTCAAGGTTGGCTCGTGTTGGTATTGCATTTCCATTGGATCTTTTTAAAACGTGCTTACTACAAGAATGTGCATTTCTTTTTGTAATGTAGGCAAGCTATTTGATGTCTGTATTCTGTTTACTGCCTCCTCTGAAAATAATGTCATGGCGCACTTACTGGCCGACATTTATAGTATCCCTACATCTGGAGTATCTCTCCTACATCTACAGTATCTCTCCTACATCTCCCTTGCTTTTCTACTGCTGGGATCCCGTGGGATATCACTGCAGGAGTAACTGAAACCATATTTCAATAAAATAAAAAATAAAAGAAATGTCCATATTTCAAATAAACACCCACCATATACATTAAACCACAGGCGTCATTAATTATGTACACACTCCAGCTTCATGGAACAAGCAACATTTCCCACAACAGATATATTGATGATTTTTCAATACATCAATAAATAGAATATACAGTTCAGAATTATTTTATTTTATTAATCAGATCTCATCATCTATTATCAGTGGTCCGATCTCCTTTTTGGTGCATTTTGGTGGTGCACAGCACAGCAATATGCTCCATGTGCAATAAATGAAAAATAAAAATAACGTCCTGTCCATTAGTCTTTGAACTACAACTACACATAATGCTGTCATCAGCAGAACCCCTCCAGTCCGGCACTCCATTGAATATCCTACACAGGCGTCACCTTTCTGGCATCGCAGGCTCCTTATCTTCGCCCCCTTCTCTTGGTCCAGGGGCTTTCCCGGGGCCTCCAAGGGTCCAGCGCTAAAAGGAGCCGATGCTGCCGGGCAAGGAATTAGTCATCTTAAGTAGAAAGAAAGAAAACAAATTAAGTATCTAGCACAACACATGTTTTTATGCCTCTTCTGCTGCAATACCTGAAACTAAAATTCGATTGTCATTATTATTATGGTGGCTCCCCTGATATTAATTTGCCACGCTGGAACACCTGAAAATAAGTTTATCATCATATAATTCAAAACATACATCTCACATCATACAACTAAAACAATTTAAAAAATACACACCATACAGACACCTTGACTCTCCGGTTAGCCCAATTCCCACTCCACACTCATTATTTTCCCTCAACTAGCTTCAACTTGTCCAAGCCTTCTCACCTCATGCTTTGGGTGGAAAGGTTTGATTTGATTTACATGGACAAACTGCTCCACTGCCATCTCACCCTCCTTTTTAATTATTCTGTAAACCATAGGGGAGACCTTCTCTATTATTCTAAATGGTCCTTGCCATGCTGCAAGAAACTTAGAGTTTGCATGCTTACTTTTCCCAAAGTTAAATTTATATACCTGATCTCCCACCTTGTATTCCCTCATAGATGTCTTCGTATCATAATATGTTTTTTCACTATCAGCAGCCCTCTCCAGATTATGCTGCACAAATGCAAACTCATGTTGTAAGTGCTTACTCAACTCTTCCATATATTCATGAATTGGCATTTACAAGTGTTTGCTCGAATGGTCAACGGTATCGAAGGCCGTGGAGGGCACTCGTCTCTCTGCTGGTCTAATGCCAATGCATTGCCGTCATGGAGAGTGACCATTACTGACTCTGTGCCTATCCAAGGTTGGAAACCCGCCTGGAAGGGGTAAAGAATGTCATTAACCTCAAAGTAGGTAGAAAGCTGAGGAGTGACAATTTATTCCAACAATTTGGACAAAGGCGGAAGAAGCGATATCGGACGGTAGTTTTCCGCTACCTCAGGATCCAGGTGGGGCTTCTCAAGCAGAGGGGAGACAACCGCATGTTTAAGTGAAGGGGCAATATAACCAGTACTACATGAGTATTGAAGCGCCTCAGTGAGTAAAGGGACCAGATTCAGTGAGGGGTCCTACAGGATATGGAGGGGAATAGGATCCATAGGTGAAGCAGATTTAAGTTTGAGGAGCACCTCTGTCACCAAGCTTTCAGAGATGGTAACAAAAAAGTGAACATGCTAGAGCATTTAATAGCCGGGCAGTTCAGAAAATTAGCGATGTTACAATTTATACTTGTCTCAGCAAGGATATTTTCTCTAACCATGCAGATTTTATTTAGAAAGAAGGAACCTATCACATTTCAGTGAGATTGAGAGCAAGAGGCCACAGAGGAAGATAGAACAGGAGTAGTGAGCTCCTTAGCAACTACAAAAAGCTCAGTAGAGGAGCATGAGGCATTGAGGATCCGAACAGCATATTTCTGAGATTTAGCTGTTTTAACATCCTCTTGATAATAGTTCCTTACATGTATATATGCCACTTTAGATTCAGAATTAGGAAATAAACAGCATTTACACTCCATGCAACTGTATTTCTATTTCAGTGACCGCAGTACTGAAGAGTATAATGGGGCAGAAGGGACCCTGCGCCTAGGGCGAAGCTGAAGTGGAGCTAGTGCATCTGCTGAGTCTTTCAGAGCTGTGACCAGAGCATTGTAGATATTCAGGCCATTAATTCTATGATGTTGGATGGAGCCAGTAACGGCACAAGGGATTGTATCAATAGGAACATGAGACCATCGCCGTTGGAGTTTCAACAAGGGAGGGGCTTGGCTTTTGTGTAGGAGTGAGGCAGAGTAAAAGGAATTAGGAAATGGTCAGACCAAAGCATAGGCAGAGGCTCAAAGGCCCACAGACCAGAAAGATTAGGTCCAGTTTCTTACCCCCAATGTGAGTGGGATCTTGATTACAAAGAGAGAAACCAGAATCAATCAATGAAGCAACAAGACTGTGTTGTGTGCATGGGGATCGGAGGGAGGCTGTAGATGGAGATTAAAACCGCCCAGTAACACTAGGTTGGAATAAGTCATGGTAAGATCTGCAATGATTTGTGCAAAATCCACTACAAACTGGCACGCGACATAGCCCGGAGGCCGATACATCACAAGGAAATGGACAGTGCATTCTGGAGATACTCGTAACTTAGTGAGAAGTAGTTCACAAGGAATATTGTGTGCCGAAGGAACAGCATGGCAATTGTACTTTTAGCACAATGCCACCCCCAGACATGGGTGGCGGATGATCTTTTTGCACTATATCATAATTTCCTGGCAAAATATGCACAATGTCCAGCCAGAATATTCATTGAACCAAGTTTCGGTGATACAAAACAAATCAGGTGTGTGAGTATCAGAAAAATATTTGAGGTCATCACAGTGAGCTCCCGCAGAGTGGACATTAATAATGAGCACAGTAAGCACAGAAAGCAAGACAGTTGCCTTTAATGGAGCATGACCAGAGGGAGTAGTGATGGAAGTGCATAGAAAGCCATCAGTCCATATTGTGTTGGGTGGTACAAGATCTATAAATACCCCACATGGGTAAAAAATATGATTGTGAGGATTTGCAGAGACAGCATGATGAAGTTCCTAATAAGAATCAGTCACTAAAACGATCTCCTTCAGTTTATTTTCAACCGTGGTAGCAATTGCCTTGTAAATGGCAGCTAACTCTGCTACTTGACTACTCCAAGACCCAATCATCATACTCACTCTTGGGATGTTGTCACATTTAAACCAGATATTCCCCATTCCTGCTACCAGTCCCTTTTCTGTGTTATTTTCCACATGATATGCACATCCAACTTCATACACTGTTTGTAAATCCCTACATACATCCCCATTGAAAGCTTTGTGGGAGATTGTTCTAATTCATTCAGGTTGTCAGTGACATGTGTTATATGCAATAAATACATTATATACATTCTTTACATGTAAGGATAGAGGGTAGCATATTATAAACTGTAGATACATTATGTACATTATACAAGTGAGAGTGGAGGGGTACGTGTGGCATCAGATCACAGTGCACATGGTCTCAGATTTCAAAGGTCATTGTGTCGGAGCCAGTTGCAGGTATGGTGCCTGAAGCAGTTGTAGGGCTGGTCCCTTCTTAGTTCAACTGGAAGGGCATTCCAGTACTGAGCCGCATGCACCAGGAAGCTATTGCCTCCTGTATTTTTAGTTGGAATCTCGGGGTTTGGAGGCAGAAAGAGTTGGCTGTTCTGGTTGGTCGTGCAGAGGTTTTTCTTATTATTCTGTCCCTGTCCCTGAGGTATGGGGGGCATTTGAAAGTTAGTGTGACAATTTTTAAGGTTATCCTATCGCTAATTTTTAGCCAGTTGTGATTTTTACGCACATTCGAAATGTGCTCTCTGACTGGGAGGTTCAAGGCCGTTCTGAGCGCGTTATTTTGCAAGGTTTGAAGTTTATTGATGATGTATTTGTTAGCGCCTGCATAAAGTGCGTTGCAGTAATCCAATTTTGAGAGGATCAGTGCATTGGCTAGGATAATGCAGATAGCTGGTGAGAGGAAGGGTCTGCATGCTTTAATAAGTTTACCAGCATAGGCAGTGGATGAGGGCCGGGAGTTCACGTGTTTCCTTAGGGACAAGGTGGAGTCCATGTAGAAACCAAGGGTCTTCACATCTTTGGCGACGAGAATTATATAGCCGTCGGTATTGAAGGAGCTGTAGTTGGAATCGAGTTTTATTAAGTTGTTAGGTGAGCCTAGAGTAAGGATCTCTGTTTTTTCGTCATTCAGGCAGAGGCCATGGGTTGCCATCCATGCCTGAAAGAGGGTGTACATTTTGTTTACTAAAGCTGAATCCGTGGTGAAATTGCCCGAAAGGGGGATGAGGATCTGGGTGTCGTCTGCATAATTTGTGTAGGTGACACCCAGTCTGTCCAATTTGTCGAATAGAGGTTTAGTAAAGATATTGTACATTGTTGGCAAGACACAGGAGCCCTGTAGGACTCCATATGTTGTCTGGATAGGGTCTGCAGAGTCTAAGGTGGAGAAGAATCGCACACTTCTATTGTCGAGAAAGGATTGGACCCAGGCTATAGCTTTACTTGAGAAGTGGGTGGCTGATGCTAGGTGTTTGCAGAGTACTGCATGGTCCACTAGGTCAAAAGCCGCCGACAGTTCAAGGAGGAGTAGCATAGCTGTATTTCCTTTGCCATTGAGCTCGTCAATTTTGGCTTTAAGATCTATAAGTGCGGTCTCAGTGCCGTGCTGAAGTCTGAAGCCCGATTGATGAGTGCCAAGGAGTTGGTTAGTCTCCAGGTATTTTTGGATTTGGAGATAGGCCACTCTGTCAATTATCTTCTGGAGGAAGGGGACAGTAGTGATGGGCCTATAGCTGGTGGGGGTGGAGGGGTCTAGGGTTTGTTTGTTTAGCAGTGGGAGAACCCAGGACTCTTTTAAGCTGCTTGGGACTGTGCTAGATGAGAAGGAGGCGTTGATGAGTTTGGTGACGAAGGGGGCTAGTTCTCTGGCAGCATTCTTATTTATCTGGGCCGGGCAGTAATCACCTTTGTTATTGGACGGTTTTAGTGAGGCAATTATTTTTTCAGTTTCGTGAGTGGAAACTTTAGCGAATTTAAAAGGTGTTAGGCTAGGTTTGGGCGTGGGCGTACTGGGAGTTTCTCTGAGAGGGAGCGAGGCTTTTTTTATAGTAATTTTAAATTGCAATGTTTTTACTTTATTGGCGAGGGCATTTTGGATATTGGTACGTTTTCGGGTGGTGGTATGGGAGATTCAAGTTCTCGCAGGATTGCAAATAATTCCTTGGTATTGGAGCATGCGTTGGAGAGTCTATCGTTATAGACGTCTTTTTTAACTTGGAGGATAGCTTTCTTGTAGTTAGTAGCGCATAGTTTGAGTTTAAGTTTGTTTTCAGCTGTAGGGTTGTGTCGCCATACCGCTTCAAGCTTCCTTTTTTCCAATCTCAGTTCTTTTAGGTGGGTGGTGAACCAAGTATTGAGGTGGGATTGTTGTTTACTTATACAATTCTTCAGTGGGGCAAAGGCGTCCATGGCTATGGCCATGGTGTCATTGTATATTTTGACCATGGTGTCTGGGTCAGAGTCAGTTGGCAGGGCATTAATGGTTGGGAGGAGCAGGGGTAGGATATTGTCAAGTGTGATGTTTTTTTCTGGATCTCATGGGAACCGATGGTGCCATTATTTTTTTTAGTTCTGAGCATCTTGTTGATGGTTAAGTAGAAATTGATGAGGAAGTGGCCAGTCCACGACTGGGGTGTAATTTTGGTGATAGTAGTAGGGCAGTTGGAAGTGGCTACCCAGCCTAATATTCTCCCTTTGTCGTGGGTGGGGGTGAGAACTTTTTTGGGTGTGGCCATGTCCCTAAAGCATGGTGGCAATAACTTGCACTTGTTTGTCATCTGGGTCGTTAAGACCTAGGTTAAAGTCACCAAGGATCATTGTTTGTGTTGCTCGCTAGGAGGCTGGATAATTCCTCTATGGTTGACACGCCAGTGTTCACCATGGTACGTAGGCATGTTAAAGGGCATGGGAAAAAGTAGGCATTGTAGTACAAGAGTTTGAGAGGTCCGTTATGCAAGGCAAATCGAGTACGTGTTATACATGCAGCGTAGTATGCTAGTATAGTATAGGCAGGGTTAACATGAATTAAGGCATTGGGTGTCTAATATTAGAGTATAATGTAGCGTGTTGGTAGCTGTAGAGCTATTAACAGGCACAGTGCACAATATGTTACATCTTCACTTGCAATTAGGGGCAGTTCAGATAGCAATGCACTAATGGGCTAAGAGTGACTATCAAATTACAATCTAGTGGCAGGCTAATAGCAGCTAGATAACACAATGTAGTGGCAGGCTAGATGCAACTATCAAATTACAATGTAGTGGCAGGCTAAATGCAACTACCAAATTACAATGTAGTGGCAGGCAAATAGCAGCTAGAGAACACAATGTAGTGGCAGGCTAGATGCAACTATCAAATTACAATGTAGTGACAGGCTAAATGCAACTATGAAATTACAATGTAGTGGCAGGCTAATAGCAGCTAGAGAACACAATGTAGTGGCAGGCTAATAGCAGCTAGAGAACACAATGTAGTGGCAGGCTAGATGCAACTATCAAATTACAATCTAGTGACAGGCTGGATGCAACTATCAAATTACAATGTAGTGGCAGGCTAGATGCAACTTTCAAATTACAATGTAGTGACAGGCTAAATGCAACTATCAAATTACAATGTAGTGACAGGCTAAATGCAACTATCTAATTACAATGTAGTGGCAGGCTAATAGCAGCTAGAAAACACAATGTAGTGACAGGCTAAATGTAACTATCTTATTACAATGTAGTGGCAGGCAAATAGCAGCAAGAGAACACAATGTAGTGGCAGGCTAAATGCAACTGTTAGTGGCAATGCACTTTCAAATGGCTAAATGCAACTTTCAAAGGCTAAATGTATGTGCAGTTGTGGGCAGTATAATGAATATAGCTAACAGGGGCTAGCAGGCTTGGGAACAGTTATCAAGAGTTACAGCAGATCGGGCAGATGGTATCACAGTTGCAGGTTACAGGCGCTCAATGATTGCATGTAGGTTACCTCTATGGAATAGAGTGCAGCGTCGGACACCAATGAAGTCTGCTCTGCTGCGAGGGCGATGTCCAGGCTGTGGGTGATCTGGGTAGGCTCAGGAGGCAGAGGGGCAAGGGCAGGTGGGGCAGTAAACAGGGTTAGTGGTAAATGGGGCCTTTATGAGGCATTCTTTCAGCCTAGCCACCACTTCACACTGCTCCTTTTCCAACTTCCAGGGTACACCATGCTTTAATAATCTGGTTAAAGGTTGCATAATGTCTGCATAGTTTTCAATAAATTTCCTGTTATAGACTGTCATCCGTAATAAACTCTTCAATCCTTTCAAGTTAGTAGGATCTTTCAACTTCTGTATTGCCTCCACCTTTTTCTTTTGTGGATTCAACCCATTCTCAGTCACCTTGTGACCTAAGAAGTTCACTTTCTTTTTACACCGTTGTGCTTTCTGCAAAGATACCTTTGCTCCTGCCTCCTGTAACTGGTCAAAAACATGTTGAATCTCATCAAAATTACTTTTCAGATTCTCATTTTTAATTAGTACATAATCTACATAAACTATCGTTCTCCTTTCTGCTGCATCTGAGAGCACCTTCCTCAAAAATTTCCGAATTCACTCCCACTATTGACATACCTGAAAGGTGTTCGGGACCATGCATATGAGATTTGTCAAACGAAAATGCAAATAAGTTTTGAATATCTTCAGCAAGTGGCACAGACCAGTACACAGCTGTTAGATCTAATCTGGTAAACACCTTTGACCCGTGGACCTGTGCGAGACCCTGATCAATAAATGGGAGTGGTGACATGGAAACAGGTACTCTCTTGTTTAGCTCTCGTAGATCTGCTCACAAGCGCCATTGGCCATTAGGTTTTAACACACCCAAAATGGAAGTATTTGATGTGCTATGAATGGGCCTAATGATATCTCTGGATTCTAAATTTGTAATTATCTCGGCCAATGATGCCAAACATGCTAGTGGAAACCAATATTGACGCACAAATAATGGTTCCCTACCATGTTCCTCTGGCAATGTGGCAACATGCAGGTCAGTTAGGCCGCAATCATATGCGTTTTTGGCAAAAATCTCTTTAAACTCCATAAATATTTTTCTCAACTGATCTTTTTCTTCTTCATTGGTGCATGCATCTGCAGCCTGAACCTGCTCCTTTACCATTTTTGAACATTCTGGGAAGTCCCCTAATGGAGGAACCGCTATGCTCTCCTCTAACCATGTGGCTGTATCTCTTTGGAGAGTAGACACATTTAAATATCTTGGAATCTTGACTCCCATTTCAATATGCTGTCTTTCTGTTTTATTTTATTTTAAATCAAATAGGATGCACGCATTTAAGTGACAGCACTCTGTCTCAGTCGATTCATAAAGATACACAGACTGAATTTTAAATATTCCTTCAGGTTGAGAGTCCAAAGACTCTGGCAATTCACCCAGCACATTCACATATCTCTCAGGTATATTCCCAATCACTGCATTATTGAAATCTGCAGTATAATGAGATTTTTGTATTGCCATTCCTAACGGTGAATTCTCCTCTAAATGAATATCCTGGCACCCCTTGTGTCCACCAGGATTTTAATGGGTCCATTGCCAATATCTAACAGTGGTGTATATTCACATTCCAGGCCTTGCTGCCTCATAGATTTACAACACAAATACATCAGAATCTTTCATCTGCCACCCCGTTCTGTGTTTTAGCATAAATTGTAACTTGCCTGGCAAATGCAGGAATGGTAACATCCTTTTTTACCTGTAATTCCATCGCATATGACACCATCTGTGCACAATGATAAGCCTGTCTCTTGTCTTCAAATGCAGGTGCAGGACCCCCAATCTGGACCACACTTTGTGATTTAGTAAGTCTAGCACCATACACATTCTGTGCAAAATGTTATTTCCCAAATAAAAGTTATTCTGTGCCCCACTCACTATCCATACATTGTGACAGATAGTTTTAGGGGCAATTGTGATTCTTAGCATGCATCTTCCTGTGATTCAATTCCTGACTCCGGATTATCCAACCCAAAAATGTGTTGGTTCTTTGTCCTGAATTTTGGGACCCCCTCCCTGTCAATTATTTGCTGGAATATTTTCTAATTAATGAAACCTCTTTCCTTCACAAGTTCTAAAGTGGCTTCTATCATTTCAGAATGACCATTTACACAGACAGGGATCCATGGCTGTCCATCTCCCATGTGTATTTCAGAAAGTAATGTGTTTTCATCTATTTCTGGTTGCCATTTTTTTCTGAATAAATCTCAAGAGACTGCTTCTCTTCTTCACCTCGCATTTCACCCTGACACATTAGATTGACAGTGAAACTAGGTACACAGCCATTCTGAAGATACACTTCCACTGCATCATCTGATATAGCCACTGTATGGCATTATTTTATAGTATTGTTCTGTGACCTAACCTTCTTAGAAATCTATGTTGTTTTGGCGAGGGACCATAAGACCCCATTTACCCCATCAATGAGGGGCGACAAACATTTCAGGCAATTTGACCCCATGAGGAAAGGTATTTCACTGATGGATGTAATCAATACTTCCTGTCTTGTCAGTCCAGAAAGAGTAGACCCCCCCTCGATCATAAGGCAATATACTTTGTTGGTCGAAGACCAACCGCCTCATGTGTTTTAGTATTAGAAAGGTGTAGTAAAAGCTTAACCACGGTGCGGTCATTTTAAGGAGACCAAAATCGCCATTTTGTTTCCTTCTTGTTTTCTCTAACGTTGCCTTTTGCTTCATGTAAAACTGCTTTGCTGAAATATTATTCTTCTTCACTGGTGCATAATGCAAGGCCGCAAGAGGCATGTTGAAATATAACGCAGTAACCCAGATAGAAATGCCTCCCTCACATATCCTTGGAGAGTGAGCAGCAAGGCATTCTAATCAGTACAGCAGGTCCCAGCTAGTCTCGGTAGCACAGTAGAAATGCTAGAGCGAGCATTAAATGACTTGAATTATGCTCTTCTTTGTGGGCCCCCTTTCCAGAGCCCGGTAGAGCCCCGGAGAGCAAGTTGACCCCCAGGGAACTAATAGAAACTAGGAGATAGCAAGGCCTGGAATGTGTCTATCCCCACGCACAGCTTGCTTGCAGAAACAGAAGCATCGTGTTCTTTAAAACAAAGACTTATGTCTGTGGGCTTACAAAATTGCAAACTGTTACTAAATGAATGTTTGAAGGTGTCATACTTGCCACCATTATCAATCATCGTGCCTAGTTCAAAGGAAATGCAATGGGGGCAGTATAGGTTGGGAAACTACTGATTACTAGATGCTTGTTTTGTATATATGTAAATGTTGTACGAATTTCTCTCGCTTGCGTCCCCCGAGGTCTGGTAGACACACGTCACGGGGTGTGGGACCAGTTGGCCAACTGAGACTATTTGCTATGCAATAAACCCTAGATTTTGGGAATACAACCTGGTCTGGCATATCAGTTCGTGTGTGGTGATTGTGCCTTGTTTCCACAAACGAGGGTCACTCAGGGGCCCCTTCAAGATGGCGCCCGAATAGGGACTCTCCCCCACTTGTTCCATTGTGTACATTGTAAAATAAGAAAGGCAGAGAGAATGGCGAGGACAGAACGATCAAGCAGGGATCAAGAGGTGTTCGGCGCACCCCTGCAAAAGCGATGCGAGATTCCTTTGCAGATCTGCACACAACTGATCCCTGATCGACGTGCCCGGCCAGAGAACAAGGAGGCGAGGGTCCCGAAACGAGGCAGAGTGAGCCAAGATACGCAGACACGACGTCAGTATACGGACGAATTGTGTCTTGAAAAGACAACTTGATTGATCAGGTGAGTCGTGCCCCGATTCAAAAGTGTTCCTGATATTGGTTGAGAGATGATTTTGCAAAATCAAACACCCAGCGTAAGGTTGATTAGACGAGGGTAAGGTTAAAACATGCCTGGGGTATTGTCCACCCTAGCAGGATTTTTATGCTGCGGCGGACAATCTTTGGAAACTGGCCAAGTCGCGCCACCTGTGGGAACGCCAGCGTATGAGATGTATGTGAAGTATGGTGTGGGAGCGATAATGTTTTGTGTGATTTGGCATAAGCAAACCAGAAAACAGGAAGATCTTCACTGGCCGAATCATGGTAGTTTTGAGGTGACGAGAATAGATAATTTGGAGAAGGTGTTGATGAAAAAGAAAACACGCCCTGCAGCATTTGATATCCTTAGGGACTGGAGAAGGGAAGCAATGCTTCTCTGGAAAAGTAGAGAGAAACATGCACGCAGGCATAAGTCGAAAGCAGAGAGAGTGAAAGAGAAGGAAGAGGAGTGGAATGATAGTTTTAAAAAGTCAAATAGACGCAAGCAATTGAGCATAGAAAAGATATACCCACAACAGGAGTTGCATTCATCAGACGAATTAATAGATAAAATATTGACAGACACAAAGCAAGGTCCAAGGAGAGAGACTAAAACGATTGCATCAGTGGCTATTGCTCAACCCCCTCCTGTTGCTCAGCCCCTCCCAACTGACCAAACACCAGCACAGCCACACACTGCACAAATAGCGCCTCCCATTAGCCAGTCACCACCACAACAGTCATTTCCCGTTCTCGTTGTCCCATCCGCACCTCCCTCCCTAGAGAATGGTTCTGTCACATCTGCCCCTCCCGTAATTGAACTTGAACTTGTTGAAACAGAAGAAGGGTCTGAACAAATGGGATGTACGAGAGTATACCTTGCCCATGAAAAAAAAAGCACTGCAGATAATGGCCGAACATCTGATAGACAAAGATATAAATGAAAAGAAAGCCAGCCCCCCTGAGATAATAGCAGTATATAAGAGGGCATTTGAACGCGGAACAGGAGAGACAGCTTTATCACTTGATTTGGGAATATTATTGCATATGAGAGAAGGGGGAGGAACAGCGAATGTGGTATTTCCCATGAGAGAAGTGCCCCAAACTTTTGTACCAAAGGTAGAGATTCCTGCAGTAGGCAATCAACCAGCGCGAGTAACAGAAGCACATTATACAGCCCAATATGTACATGACCCCTTCTCCAGACAGGAAGTGAATAACATAAAACAGACGATTCCCGATATAAGAAAGAATCCCGCGGGATTTTATAAAGAAGTAGAGTCCTGCATGCAATCATCCGTGCTTACCATGGGTGACATAGATCTAATATTCCCAGTAATCCTGCCAGCAGATATATGGAAACAAATAAGAAAAGTGGATGATGAAATAGCCTATTGCGGCACATGGACAGATTTAATAAAAGAGTTTAGGGATAAAGAAGTGGGAGGAAAACCAGGGGCAAATATGGTGGCATTACCAACACGAATAATACAGAAATTGAAAGGAATTGTTCTAGAAAAAAGAATTCAATGGGACAAATTGACTGCATGCGTTCAGGGCAAGGATGAATTACCCACACATTATTTTAATAGATTTGAGGAAGTATTTACGGATTTCAGTGGACAGGATGTAAGCACAGAAGTGGGAAAAAGGCTATTTGTTGATAAATATGTGAGCGGGTTAATACTTCCCATTTAAACCTTAATAATGACATCGGAAAGTTCATGGCAAGCAAAAATGTTGAGTGAAGTACTACATATGGCTCAATATTATGAGAACAGAGTGAACGCCGAGAAAGAGAAAGAGGTGAAGGATAGAACGAATGTGAAAACAAGGGTGCTACCTGATGGCACATCCACTGCTGCCTATGCTATCACCACGATAAAAAGTATTGTGGAGAGTAAAAGAATCCCCTGCAACTCTGCACAAGCCGCAGAGATAATAGCCTTGACCAGGGCTTGTGAGATTTCTGAAAATCTGAGTGTAAACATATATACTGACAGCCAATACGCCTTTGGCGTGGTTCATAACTTTGGTCGACTCTGGGCAGGAAGAGGTTTCCTAACATCACATGGGGCTAGAATCCAGCATGGCCCTTTGATTGTACAATTGCTGTCTGCACTTACGTGTCCAAAGCACCTGGCAATAGTAAAATGTGTGGCGCATAAAAAAGTAACATGCAAAATGGGAGAGGGAAACGCATTTGCAGACAGTATTGCGAAACAAACTGTCACTGACTTGAATACCAAAATGTTAACAGTACAGTCTGAGGAAGTACCCTGCATGATAGAGAATGGAATTGCTACTGTCAAAGAGATGCAGGTGGAAGCCACTGTTGATGAAATCCAAGGGTGGGCTGAGGGCTCTGCAGAATTAGATCTAGAAGGATGCTGGGTGGATAAGGGAAGTAGAAACTGGCTGTTGCCCAATTCCTATGTAACTGCAATGGTCACGATGGCCCACAGCCCCACTCATATTTGTGCCAAAAAGATAGTCCAACATCTAGCCACAGTATGGTAGAATGCACACATAAAGAAAAATGCCGAGAGGTTGGTCCAGAACTGTATCACGTGTCTACAACACAATGTGGGGAAGGGAACGGTGACTCCAACAGGCGGTTTTGGCCCTCTCTCTATGCGTTTTGAGGTAATCCATTTTGATTTCATAGAAATGGAGAGGTGCCAAAGCTTGAAGTATGTTCTGGTGGTCATATGTGCATTTAGCAAATGAGTGGAAGCATATCCATTAAAAGAATGCACTGCCATGAGCATGGTGAAAGTAATGTTAGAGGAATACTTCTCCCTTTTTGGCTTGCATCGTGTCATTTGGTCAGACAACGGTCCGCATTTTGTGGGTGCAGTAATATTACAGATTTGTGCAGGTCTCCAGATTGATAAGTGATTCGATTGTTCTAAACACCCCATGTCTGCTGGTCTTATTGAATGCCACAACGGCATCTCAAAATCTAAGATAAGCAAAATATGCGCAGGAAACAAGTTAACCTGGGTAGATGCATTACCGCTAGCATTACTGTGCATGCGCACATCTGTGCAGGCAAGAACTGGGCTAGCCCCGTACGAAATCATAATGGGGAGACAGGCGAATGTTTGGTGTGCACCTCAGTCGAAAAGGCTGAGGGAACTTGAATACCCTGTGCTCAGCATTTATTGTAATCTTTTAATTCAAAAATTGCATTTGATTCATCAGCAGGTGCAGGAGGCATTACCAATAAGATACACTGGCCCAGTACACGCACTGGAGCCACGAATCTGGGTGCTAATTAAGAACTTTGAGCGGAAGACATCGTTAGCACCCAGATGGCGTGGACCCTATCTGATCCTCCTAACTACGCAAACGGCAATTCATGTGGATGGAAGGAAGGCGTGGATCCATGCGACACACACCAAGAAGGTCCCATCACCGTCTAAAAAACTGACTGATTGAGATGACCAGAAAGAGACAGCGGTCCCAGAAATAAAAGAAACAATTGCCAGTTCTTTGCCACATAATTTCCCTGATCCTGACACAAAGCCTGAAAAGATTGCTGTAAAAGAGGAAGGGCAAAGAGTGCCCCAACGTTGTTCAGCAGAACCTGCATCACTGCTGGCAGACACAAAACGTATACCACTTTGAGGCCCACCCTCTTTCATTGCGCTGCAGCCTGAAAAGAAAGCTGCATCATCACTGTGGTGCCCACCATCATATGCTATTGCGCCACAGGCTGACTCCGAGCTTGAGTCTGGAAGTACATCGACACTATTCATTGATCACACGATACCAGGAGCGAGGCAATCCAATTAGCGGCCTCAGAAGGAGGAGTGATCAAACCTACATTTCTGTTGATCTTTTTATTGCCTCTGTTTCCTATTCTCGGATGAAGTAGGAATCGAAGGCCTAGAAGAG
The DNA here is from genome assembly GCF_040938575.1 of Ambystoma mexicanum. Classification (NCBI taxonomy): domain Eukaryota; kingdom Metazoa; phylum Chordata; class Amphibia; order Caudata; family Ambystomatidae; genus Ambystoma; species Ambystoma mexicanum. Next base: position 1,269,603,119 of record NC_090937.1, on the reverse strand, counting down.
AGCGGCGTGAGGGTTGTACAAATAGGACAGCCCAATAAACGAGGCTCCTCGATGCTAATATAAAATCCGTCTGTCCTGAACCCATGCGAATGAACGGGGCACACATGGTACCAAGGCAATTGATAACTGCTCTGGAGTTCTTCGAGCAATGTGCAGATGCACAGAGATCTTGCCCAGCGTGTAGCAATCCAAACTGCTAAGAACTGGCAGAACAGACTGTTGAGATTTATCGAACGTATTGACATTTCAACGAGCGCAACGAAGAGAGATATTCACGACGAACACTGCTGAAGAAGAAGAGCCATGAGAGAAAAATGCTGGAACCAGCTACTGCCCCCTCCTGCACCACTGCTGATAATGAATTACACATAACGCATAGAAGGTTAAAAAAAGGAAATGGTCGAAAAAATTGTATGCTGAGCTTAACGATAATAATGTGTATAATGAGTATATTGGCCCCAATAATGCCAGTACTGGTATTATGGTACTTGGAAGAAATGCACCCATTAGAAGTAATCTTGCCTGTGAGAAACATCTCCACTACTGAAATCCGGTTCATGAGATTTCTTACACCTTGTCCCCCATGGAAGAAAGACAAAGGGAAGGTTATGGAAATAACACATTACTATTAATAATGAATATGACACACTCAATATTAAGAAAAAACAATTGTTGGGTTTGTGCCCACTTGCCACAGCATGGCGGTAAGGGGATTGGTTGGTATGTGCAGCCTCTGCCATTGACTTCTGCATGTTACGCTTCTTTGAGTGCATTGTATTATGGGAAATGGAACGAGAGTGAAACTGGTCAGCTAGACAAAACAAACATGAATGAATTTGAAGAGATCATTATGAAACCAGTAGGGTGTTCTATATTTCATAAAGCACGATTGATTACACCGGCGATAATGCCAGAAGACAGATTGTTGCTGCCCTATAAATGATCTATGATCACATTTCATATGAAGCCAGAAGGAAATAAAGACACAGTGCCCCCTTCATATACAGTAAATTATAGTCCACATTCTGTCCCCTTTTGTTTGAAAAAGAAGGGTTCCTACTTGGTGGGAACATTCACCAGATGCATGAACATAGCATTCTTTGATAAAGAGGTAGAACCAATTTATGTAGGAGATCCTGTTTATTTTATATGTGGAGAAAAAGAGTATTCCTGGTTACCTAGAAACTGGGGAGGTACGGGTTACTTAGGTTTCCTATTCACTGGGTGTTCCTTTCAAGAACAGCAGGCATAGGCAAATTGTCCAGGTCACAACCTCGACAAAATGATGAAGGAAGTTTGATTGTAGAGGATATAGCAAAATCATTCATACCATTTTGGGGCCAAGCAATAAACTCTTATAATATAAAGCGACTGTCCAGAATATTAGAGGAAACAATAAATGGAGGAACAACAGATATATTATATAGTATGACCCTCGAGGAAAAAGGAATTAGATTAATGTCACTCCAAAATAGAATGGCTCTAGATATAATTCTGGTTTTTCGTGGTGGTGTTTGCAAAATCGTGGGATCAGCGTGTTGTGTATTTGTAAGTGACTCCTCCCCCAAGATTTTCAAAGCGATAAGAAAGTTGCACGTTCTGAGCTCTGACCTTCACCCCTCTGAAGGAGGCTGGGAATCGAACATAAGTACCTGGTTCTGGGAAGTATTACGATCATGGGGATGGAAATTATATGCGATCCTAGTAGCACTACTAGGAATATTCATGACATGTTGTTGTTGCATACATTGCTTACCCAAAATATGCACTGAAATAAGTGAAGAGTGTGTACACATGATGGGAAAAAAGAGTACTACTAAATCAAGTACTCACGGTAATGATGAATCAAAGACAGTAAAAGAATTCATGTCAATTGATATTGATGACAATGAAGATGAGACCAGTAGTGTGCAAGATTCAGAATCTGATTCAGATACTTGGTCAGAGGAGGATTCAAGGTATGGATGAAGCGTTTGGCATACGGCCAAAAGGAGGGTTTTTTCAGTCCAGAAAGAGTAGACACCCCCTCGATCGTAAGGCAATATACTTTGTTGGCCGAAGACCAACCGCCTCATGTGTTTTAGTATTAGAAAGGTGTAGTAAAAGCTTAACCGCAGCCATTTTAAGGTGACCAAAATGTTGTTTCCTTCGTGTTTTCTCTAACGTTGCCTTTTGCTTCATGTAAAACTGATTTGCTGAAATATTATTCTGCTTCACTGGTGCATAATGCAAGGCCACAAGAGGCATGTTGAAACATAACGCAGTAACCCAGACAGAAATGCCTGGTCTCCTCCCTCACATATCCTTGGAGAGTGAGCAGCAAGGCATTCTAATCAGTACAGCAGGTGCCAGCTAGTGTCGGTAGCACAGTAGAAATGCTAGAGCGAGCATTAAATGACTTGAATTATGCTCTTCTTTGTGGCCCCCCTTTCCAGAGCCCAGTAGAGCCCTGGAGAGCAAGTTGACCCCCAGGGAACGAATAGAAACTAGGAGATAGCAAGGCCTGGAATGTGTCTATCCCTACGCACAGCTTGCTTGCAGAAACAGAAGCATTGTGTTCTTTAAAACAAAGACTTATGTCTGTGGGCTTACAAAATTGCAAACTGGTACTAAATGAATGTTTGAAGGTATCATACTCATCACCATTGTCAATCATCGTGCATAGTTCAAAGGAAATGCAATAGGGGCGGTATAGGTTGTGACACTACTGATTACTAGATGCTTGTTTTGTATATATGTAACTGTTGTACGAATTTCTCTTGCTTCCATCCCCAGAGGTCTGGTAGACACATGTCGCGGGGCGTGGGACCAGTTGGCCAACTGAGACTATTTGCTTTGCAATAAACCCTAGATTTTGGGAATACAACCTCTTGTCTGGCGTATCTGTTCATGTTTGGTGATTGTGCCTTGTTTCCCTATCTTTATGTCAACCTCAGTGACACCTTTGATAGGTATTTCCTCACCAATAATATTTTGCACAGGCCTTCTTTTTGTCTCACCTTTATGCAATTTTGTGGGTAACTCCCTTTAGTGATACTTTTTACCAACTCTTTGGACATGATCGTAGCCTGTGTGCCCGTGTCAATCATTGTAAATGCATTGCATTTCTCTTACACAGTGATAGGAGCATAATACCTGTCCTCAACTTCTTCCAGCACACACTAAAAGTGTGATTTCTTGCTGATTTCAGGACTCACCTTTCTTAGTCCCTTTTTACTTCTTGCCAAACACATGGGCATTGCGAAATGATATTTTCCCTCCTTTTTGCTAATTTCATTTTGGAATTATTTGCCTATTTTCCCATTTTCAGAACCCATTTGGAGTGTAGCCACTGTACGCCCTTCTGACCTGGGACCATCAGTGTTTACACTGCAGTTTTTTGACTGAGCATTCTCATAAAGATCACGTGGTACTTTATCATTTTCTGGCTCAGAACACCTATTTGCATTTCGCATGGTGTCTGTCTTTTCCGTCTCCTGAAATATGTGTGGCTCAAAATACTCCTCAGGGGACTGGCCTGCACCCTCCTTTTGAGCAACCATTTTTTCTGACAGGCCTTCATCAGTATTCTGACTATCAAGGGAGGATATTTTAATGACTAACCCTACCTCTTTATTAAGTGTCTTTTCTTCACATAAAATGTCCTTTTTAAATCTGTCTCTCTGATCTTTAGGATTTTCTTGTTCACCTTCCTCTTTTGGCTTTTCATCTGCACACACTTCAATAGTCTGGTTCAACTCTAAATTGAACCACACTCCTTTTTTGCGTGTGTGAGTACCACTTTGTTTCACTTTCACTGGTGGGTATTTTCATTTTTTGATCGCAAACAATTAAGGACCGTTACACAAAGATGATTTATTTTTATTTATTTTGCATTTTAAGTTGTGTAATTGTTTTTGTCTTAGTTGCGTATTTATAATGCACTTAAACACCCAAAGGTTTCTAAGCGCGGACCCGAGGATCGAACCTGTGTTGCTTCTTGTCGTCTTACTTCCAAGGCGCACACATTGCCGCTGAGCTATCCTCCCGGGACTCATGGACTGCTGTATTTTTATCATTGGAGAGATACTGTAGATGAGGGAGAGATACTGCAGATGTAGGTATCCTATATATGAGGTCCGGTAAGTGAGCCATGACATTATATTCCAAGGAGACAGTAAACAGAATACAGACATCAAATAACTGGCCTACAAACCACCACACAGAAGTACTTAGTCCATTAACATCACTAACTGTTAGGGAGAATTCTTCAGAATGGTTAATTTCCCTTACCTACTGAGTCCCTCAGCAGCTTTGCTGGATTTCTAGGATATTTCTTTTCACCTGGTAAGAGTGTGAGGCTTTTTTCCCACTCTTAAATGTGTGTTGCTGTGTGTGTTTAACATGTTTGTGTTCATAGACTGTGGAGACACACCACTCCATAGGCATCATCCTTTTACTGTGTGTTACAAAGCACCTTCAGTGCAGTGACACAGGGATGTCTTTTTCAGACTTCCCAACTCTGACTCCATTTTATGAGACTGACTACTGTCTCTCAGAACATGTAAAGTTGCCAATGACTTTATTAGTCTTTATAAACTCGCAGACCCACTACAAACCATCTTACATGGAGTACTAGAAAGGGTTAATACGTATCCCTTTTTGTCTGTTTCTCATGGAACATTGTTTCATTCCCTTTTCATTAAGACTTGGATGGTGGCAGTGGTAACTACCCTATTATTCTAACCGCGGTTATCTTAATTAGCCCTGGTATTGTTTTAGGCTATCTTGGTAGCCTCGAACTTAAACCTGCTAGACCAAATACGTTTTTATACGGTTCTGGCTGTGTTTATTCGCCATTTCTTTTTGTAAAAGTCATTCTCGTGTTTTACTCTGTGCACCAAAACAGGTTTGGGTCCTTTGTTCACCGGCCTTTCGTGGGCTTCTGCACAGAAGCTCTCTTTAGGTGCCTGAATGTCTGGGGGGGGCAGGATGTGAGGGAGGGGTTTGAGATTCCCTGCAGAGGGTCTCCTTGGAGACCCATGTCACACTCAAGTATGATTGGCTGTGGTGACTGTCCTGGCGGGACAGCCATCCTGCTGTGTGATTGACAGCAGACTGGGTGAATGGGGGAAAACTGAATAAAAAGCAGGTCTCTTGGGCTGGTAAGGCAGAGTCGCCACTGGATCGAGAGAACCAAAGAGAAGCTGACAGAAGAGGACCTCTACCATGACTGAACCTCCCAGTGAAGCCCTACTGTGGGTACGAATCTTCAAACTTCAACAACATGGAAGATCTGCAAGGAGTCTTCTCCCCTTGAGCTGGTGAGACCAACCTAGCAAGGCCTCCCTTCTCTGGTCGAATGTGCTGTACAGAGCTACAGTGAACCGGTTAGCCAGGAGGTGCGGACCCTGCTTGAGTTTTATGGAGTGCACCTTTTATTTTTCACTTTGCTCTGCTTCTGGTTTCTTTCCTGGGCGGTGCAGGACCCTCCAGCCTTCTTGCCTGTCCAACAGTCGCTTCAGGAACGGTGAGCCTGCAGGACCTGCCAGGAACGTCTGCCTCAGCTACAGCATTCTTCTGCTTTAAAGGTACTGTGCTAACCCGGTTGTTCGTATCGTCCAGCCACAGTGAAAGTGAGCGAAATCTTTTGCCCATCCGAGGGCTTGTCCTTCTCCATTCTTTAAAGTAACTTTTCATCCGACCAACTTCATTTTGAACTCTTGGCAAAGACTTAACCACGAACTACTCTGAACTGAGTGATCCTCTGCAAAGACTTTGGTCCATTGACTTTGGGCCAGGCACCTTTAATTTGATTTCCTCACTGTAGTTCCCTTTTCTAGATTTCCCTGCTTACTTACTTGTTGGTGCTGCTCAATTTCTGTCTAACGTTTTCTTTCCCTCACTTTTAAATTGCTGGAGTGCCATTTTGCTCACACTTCATTTTGAGCCTAAGTTGTCCAGAACTTATTGGGTGCTGAGTAGTATATTGGTAACGTGATTTTTCCATTGCTTGATAATAGTGAAATGTTTAATGACTAATGTGTAAATAAATGTATATTCTTTTACTCAGAAACCTTGAGTCAGTGTTTGTTTGAATGATAGTTATTGCTGTCCTTTGTGTAACTATTGATACTGCTCACTTTACTCTCAAGATAAGTCTGGCTGCACAGCCATCGCTACCACTTTACTGTGTGGTACAGGCTTGTACCAAAGGTAAATTTGTACTGTCATTTGTAGTCTTAATTGTGTGTGGTGTTCCCAAAGGGTACTGCATATAATTCTGCCTAACACTAACTACCCTACAAAAACGTTTCCAATCCCCTGCATTCTCACCATCAATCACCAAACAAAACAAACACATACCTCAACCTCAGCAGAAATTTACAACCACCACAAAATGCACACACTCAGCAATACCCAACTAAACACAACACACTACAGAAAACTAAATCAATTACACACAAATTATCTCACAGACACTCATACAACAAACATCATATAACCCTTATCAACTAAAAACAAACCCAGCCAGCACACACTGACCGGATTTTCTGAACTGAAGCTATCAACAGCACATCAAAACTGTCTAGTGCTTTCCCTCTCTATCTCACTAACTAAGCCCTCCCAGACTTCCTTCCTTTTCAGGTCTGCCAGAGTGCCGGTTCAACCATGAAAATGGCAGCAGTGTGTAGTACAAGTCACAATAACATAACATAGCGTCACAAGGCCAATCAATAATTAACTGCTGTGCTTGCTGGACAGACACCATGAATCCTCCCCATGGATAGGGGAGGATAATACAGCCCCAATAATTGGCTCCAACCATGTGTCATGAAGATGGCAGGTTTAAAAATTGGATTCCAAGAACACTACAATTCCTTTTGCTGCTAGAGTTAATTATGCGAGAACAATTGTATGGGTTTAGCAGCCCAGTCCTGACTTTGCAGCCCTTGCAGAACATACAGTCAGAGAGTATCTGACACATGGTGAAGATTCTGCATGAAATATCGTTTACCTCGGTATCAGCTTATTTGACGTAAACAAATTGACCTATCTTGGTCCTATATTTTTGTAACCAATAGAATGTTGTATATTTAGGGACATTCATAGTGACCTGTTTTGAGGGAAGGGCTTAGTTGGCCCAGCTGATGTTAAGAAACCTATCAGCTTTCTCACGCCCATTAGATGAGTGTGGATTGTATACTTAGATGTTCCCCCATACCCTATCACTCTCTTCAGTAGGTTTTTGTATTTTGCCACGTAGGATGACGTTAGTAATATGCAGGTTGTAAGTCATCTTTAACAAGATGTTAGTATAAAGGTGTGCTTTTTATGAAGTTCGTTGAGAGCCCTTACTTTGATAGGTCTGATGAGGTTCGTTGTACTCCCTGTTTTAGATAATTGATATCAAAACTGTTATCTTTTTCCTCATTCCTCTCAAATGTATTGCTGACCCGTCTTAAAGGGCTGGGAGTTTTCCAGTTCTCCCACGTTTGGTATTTAGCAATTTTGGGGGTGCAGAAGTGTCCCCCGCCTCCCTAAAATAAAGAAAAAAAGAATGCATTGAAATTGGGGCCGGAGCAGATAAATTGCGGTCAGTTTGCCTCAATCAAAAACAATTCGGTCAAACACACCCAAACCTTTACCTCTAGGATCTCTGACAGAGCTTAAACGAATGTGTGCTTATCAGAGCTTTCATTTCTGTGCATCTGCCCTTTGAAAGTGCAGATCAAATTCAAACTTCTCCACCTTTATAGAGGATCCATTTGTGGATCCTCTCTGTTTTGACCTCACACAGGAGGCTTGGATTCCTTCCATAACCTCGACACTTGTTGGCACAGTTGCTTTGTGGGGTACACCCCCCAACCCCTAAGGCCCTCTTGCTTGTTATTTTCTTGAAAATTGCAGCTAGAAGATTCATTTATATTGCGAGTGCTATCCGCGGGCACATGAATATGAACATCAACGAGGTTGCCAGTTGCATTCCAGGACCTGTTGGCAAGTGCCGGTCACTGTCATTCCTTTATGCATCGGAGACAACATGTAAGTGCTCCTGCCTCCACAGAGCTTCCTTTTTCGATATCTCAGCTGTTTTTAGTGCCACCTCCATGCCCAGGCCACTTGTTCTGCTGGTAACTCTATCCATACCCCACCGAGGTTTGACAGGCCTTATCCATCATTCCACTTTCCATCCTCTGGCCGTTGAACCAAATCTCATGCATTGCAGCATTTTAATAGCCATTCAATCATTTCTATACTTTTATCCAGGCGAGCAAGATCTTATTCCTTGACTCATTTTGTGCCCTAAGGGCCCTTTCCAAGTTCCTTAGGGATTGGTCTGCATTTAGTATGCACAGCAAAAATGGTGGGGAGATATCTGCTTCAACTCGCTTTTGAGCAAGGCTAATATCTCCTGGCTCAGAGCACAGGGAACATATGGCAGCAACATGCTACTTGATGTTCTTTGTAGCCCAAGCTGCTTATTAACATGCTTCCTTTCACTTTGATATTAAGCCCAGTATTGTCCTCTATGCCTAGTTCTGCATTCCCGCATAATACGGCGCTCGCTGTAATTTTGCATTCAAAGCAGTGATGTCTGCACATTTTTGCTTGCAAGAGGCAATTGCATCATAGTTTTAGCTGCCAGATGGGTTAAGAATATTTGTAGCACTATTTTAAAGTTCACTCTCTCCTGCAGGTAAGTCGCCCACTGCGGGAGCTTCAGGTGCCACGGGGTCTTGACAATTTTCTCAGTACAGGTGATCAATTAACTGCTCAGTAGTGACTTTAAATTAGGGTGTCTTTTAAACACAGCAGTTGAAGGTCCACATTCAACCCCAGTGAAGCTACCACTGATGGCACACCCTCTACTATGTCATTATGGTTTGAGCTACTTAGAAAGTTGGAGGTCATTCTTTGCAAGGCGCTATTCTGCTCCAGCAGTCTCTGAGCTCTCAAGGCCCATGTTATTGTTCATTGAGTATACTTATTTGAGCACCATAGATTTGTAGATGGAGTGGCAGATTTGCTGGATGAATGTTTAGAGGACACAGACACCTTGGCCATTATTCTCGTAGGAGATCTGAGCATAAATGTCTCTAGTCTGGATGCACACTTCCCTTCACAGGTTGCAACTGGGAGTGCCTCCAGATATAGAGGGACAGCATGCTGTCATCTTATGGAGTCCAGAAAGCTGTGTATGTTAAATGGAAATGTGACGGGAGATGATCCTGAGAACGCCGCCTGTGGCAGAGGTGATAAGTCAGCAATTCTAGAGTATAGTCTCATGTCATCAAACCTTTTTAACTGTGCAGTAGAGTTAAGAAACATAGCTCTGTATTTAATGATCACTGTGTGCAACAGGTGTGGCATGGCCCCCTGATGTTTTAGGAATAGGGAACGAAACTATAACCCTAAATTGGAGGTAACTATGGGGGAACTAGGATTAAGTGGAACCCAGAGAAAATTGCCAGGCTAAATAGGGTGTTGTTATAAAAATGTTCTGATAATAACCCTGTGAGCTATGTTGCTACCCTAAACGCTCTTAAGGAAGGAAAAGGGGGATTAATTAGACCCAGGCATAAACCGAAGCATTCTTTTGATTGGGCAGTACAGCAGAGAAAGAGCGGGTTAAGGAGAGAGCTGAGATTAATTGGTGAACCTATTACAGAAGACTGGGCTTCTTAAAACTTCTTGAAACTAAAGTGCAAGAACTGGCTCCGTCGGCATAGGGCCCTGTTGCAAAAGGATGCTGAGGCCATGTCCCCGGCTATAGCAACTAAATAAACTGTGAAAATGTGGTCCCTGTTAAAATATGGAGCCGACCCCTCAGGCTGGGGCCGCCTGGGAGAATTTTTTACATCAGTTTTTGCTAGACCTGCAGTTACAGGTTACAGAGTGAACTGCCTTAACTCCCATGATGACTAATTGGGATTTCATATTTGAGAGCGAGGATGTGCTAGGCCGAATTAAGAAATCCAGTAATTCAAGAGCTTCGGGTCCAGACGGACTCCCCAATTTTGTTGTGAAGGCAGACCCAGAACTTTGGGTGGAGGCCCTTTGTACTATATTTAGTCAGGGGCTTATGAAAAGACAAACACCTGGCTCCTGGAAGAGGGCTACAGTAGTGGCAATTCTTTTTTTAAAAAGGAGACTCATTGGAACCGAAAAATGATAAGTCCACAGTCCTATTAAATGCCCCAGCCAACATTTTGAAAATGGGTGGAGAAAACTCGCATATTTGATATCAGACAGTCGGTTTTTGTCAAGTGGTTCGGTACTCACTTAATGTGCTAATCATGCATTTATTTAAAAGGAGAGTTCAGGTGCAGGCGCTCAGTAGTTTATGTGGCTTATTTAGATTTTGCTTTAGCCTTTGACAACGTGGACTGCGACGTATTGCGGTCTAAGTTGGCCATGTGGAAATGCCCTACACATCTATTATAGGTATCAATAGCCCTTTATTCGGATACCTCCTTGCTAATTAAACTCACTCAGGGAGGAAAGCTTTCTAAATCAATCCCAACTGTATCTTTGCCCCTGCACTATTTGACTTGTTTATTTCCAATTTGAAAGATACTTTGGAACAGACGAAGGCATTTCTGAGGTGAATTGGCGGTCATCCTATGCGACGGATGTTACATGCAGATGATGTAGTGCTTTCAGATTGACTCTGGTAGGGCTGTAAATACAGCCTCTTCCCAACAGTGGTACGCCGTGGCGAATAATCTTGAAATAAATGCTGCTAAATTCAATATTATGATTATAAAGTCTAGTGGAATACAAAGGAGGCTAAATGAACATGGCGTCTTATTGGAATCCCATTATTAAAGTTTGATCCTATAGGTATCTGTGATTTCTAATAAATAGTAAGGGTAATTTGTTTCCTTATATAACGGACTTAAAAGTGAAAGTAAAAGTGAAAGCAATTGTGTTAGCAAGTCAGGGAGCTGCTTTGCACTGATGCTACCAGTCTTTAACTTTTATAAGTTAAAGTTGGGGTCTCTAACCTTTGGTTGTCCAGATGTTTTGGACTGCAATTCCCATCACGAATGGCCATCATAGCCAATGGTGAGCGAGCATGGGAGTTGTAGTCCAAAACGTGTGCAGAGCCCCAGGTTGCAGACCTCTGAGTTAAAGGCTGTGGCAGGTCTGACCTTATGCACCCCTAGCACGATTTGGAAACTTTTGGAGGTTATATATTGGAAGAAAGTATTGTGAATCCCTAAAAGTACGCTTTATGAACAAACTTCTCTCTTTAAAAATAATGGTTCAGTGGAAAGCTTTATCCTTATATCGGAAATGTCTGTTGGAAGGCAGACATTCCTTGATTTCCATCCTAAAGGATGTATTGGAGAGTAAAAGAGACGGGGAGCATGGATGCCTTGCCCTACTAGCTGAAGCTGATATGTCAGTCCAACTGTTGGTCCACAATAGGTTTTCTGTAAAGCTAACATTATGGAAAAGAGACTGGATTGAAACGCAGACTGAATGCACTGGATACAGACTGTTTCATAATTTTGCAAGGAAAATAAAGCCAGGAATCAGCTGCCTAATTATATGGATACATTTCTGAATATGAAGTATAGAAAAAAAAATAGAATGAGACTTAACTTGGAGGTGCTGGGTCTACGATGTGGATGGATTGCGAAACTGTAGGTTCTGTTTGAATCCCATCGAAAAAGAAACCACTCGGCATCTGTTACCTTAATGTAATTGTTTAGCTGAAGCTAGGGATCTATATCTGGATAGATTCATCATGCGATATAGAGTATGAGACCCGGACGATTGGTTAGCTATGGTGTTTAGTGGGCACATGTGAACTTAACTCTGGCATCCGTAGAATGTTTGATGACATTTCTACTGTTATAGGGGACACTGCCAAAGTAGTTCCACAGAATATACTCTAATTGGCATCTGTTCAATGGTTATTTAAACTAGTTGTTTTTATGGTTTTTAATGTGATCTATGTTTTTGTGAGTCGTGGGACTAGTAAACCTTTTCATGACAATTGTTTTGATACTAAAAACAATCTGTGAAATGGTTGAACCTGGATTGCAATGAACTAATCTCCTTTCTTTCGTATGCTGGCATTTTATTTATTGGTCTAGTAAGAGTGATTCCTTTTAAGGTCATGTGCATTTTTAAAATGTTGTCCAGGAAATGTGTTTTTTTTTGTTTGTTCTCTTTTTACTTTTGTAAATTATAGATTGTGGTTAGCGGTTTGATATCCAAGCCAAGAGCTACATACTTTCTGTTTAGAGAGAGTGGGAGTAAGGTTGGTGGGGGTTAGAGTGAGTTGGGCTAGGGCAAGTGGGAGTTAGAGAGAGTGTGGGTAGGGTGGGTGGAGTTAGAGAGAGTGGGGATAGGATGGGTAGGTGGGGGTTAGAGTGGGGATAGGATGGATGGGTGGGGTTAGAGAGAGTGGGGTAGCGTGGGTGAGTGTAGATAGAGTGTGGGTGGGGGGTGGGTGGAGGCAGAGAAAGTGGGTAGGGATAGAGACAATGATGGTAGGGTGGGTGACTGGCTGTAGAGACAGTGGGGGTAGGGTGGATAGTTGGGGGTAGAGAGCATGGGGTATGGTGGGTGGGTGGCTGGGTTGCTAGAGAGAGTGGGGATAGAGTGGGTGGAGTAGAGAGATGTGGTAGGGTGTGCTGGGGTAGAGAGTGTGGTGATTGGGTGGGTGGGGATTTAATTAGAGAGTTTGGGGGAAGGGTAGGTGGGGGATGGAGTAAGGAATTGCGGGTGGGAGGTGGTAGAGAGCATGGGGTAGGCTGCAAGGGTGGGGAAGAGAGGAAGAGAGCATGGTGGTGGGGTGAATGGTTTGGGGTAGAGAAAGTGGGGGTAGGGTGGGTGGGAGTAGAGTTTATTTAGGGAATATGAGGTAGTGTTGGTTGTTGTAGAGAGAGTGCAGGTAGGGAAGATTGGTTGAAGGTAGAGGGAGTGGGGGAAGGGTGTATGGATGGTGGTAGACACAGTGGAGGTAGGGTGTGTGGTTGGGGGTAGAGAGAGTGGGGATTGGCTGGCTGAGTGTAGAGAGGGTGGGGATTGGATGGGTGGGGTTTGATTGGGGGCAAAAAGCATTAAGAGGAAAGAATGCTGGGGAAGTATTGTCAAAAGAGAGAGTGGAATTGGTGTGGGTAGGGGGTAGAGAAAGTGGGGTTGGGGTTAGAGAGAGTGGACGTGGGGTGGGGTGGGTTATTGTAAAATGAAAGCCTCAGCAGGACAATAAACAGATTTGCTGTCAAAAGTATCCCAAAATAGCCCATAAGAAAATTCACTGTGGAGCTGGGAAATGAAAATCCCAGCACCCGACTTGCTTCTTAGAAAGCTGCTGTTTGGAGCAAATATTGCTAGAGAACTTCTCATTGTAGAACAGCAGAGGAGGTTGGAAAAAGAGATTTTAGTGATTTGGCCATGGTATTACCCGTTGCTATACCAACCAGATATCCTTCAATCAGAATCACTTTTCCCTTTCTCTCTCTCTCTCCTCTGTAACAATGGTTTCAAAACCCTACCCTCATTGCCTTTCAAATAAGTTACAGACGCTTCTTGTATCTTGTAGATGGCAGTAGTCTGCAGAGGTGATGTCATCACCATGTCATGCATAGAATGCAAGAGTTTCTGGGGTAATAGGTTTACACTGGTGGCCGTTAATGGAGAAGAGTCAAGTAACTAGCCTGAGTGGTGGTGCCAGTACGTTAGGGGAGCAACAGCAACAGATACCATCATCATGCTCGTGCTATCTTGTCTACGTGATATCCTGCATCAGGGGGTCCGCCGGAGCCCCTGCGACCCCACAACATATCTCTTTTAAATCATTTCAGTTGCAGGAACAAAAATATCTTTCTGGGAAATTGTACCTTTCAGGTCGTCTTTGTGAACCTTGGAGTAAAATATGTGTCCGTTTCGATATTGCCCTAGTGAACAAATTGTAACTGCAAATGGTATTTGATCTTGTGTCATCCCTCAAATTCGGAATTCTTTTTCTATCACAGTATGCTTAGCACCTTCTTTCCTTTACTATCGTATGGATATTAAGACTTTTCTTTTTACTAGGTAAAGTGTTTGTCTATTATTATTGAGCTCACATATTGGCCCAGTGTTTTGTCTTTATAATGACTTTGCGTTTTTATTGATGTTTTATTGCTCTTTTACCGTAACACTTGCCTGTAATAAAATAAACATATACCCTAGCTCAAATCAGTAAAGTACTGCATTTCTAAGTTCCAAGGCTCAGTGAAAGTTCAACACCCGATGGAATTTTATTTTTTTTAATTTGCGGCACACTGGTTTTATCTCTCATTGGGTCTCGCCACTGCTTCGCAGGATGCCTGTGGAAATCAAGATGGTAGATGACTATGGCCTTAACTTCTGCACTGGCCAGTGTGAGTGCAGTGGCCTGACCGAGTTCAGATGGCAAAAGCAGTAAGAAGGAGATGAGTGGGCCGGGTCGTGTGCCATCAGCTGTGGTGTGCTGGGTGAGAGGAGGAGCTCATCTCGCCGTCATGGGTCTTCTCCCCGACAGCAAGGATTCAAGCAATAGCAATGCTTCAAGCTATGGTGAAAGGGGAAGGAGTTTCTTGAAAGGATGAATTAAACCTACTGTGTCTAGAGCTGCCTCAGTGGAGGTGTAGAAGATTAGCTTTGCCTTTAGGTGTGCTGGTGAGCAGGGGAGAATGGGATGCTCTGCCTTCCCCTCAGTTGCTACAATGTGAAGGAGTGACTGGAGTGTAGGTGGAGCATTTCTTGTAACAGCGTCAAGGTATCTCCATGTGTCCTCTGCTGTGAACTGGTAAAGTCCTTTGGAGCGTATCAGCTAGAATGCGTGCCCAATACATCTACTTCCCTTTGCCACTTCAACACTGACTTAAGCTTGGTTTCCCAGTGGTATGATGGCGTTTCCTAATTCGAGGTTACTAACACCTATACTGATGCTGGGGGAGGCGTCACTCTCTGTGATCATGAAGGATCACAACTTTGCCAGCAAGCCCGGCTCTCAAGTTATCTATCGTTTTTGTCTCTGGGAACTCTGGCCACGGCACATACCTGATGTTGCCATGGGAAGCCTGTATGTCACCAAAGAATTGCAGAAATATGGGCATAAACTGCTTTGGCCGTGGGCCATCAGGTCAGTGATAGACGTTTGCATCTGATGCACGGGCTGCTGAGATAATGGCTTTGCAGCCCCCCCTTAATTGACCTTCTGTTTATTTGGCAGGCTGATAGGCACCATGTTACACACATTTGTGAAGCTGCAAAGATATTATATACCTTGTCAAGCAATGCCTCTGAGGGAGTCAACATTGAGTCACACTCGAGGGTGAAGGCGAGAGCTGAAGGAGATCCTTATAGAATGGCGAGAAACTGCACTATACTTTATGGAAAGTCTGGAATAGTAATTTATGTCTGATGTCCTCATTGCTTGATATTGGCCACAGTATTATGATAGACCTTCAACGAACTACTGTTTGACTGATTGTTGTTGCTGGTTTCTGTATTGCATACATTTAAAAGTATTACCTTTCAGTTTCCATATGTAAAAGCAGGGATTACTGTGGACCAAGGTGTACTCTGGAGGGTTTATCACCCTTTGTGGACATTCATGTATACACTGGCAGTTATGGGGTGTTATGAAGGATCAGCGATAGGAAAGATTGGGAAAAGGGGTGGATTGACAGACTGCACTCGGGGGCACAGCATTTTCATGCAATTTCGCCAATGTGCATGAAACCCTTTTGGAAAATGGTTAAATTGTACATATTGTATGCCAGTGGTCTTATCTCCTCTATTATTAGGCAAACTGTTATTCTAAAACTAACAAGATCACAATCTAATATAATTTGTCTCCAGTAGACAAATTTGCTCAAGAGTAATTCTGCCCGTGTGCTAGGTTGTTCTGCAAACCGTTCCATTAATAATCTGCAGCCAAGATGTCTGAGTTGGAAATAGATAGAAAGTATTTTCGCTCTACATATGAATTCAGTCTAGGCAGGCCATCTTGCTGTCATGCATCCACAGATCATGGAGTTGGCTGGAGGCAGTTACTTAAACTGAGGTATGAACCTACCCACCAATAGACTATCCCCAACGTACCTGCATTCACCAAGGGGAAAAGATTATACTTTTCCCCCAGCTCACATTTAGTCTGTTCCAGCTTTGAGATGTGGCTGGTTGGTATGGTGTCCGTTGGAACCTTTTTGTGGATTGATGATCAGAGCTAAATTAACAAGACCTTTTCGTATGGGACAGAATTCAGAGGCCTTTCCCAAGACAAATCCAGATTACCTGATAGGGATTTTAGGAACAGTTGCACACACTGAAAAGAAGAGTGCACCTGGTGGTGGTGGCTGTAGTGTATTGACCCTACCTATCCTGGACCTTTGAAAGCCAAATCAATTTGGACAAATGTCCCAACTACTAATTAAATCCGAGATGTAAATTAAAAGTATTTTGGGAACCCTAATTCTCATTTGCCGGGGCATGCAGACCATGAGAAGCCCCCACACCCACATCCCTGCACCCACTGCATTCAGAAATACCCACCTTGGCGTACAGCCCCCTTCCACTACCCATGACCTCACCTTAAACACCCAATGGCCCTTATTGACACCCAGTCTACCCGCGCCGGTAGTCAGCCACCATCATCAACCAACCATGCCTCACTCAGTCACCCCATTCCGCACTACTACCTGTACATGCCCCAAGACTGCATCAGGACCCATGCACACAGCCAGCCCTACCCCAGGCCCAAAAGAAGACACCTCAGACAACTCCCTCATGATAGTGCAACTCCCCCCACCCCAGCTCCATGGAGCCCTCATTAATGCTAGGTCATTGCCCACCCACGCATTGGATATACATTACCCGATCACCAAACTGAAATTAAACCTTCTTGCCATCACAGAAACATGGCTCACGCAGACATATGGCCCTGCCTTGACCTTGGCCATACCTGAAGGGTACACCATATACACCATATTAGATGTGACCGCCCTGACTCCAGAGGTGGTGGTGACACCATTATCTATAGGGACACCCTCCAAATTAGACTCTCCATCAATTCCACAGATGAACACTGCAAACACCTCATACTCAAATTTACCCACGCCCCTATTGACTCGATCACCATGCACATCCTCAAACGCCAGCCAGCACCCATCAATTCCTTTGAGTCTTATCCAAATTCTAGGTGACATTAAACCCACCTCAAGAATCATCATACTAGGTGACTTCAACCTAAGCTATCAAGATCCCTCAGATCCCTCAGCCACTTCTACGGTTGCTGCCCTAACAGACCTCAGTTTCCTGCATTGCATCTTCCCCTTCATGCATAACAAGTGTAGAACTCTCGACTGGAATGCAGTCATCAACAGTCAGATCCACATCATCTCCAACACCACTTGCCCCTGGTCCGACCACCATATCATAGAATTCTCACTTCCCTTGTGCAAACAGCCACCTGCACCTCAGCCTTTGTTACCTCCCACCTGTACAGGCAGCAACCATAAAATGGCCAAAGACTCCCTCTTCCCATACCTCAAACCCCTCAGCACAGAATCCCTTCACATAACTGACCCTGCAGGATTAGCAGACCTATATGCCAGTACGCTGACCAACGCCATCAATCTGGACGCCCCACTGCTCCCCAGGAAAACCAAACCTACACGCCACCTCAACCCCTGGTTCACCGCAGACCTACAAGCCATGCGCACTAAGAAAGCTTCAGGTGGAAATGTCCTGGGATAAAGACAATACTGACCTCACAAAATCAGCCTTCATTAAAATCAGAAAATAATACAAACAAACAATCACGGCAGCTAAAGCCCTAGTCCACAACTCGAGAATCCAGAAAGCCAATTCAAACTTTAAAGAGATTTTTAATATCCTCAGAGAGCTCAAAACACCCTTTGAACCCCCTAACGCCACTGACAAAGACGAAGCTTGGTGCACTAACATTCTGACGGCAATGAGAGATAAAATGTACCTATGCCAAAACAAAATGAAACTCAAGCAAGTCAAAACATCAGGCAGCATACTGCCACCCTTTAACAGAACACACTCAGCCCCCCCTTCCAATTCAGGGACATCACTGAATCTGAAACCGAGAAAATCATTAGCAACCTTAAACCTTCAAATTGCAAGGCATTCATTTGTTCGGCACCAGTAATCAATGACTGTGCAGATTCTCTTATACCTATCAACACCACTTTCATCAATGCCTCCTTCTCGTCGAACCAAGTCACAGCCAGACTAAAGGATCCTGGGTCTGCCCTCTCCTTAAAAAACCCTCACTTGACCCTGCTTTACCCAACAACTATTGCCCTATCACCACAGTACCATTCCTGTTCAAAATTCTGGACAGAGCAGCCTACAATCAAATTCAAGCTTACCTCGAGGTCAACCACATCCTAGGTATGCACCAGTCAGGCTTCCGACCCAGACACGGCACAGAATCAGCCCTACCTGACCTAAAAATCCAACTACAGTCACTCAGAGATGAGGGCAAATCAGCAATTCTCCTCCTCCTTCACCTCTCTGCCACTTTTGATCTAGTTGATCACACCACCCTATTCCACCATATCAGCACCTCAGCCAATTTCTCTGCAAATGCAACCACATGGATGGCATCTTTCCTCAAGAGAAGAACCATGAGAGTTTTCTCCGACAAAGCAAATTCACATCCCATATCCATTCCCTGTGGCGTCCCCAAGGCTCCTGGGTCTCCCCATCCATCTACAACATTTTCACCAAACAGCTATTCGATATTCTGGAAGGCATGGGCCTATCATACACTAACAACACCGATGACACACAAATCTTCATCCCTTTGTCTGCTCCTACGAAGATGACTCCAGCACTATAAACAACATCTAATCCACCATCCAAACATGGATGGCTGCACACCACTTGCGTCTAAATGATGAAAAGACAGAGATCCTCCTCACAGGTTCACTCGTCCGGCTACAGAAGCTCAGCCCACAATATTCCTCCTTCACCATAGATGGAATTAAGATCCCAGTCTCAGACTTGGTAAAAACCCCGGTTTTCCACCTAAACTCTGCCCTCCCCTTATCAAGCAAGTAAGCACAGTAGCGTCATTAGCAGCCTACACAGCTAAACTCATTACATCCGCCAGGCAATTTCTAACCCCAGAGAGTTGCTTGACCATTGTCAGAGCCATCACTGTGCCAAAATTGGACTATTGTAACGTCCATTATACTGGTACCTCCAAACAAAAAATCAATAAACTGCAGACAATCCAAATGAACTCCCTCCACATTGCCTTGAACATCCCGAGAAGTGATCACATCTCAGCTGCCAAGAAAAATGCACACTGGCTACCAAATCACATTCAAGACGCTATTGATTACCCATACATTCTTAAGTAACACCGCCCCACCTTACCTGGCCCAGTCAATTTCAGAGAACAAACTCTACCAGACCAGTTAGGTCTACCTACAAGCATAGACACACATGCCCCAAAGTCAAGAGAGCCAAGGGGGCGGGGGAGGGCAGTAGCAGATCACCAATGAAACTCACTACCCACACTACCCACAGCTCTGAGAGCAGAAGCCTCTTACTGGACCTTCTGCAAGGCACTAAAAACTTGTCTCTTTGCCTAAAAAGATGTTATTCCCCATAGGTTGACATTATGTTCTCTATGATTTTTATATATGCATTACATTCTGAATGACTCTTGTTCTGTATGTTTTCATGTATGCATTTCCCAAGTGGATCTGTACACTTACACTGCTAAGTTTTGTATCATGTAACTGGTTGCCTCAGGTTTTGGGCGGTTTACAAATATAAAAATAAATAAAATTAAATAAATAAATAAACACAAAGTACAGCTGTGTTGATTGGTTGAACTTTATTCAATGAGAACTGTGAGAGAATTGGGGGCTGCTGTCCTTGCATTTCAAAAAGGTACATCATTTATGAACCCAAGTATTTAAGCAAACAATAATTTAATACCAAGTCAACACCACACAGATACTGTCCAACATATTCACATCTATGTCTAAGCTAAGAGCCAATGGTTTGTCACACATATTAGATTTGAATTAGCTCATGAATAAGAAAACCACATGTTAGAGTTAATGTTTGTCTCTGATTGAACTACTTGACTGTGGTTTTAGTGAAAACTAAAGGCCGGGAGGATATGCAATGAATCAGGAGTAAGACTTGTACGCAGAGGCATTGTGATGATTGTTATAGACCTTTATTAAATTAATTTAAATTAAAAGAAGGGATGGAGCCATACTTTTGCCACCCTATCTCTATGAGGGGTTTCCCTGCATCAACCAAACTAAAGAATGTCAGTGTCCAAATGTCAAAAATAAAGAGTTGTCTATCTGGTGTCCAAAGTTCTAACTTGACCCTTACAAACTAAACCTAAGACCATGTGTGAAGGGGAAAAAGTATTTCAACTGGCCATCTGTAGTGTCCTTCAATGTTTGCACATAAAGTTCCAAAAGGTGCACAAAAGAACAAATAATGAAAGTTCCTCAAGGTTTCACAACTCTCAGAACGATGGGTGAAGGTCTTCCCTTGAGTTTCCAGATTCTCCTAAGCTCTCAACCACAGTTCTTTTCCTTGTTAAAAACAACTTTCCAATCCTGGGGCTATTGCCCTCTTGCCCTTGGCTCACACACTTAAGGGTTCAACCTTATCCCTTGACTCACTTATTTCACCAAAGTTCAATCAGTTTTCCATTCTGATCCGGGGGGGTTGGCACCCTTCCCATAGACTCACACACTCAAGGGTTCATTCTTATCCCTTGACTTATTTCACCAAAGTTCAATCACTTTTCCATCCCATCGAGGTATGGCTTTCTTTCCCTGGGTTTTCACACACTTTCAAGAGACTGTTTTGAATGTCTTCATTTATGATGCAATGTGGGTCCTTGACTTGCACCCCCTTGCCTGGTATACTTCCCTGCCAGGATTTAGCAACATTCAACTTCCCTTCTGAGTGCGGGTCGCCAGGCTCATAATCTCTTTTGGCCTTTTCTACTCTCCTGTCAGGGCTTTTCTCTTATGTTTTGGGTGTGGGTCTCCATACTCTCTACAGTCTGCATGGTATACTCTCCTACCAGGACTTCTTCCATGTTTTGGATGCAGATCTCCAGACTCACAACAGACTGCCTGGTGCACTCTCCTGCCACAATTTATTCTCTGTGTTTTCTCTCTCTTTGGGTGCGTGTCTCCAGCCATACAGCAGACTGCCTGGTCTACTTTCCTGCCAGGATGTATTCTCAGTGTTCTCTCTCTCTTTGGGTGCGGGTCCCTAGACTCAAAGCAGACTGCCTGGTCTATTTTTCTGCCAGGATTTATTCTCTGTGTAACAGTTTTGATTTCTCAAACATTGGGGCCTTGACCCCCTATTCCTTGCCTATTTCTCAAAGGCTCCTGGCGTCCCAGCTCCCCTGCTCAGCTTCACCTTGTAAGTGTCTCTGCCTTCTATTGGCATGCAGTACATTCCGCAAATCGCCTCGGTTTCCCAAGTCCCTTCCCTGGGCTCCCCGGTATTGTTGGCTGCTTTGGCATTCTTTGTGCTTATCCTTCTCCCTAGCAGGGCAGCCTCTCCTTTGGTTGCCATCTCGTCTGTCTCCTGGTGTTTGCCATGCCTGGACCTGCGTACACCAATCTTCCATGCTGCTGGTCTACATGCAGCAAGCTCTCTCCCTCTGGATCTCTTGAGACGGGTCTGCTAAAGGCACTTCTGCTTCCCGGTGCAGCTGCTCTGCTTTCAGGCAAAGTAGATTTCCATATTTCTCGCTGGCACGATGAGGACTACAATCGTTCCCATACCCGTACATGTGTGGTGATTGAGCAGACCTTTGGCCTGTTGAAGGCACGATTTCGCTGCATCAGCCGGTCGGGTGAGGCACTCCACTACAGCCATGAGAAGGTGGCCAAGATCACCATGGCATGTGTAATGCTGCACAATATGTGCATCCGCCGAAACGTGCCCTTGCCCCCTGACATGAAACTGCTACCACCTGATGATGATGAAGGGGAGGAGGAAGATGTGGCAGGACATCATCACGGTGCCGATGCACAGGAGGGACGTGCTGTGCGGCAGTAAGTGCCGGGATTCTAATTGTCCTGGCATCAATTGTATGTTTCCAACCACTAGAGTTTGCTCTGGTTCAAGGACTTTAGCGCTCTGCATTGCTCCCCTGCTCCTCGTCTCAGTCTTTTGGTACAAGTTGTCAAAAGGAGTTCTACTGTCATTATGGGGAGCTTGAATTGGTTTAAAATCACAATATTTTGCAAATAAACAGGGTACATTTGTAAAAACAAGGGGAGACGGGCAAGTCGTTATCGTCCTTAACCATTAACTGGATACAATATGGTAGCACCAAACAACGGTTCAATATGAGAGAGGTTATTCAAAGTTAAAGTGTACTTAATAATGTTACACGGACACACAGTCTGAGAAAAGGGGAGACAACCCAGCTACAAGCTAGCCCTGGGGAAGGACAGCTTGACCCCGATCAGGGGTGCCTCGCCCTAAGTGGCAGTAAGTGATTGCACAATAGTTCTGACACACAAGTCAGCAGAGGGTGACATAATGTTATGACATAGAGCACTGGGTGTGGGGATACATGTACACTATGCACTGTGCAAGAATAAATGACACATGCGCAATGATGAATTTTTTGTAACACAATTGGTGTATTGAAAGTGAAAATATGAATGTGAAAAACAAACCCTCCACCACCCTCACCCCCTTCCACCTTCCCACACAACTCCCCCACACACACTCCCGCCCTCGCCCTCCCCCCGCAACTCCACCACACACCTTCACCCCCTACCCCTCGCACCACAACAACCCCACACTAGTCCCATAGGGTCCACGTAGCCCGCATGAGGCTGCCAGTACAGTCACTCTGCGCTCCCAGAGCCAGGGGGAGGCATGTCCTGTCGGTGCTGCACAATGAGTGACTGACGGAGCGGGCTGGTCTGAGTGGAGTTGCTCGTGGATGGTGTGTCCTCATGCTGAGGCTGATGGCCAGGAAGAGCAGCCTCCAAAGCATCGGCTATGCGGCCGAGCACCTGGCAGAGGCGGTTTGTGTTGTCGGTGATGGACTGGCCCAGTGCCCTCAAATCCGCACAACACTCCTCCCTGGCCTGCCGATTGACCTGCACAACTTCAGATATCAGGGCAGAGAGCTGGTCAGCCCGCTGGTCTCCGTCGGCTGAACCAGTGGCCCTGCTGGGGATCGGGCTGCCATGTTCTGCCGGCGCATCCTCAACGGGACTGTGGGCCTCATTACACGGATGGCAGTGGACCAAGGTGCTATTAGCACCTTGGTCCATGCCGGTAAAATACCGGCACCGCCTTGGCGGAAAGGGGATTTACCGCCCCATTCCAAGGTTGGAGGGGCAGTAAATCCCCCTTCCGCCATTGCCCTTCCCCATTCCCATTTCTGCCCCATAGGGCTCTATGGGAATGGGAAAGGCGCTAATTACGGCAACGCAATTTTGCGGTGCCGTAATTAGCTTTGAGGTCCCTTAGCGGGTTGGATTTTAACGCCTGCAAAAAGGGACCCCCAACCCGCAAAGGGACCTCATAGTAAGGCGGTAGGGATTTACCGGTACCGGTATTTTACCGGTACCGGTAAATCCCTACCGCCATCCGTGTAATGAGGCCCTATATACGGGACTGCCATGTCCCTGTGTCTGTTCTTGCACAGACTGCTCTGGTGTGTTGTCATCACCAGAGTCAATGAAGGATACCTGGGGGGTTGACAAATCTGCAGGGTTGTGGACAACTTCCACAGAGTCGTCCTCAATGGTGCCCCAGATGTCGTTGGGGCTGTCCTCAACTGCGAGGGGGCCATGGCTGCCACCTCCCCAGCCACACTGGACTCCTCCGACAGTGGCGTTGGGCAGGTGTCTGCAGGCAGTGCAGGGAGGGGCGGGGGTGGGATTGGTTGTCATGATCTCTGCTTCCAAAAGGTCAGGGTTTTCCCAACTCCCTTCGAAACAGATCAATAACCCAGGTTCCGAGTGCCAACCAGTCCCAATTGGGACCTTTTGGACCCAGTCCTGGCGCCAGTGGCACCAGGCTCATAAATATGCCCAGTCCCAGCGCTGGAATCGCCGGGCTCATAATGCTTGGGTGGATTTACCTGCAGCAGACCATGCTGCTTACTTGCCTGCCAGTTGAGCCTCTGATCCTCTTCTGTTTGGAACTACTTTTTTCTGTTGGGTGGGGCAGGAGCCACTCCCTAGATTCAGAACACTGGAACTCTTCTGGAAAGCAGGAACTCTTTTCTTACCTAGGCGTGGCTGTGGAAGGAGGTACCTAAGCACTACAGGAGGCTATTTAAACCACACCCGGTGGATGAATCTTGCTTTGCGTTATTCTGCATCCTCTGCAGCAGAACGCTCATCGTGTCTTCTGCATCTGATCCTGGGCCTAAGGAAAAAGGCTTACCATCCTGAATCCAGTCTTCAGCAACACCTATAAAGACAAGAAAGAACAGGTTAGCATTACGGTCTTCAGTGACAGCTCTTCACTTACCTGGTCCATCGGCTGTCACCAACGCCTCGCGCTGCATTCCGGCATCTGAAAGACAAAGGCTTACCTACTCTTCGTGCGCTCCGGAGGTCTTCACACTGCATTCCGGCATCTGAAAGACAAAAGCTTACCAACTCTTCGCACGCTCCGGAGGCCTTCGGCGCTGCATCCCGCATCTGAAAGACAAAACAAGGTGCGTTTAAAGACATTGGGGAACTTTAATACTCACGTGCCATTACTCCTTTCCACATCTAACCCAGTGGGTATTCCGGCACCCTGCAGCCGCTCCGTACCTGCAAAATAAAAAGACAGTTAGAGCGCATCGTGAAGCAGGCAACAAGCGCTTACTTACGTGCTTCCAGGCGCTTCTATTCATCACACGGGCTCCATCTTCAACTCACTTCAGCCCGTCATCCGCCATCGCCGGAACCCTGCAAAACAAGAGACATCATTACTAAAGACTTTAAAGACATTAGAATTACTCAAAACTTACCGTTCGTGCAGTAAACGACGGACAGCAGTCCTCTGAAGTCAAGAGGCCTGCGCTACCTATCCAGTGAAGAAACTGGTTACAGCACCCTGCCCCGAGGCAGATGGAGAGCTCGGCATTCACTTACCTAAGGTGAGAGTGTTAACCTTTGGGGTTCTACAGGAGAGGAGAAAAGGAAAGAGATAGGGACACCCCAATAACCCCAGTCCATTAATCCCATATTTTCTATCTGCAGACATCTTACTCTTCAAGTCAGGCATACAGTGCACAGATGTCCAGCCCAAAGAGCCAACCGGGTGCTACACATCACCTTTGAAGATACGGTAGTCGCCCAGTCAAGACCGGCGCCTCTGCGAGAATCAGGTGAGCGTTACAGAACGCAAAGCCCACCGCACAACTCTCGCCCAGGCGCTATGGAAACCTCGGATACTGACCACCTAGCCCGGTTACTTGGGCTACTAAGGGCAGAAGTGCATGCAGCTCGTCAGGAAACGAATGCTCTAAGAAGGGAACTAATTATTTCCAAGGAGAGAACAGACGATCTTGCTAGACAATTGCTACAGTCACAAGCCGGACAGACCCCGTTACCCGCATCAGGGGCAAATCTTCCTTCAACATCCTCTATGAATCCAGTGCAGATCAACCTACCTGGGAATGTACCTCTGGCTCCGCCCGAACGATTTTCTGGAGGCCCAAAGAGGTTTGCAGTATTTATCAATCAGTGCCGGTTGCACTTCTTATGCCGGCCAGCAGCCTTTCCAACTGATCAAGCTAAAGTAGCTTTTGTACTTTCGTACCTTAGTGGCAATGCGGCAGACTGGTCGATCCCTCTAGTTAATCAAGATGATCCGGTTCTCCATGATTTTCAAGCCTTTCAGCTTAGTATGTAAAAACTGTTTGCAAGACATTCACAGGGGCAGGCCTTGGACAATGAGCTTCTTTCGTTGCGACAGGGTAATCAAGACCTTTTGGCTTATATTGCATCTTTCAATAGACTAATAGTGGAAACTCAATGGCCTGAGGACAAAAGGATTACGCTGTTTTATAGAGGTCTACGTGGAGAGCTCAAAGACGTTTTAGCCCAAGTAGTGAATCCCCCACAAGACTGTTCGGATTATATAGACTTGGTCGTTCAAATAGATCACAGACTGCAGAACAGGAAGGCCGATCGTTCCAAGTTTGATGCTCGAGTATTTTCCAAACCGCCAACTCCTTCCAAAGGAGTAGACTCCGGGGAACCCATGCAAATAGGGGGTCTGAAAGGTCCTCTAACACAAAAGGAGCGGGAAAGGAGAAAACAGTTGCAATTATGCCTCTATTGCGGAAACTCAGGGCACTTTCCTCGAGACTGTCCGGTGAAACCTGCCAAGAAGGCAGTAGGAGCTGCAGTTACCAAAGTTAGAAACCCTGAGCAGGGAAACGACCTCGCCCGACAAGAATAGAGGTCCTCTTGCCGAGCGTGAAAACCAGTTCCGTGACCTCGCATTTCGTGATACCTATGGTCCTCATTAGCCCTGATAATCCGGATCGATTACATGCAATTGAAGCTTACGTCGACAGCGGTGCCATCGGCAATTATGTGGATCATGAAATGGTTTCGAGGATGAATCTAACTCTTTGTCCCAAGGCTGTAAAGGACGTCATTACTACGGTGGATGGTACGGAGAAAGCCTCCGGGCCAGTAACGCATACCATTCAAGAGGTGACGCTCGTAAGTCAAGATGGACACCATGAGAAGATCGTGTTCGATGTGATCAAGGCCCCTCAGTTTCAGATTATTCTAGGAATACCTTGGTTAGAGAAACACAATCCTCTGATCGATTGGCGAGCAAGAACGGTCCAGTTTCCAGAATGTGTCTCTACTTGTCACCCTCCACCTGGTGTTGCACTGGCAGCAATTTCTTCAGAGGCTCCCCAGTTACCTCCCGAATACCTAGAATACCAAGATGTTTTCCGGAAGGATCAGGCTAACTCTCTACCTCCTCATAGGTCTTATGACTGCCAGATAGACCTGATACCTGGATCTACTCCTCCTTGTAGTAGAATTTAGGCCCTCACCGAGGCTGAGAACCTTCACCTTCGACAATACCTGGATCAATACCTGGCAAATGGGTTTATTCGTCCTTCCAAGTCCCCAGCTTACCAACTCTTCGCACGCTCCGGAGGCCTTCGGCGCTGCATCCCGCATCTGAAAGACAAAACAAGGTGCGTTTAAAGACATTGGGGAACTTTAATACTCACGTGCCATTACTCCTTTCCACATCTAACCCAGTGGGTATTCCGGCACCCTGCAGCCGCTCCGAACTTGTACCTGCAAAATAAAAAGACAGTTAGAGCGCATCGTGAAGCAGGCAACAAGCGCTTACTTACGTGCTTCCAGGCGCTTCTATTCATCACACGGGCTCCATCTTCAACTCACTTCAGCCCGTCATCCGCCATCGCCGGAACCCTGCAAAACAAGAGACATCATTACTAAAGACTTTAAAGACATTAGAATTACTCGAAACTTACCGTTCGTGCAGTAAACGACGGACAGCAGTCCTCTGAAGTCAAGAGGCCTGCGCTACCTATCCAGTGAAGAAACTGGTTACAGCACCCTGCCCCGAGGCAGATGGAGAGCTTGGCATTCACTTACCTAAGGTGAGAGCGTTAACCTTTGGGGTTCTACAGGAGAGGAGAAAAGGAAAGAGATAGGGACACCCCAATAACCCCAGTTCATTAATCCCATATTTTCTATCTGCAGACATCTTACTCTTCAAGTCAGGCATACAGTGCACAGAGGTCCAGCCCAAAGAGCCAACCGGGTGCTACACATCACCTTTGAAGATACGGTAGTCGCCCAGTCAAGACCGGCGCCTCTGCGAGAATAAGGTGAGCGTTACATTGGTGTACCCTCCACGGGCCTTGCTGGTGGTATGTCTCCCAGTGGTGGCTTCCTCGCTGGGACACGGCGGCCCCTGCCTTGGCCCCTGGATGTGGTGGGACGGTTGCTGTCCTGCTCCTCACTGTCATGCTCACTGCCTGTGGGGTTGAAAGAGAGTGACGGCATGAGTGGTGTTTGAATAGCCAGCATACATACATTCGTACATTTGCACATCCACACAGTTGTGGGTAATTGGCATTTGTGTAGGGAACGGCATGTCATTCCATACATGGGTGGTAAATGCAGGTATATGTCGGTGTCACTCATGTTGGCCAGGTAATGTGCTGTCTGACATGCACACTTTTTGGATCAAGGACACTGTGTGCCTTATGGTATTTGCAACTTTGTCTGGTATGTGTCATGTACGTTACGGCCTTGCACCAGGCACTGGCTTGTGTCTCACTTGCTTTGGCATAATTTACAGTGGGTGTGTGTGTGGCCGACCATGGCGTCACTCTTTGGCCAGACGTTAGCAGTGACTTTCATCACATTTGGCTTAGCAGTTTTTACTTTGGACACTCGCCTCCATCAGCGGATGACGTGGCACCACACTCTATTTCTCCGACCCCTTCGATGGATTCTGGCCCTATCATGCTCACACATGTCTCCTCCCACGGCGTGAGCTTGACTGGAGAACTTGGTCCTCTTCCAGTCTCCAAGGCCTGGGTTCGGTTTGCAGAAAGGATGCTTTGCACCCTCAGCCGCAGGTCATCCCACCTTTTGCGGCAATCCTTGACTGTGCGGGGGGTGTTGCCCACTGCGCTCACCTTCTGGCATACTAGTGCCCAGATTTCTTTTTTTTGCAACACGTCCTCTTTCCTCATGTTGCTGCTAAACACAGTCCCAGCATGCTCGTGTCGGGTGTCTATGAGCATTTGTAGCTCATCTGGGCTGAACCGCTCCTTTCGGAGGTGGGCAGATCCCTTCTTTGGTGCTTTGGGCATTCCAGGGTGGTTGTAGAAACTTTCCGGTCGATCACCAGTGTGCCGCCGTGCTCCTTCCCGTTCCTGTGCGATGACACTATTTCCGGTTCTGCTATTTAACGGTGACTGTAAATAGCAGTGACCGTAAAGTATGGTGACCTCTATTTGCGGTCACCGCTAATGCCGCATTGGACTATGGCAGTAGTGTTGTCTACGGTGCGATTCATGCTGGTAGGGGCTTTTTGGGGCCCTTTTGCGGCATGGCGCTAGGTCCCTTACCGGCATGGTGCAAAGCTCGTGCCCGCAAAGTCGTAATAGTCTGCTTTTAGCGGGCTGCAGCCAGCTCGGACACGCTATTTGCGCCATGCCGGTAAGGGACGGTACCTCCAAACTCGGAATGAGGGCCCTGGATTGTTGTATATATCCATGTTCATGTGAATTGGAAAGACATATAGGGGTCTCATTACACGGATGGCGGTAAGGATTTACCGGTACCGGTAAAATACCGGTACCGGTAAATCCTTACCGCCTTACTACGAGGTCCCTTTGCGGGTTGGGGGATTT
The DNA here is from genome assembly GCF_040938575.1 of Ambystoma mexicanum. Lineage (NCBI taxonomy): Eukaryota > Metazoa > Chordata > Amphibia > Caudata > Ambystomatidae > Ambystoma > Ambystoma mexicanum. The sequence continues at coordinate 1,269,573,700 of NC_090937.1, read as the reverse complement.
AATGCCTGCTTTTTGCAGGCGTTAAAATCCAACCCGCAAAGCGACCTCGGAGCTAATTATGGCACCGCAAAATTGCGGTGCCGTAATTAGCGCCTTCCCCATTCCCATAGAGCCCTATCGGGCAGAAATGGGAATGGGGAAGGGCAATGGTGGAAGGGGGATTTACCGCCCCTCCAACCTTGGAATGGGGCGGTAAATCCCCTTTCCACCAAGGCGGTGCCGGTATTTTACCGGCATGAGCCATGGCGCTAATAGCGCCATGGCTCACTGCCCACCGTGTAATGATGCCCAAAGTGTGAGAACAGGTAGCAAGGTTGCAATGCTGTTTTCTGTAGACAAGCTACGTGTATGTACTTTAAATATTGTAGTTGACTTCCCCAGCATTAAAAGTTAGCGACCACCTTTAATTCCTTGATTGATTATTTGTTTTAAAACAACCTGTTTCTTGTCCCAGATTGTCGGTAGGATTGTCATTGTGGGGCTATTAGATCAAGGACATTTCTCCATAAACTAATGAATCACTATAAATGTAAATATGTTCCATAGAGAGATGCAATTTTAAGGTTGCCTTGAGGAAGTGGTTATTTTGTGCACATGCCGCTAAATGTATCTTTGTTCAACTCATAATCCTCACAAAAATGTACTATTGCTGAACGCTTCCTTCTTTACCAAACCTGTTTCAAAGGAATTTAAAATTGAAGTGTCCCATATCACTCCAATGTAAGAAATATGATATGATAATGATATGATATTTTATTTATATAGCGCCTATACACAATGTATTTCAAAGGACTTCAAGGCAAGGGAGGGAACAAGGGAAAATACAATGGGGGTCATTCTGACCCTGGCAGTAGGGGGTTAATGGGGCCGGTAGAGCTGCCGGCCCCGTTAACCCCCTACAGCCTCATTACGGGTCCCGCAACCGGCCCGTTGTTAGCATGCTCCCCATTCCCATTGAACCCTATAGGGGCTGGAATGGGAATGGGGATGGTTTTCTAGAATGGGGAAATACCGGGCCCTCCAAGGTCGGAATGGCCCGGTATTTCCCCATTCCAGGAACCCGGACCCGGTACCCGGAATGGGGACAGCCAAGCGGCAAATAGCGGCATGGCTACCTCCAAGGTTGTAATGACCTCCAATGACATTCGTACAGGCCATGAACACTAAGGATGTGAAATTAACTATCGTACTCGGCCTGACGACATTTCAGATAGTGCAAGAGCTAAGTCATTGATAAGGAAGGGAGGGGGAGAGTGGGAAGGATATTGGAAACAGACAGGCGACTGCCGTTCTAGGCCTGACAACATTTCTGTTAGAGTTGGAGGGGGGGGCAAAGGGGATGGGGTAGGATACAGACGGGGTTGCTATCATACTAGGTCCACTGACAATTCTGATAAAGTGCATAGAAGAAAGTAAGGGTAGGAGGGGAGGAGATAGGAAAAGGGAGAAAGGGAGAGGAGGCGAGAACAGAGAGTAAACAGTCAAAAAGAGTGGAGAGGCAAGAGGGGAGAACAAATACAATTGCCGAAGTCAGTAGTAACACATAGGGGGTCATTACAACCCAGGCGTTAACCATGGCGCTGTTAGCGCCATGGTTGACGCCAGTATTTTACCGATTGCGCCATGGTGGATGGCGGAATTACCGCCCCATTCCAAGGTTGGCGGGGCGGTAATTCCCCATTCACCATTGGCCCTTCCCCATTCCCATTTTTTCCCCCAAAGGGTCAATGGGAATGGGGAAGGCGATAATTACAGTACCGCAAATTGCGGTACCGTAATTACCTCGAAAGTCCCTTTGCGGGTTCCTTCCTTAATGGCTGGTGTGGGGACTCGCAAACGGACCTCGTAATTAGGCGGTAAGGGGTTAACGGTGCTGCCACCTTTTACGGCGCCGTTAACCCCTTACCGCCTGGGTCGTAATGAGGCCCATAATGTTGGAAGCCAGGATACAAGATGAAGATAGGAACAGCATGATTCAGGCCCAGCATGAGTGCAGGATTCAAAGGAAGTCCATCATGAGAGTTGAGAAAGGGTGACGCACCATGAATCAATGAAGTCCATTAAAGTCAAATCCAGCATTGGCCACAAGATGGTGATGGTGAAACCAGAATGTATCAGGACAGACTCCTGCAGAAGTAGGCTTGAGAGGGTAAGGGGGAACAGCGTATAAGAATCAAGCAAAACAGGCAACACCTGTGTGCGAGAAGGGAAGGGGGCACAAGGGAACATCACAGGGGACCAGAGAGGGTGGGGATGGCCAGTGGGGAGCGAGGGAGTAAACACATGTTGATGCATGCTTACCTACTGTCTGAGCGGGGGTTTGGGTCCTGGGTCCTCTTGGTCTGGACAGGTCCAAAAAGGAATTGCCCTTGTCTGCCCTTTGCATTGGACGCCCGGGCAAAAGACGCCCTTGATCTAAGAGTTCAGAGCAGGAAAGAAGAGGCAGGCCTAAGAATGTGGGTGGTGCTTAGGCCAGGGGACCTAGATCCACTTGCACCTGATCCCCATCTGTAAAGGAAAAGAGGCTGGTGGGCTCCTTAAGTAGGGAAAAAGAGCGGCAACCTGGGAGGCACCAGGTGAGCAGGGCTTGCTAAGTGGGGATAAAGAGCGGCAACCTGGCAGACGCCAGGTGGGCGGGGTTTAGGCCAGGTGAGCTAGATCCACTTGCACTTGCTCCCCATCTGCAAAGGAAAAGAGGCTGGTGGGCTCCTTAAGTAGGAAAAAAGAGTGGCAACCAGGAAGGCACCAGGTGGGGGGGGCTTGCTAAGTGGGGAAAAAGAGCAGCAACATGGAACTACCAGGTCGGCGGGGCTTAGGCCAGGTGACCTACATCCACTTGCACCTGCTCCCCATCTGCAAAGGAAAAGAGGCTGGTGGGTTCCTTAAGTAGGGATAGAGTAAGAACTATTTGCAATGATAAGGAGGGCAGGGAGGTGGGAAGGAGAATGAGACAGACAAGTAGCTACATTACTATGCCTGATGACAATTGAGCAGGTGCCGGCATTTAACAAAAGGAGAGGGAGGGGGTTGGAATAAGGGAGAATGAGAAGAACAAAACAAGCGACTATCATACTAGGCTTCACAACATTTCAGATAGTGCTGGAGGGGGTGGGCGCGCAGTAAGGGAAGGGGGAGGAGACAAACATTTGATGATATCATACTAGGTGCTGGACAATTCTGATAGAGTAAGTGCATACAAAAAAGTAAGGGAGGACGGGAGAAGGAGTAAAGAGCAAAGAATAAAATGGTGAAAAAGAGCAGAGAAGCAGAGGGGAGAGTGAATACAGTTGCAGAGGTCAGTAAAACACATAATATTGCAGGGAACAGAAAATGTGAGCAAGGTTTCAAGATGACGATGGGCCCAGCATGGTTCAGGGCCACCCTGAGTATGAGATCCAGGGGAGGTCCAGCATGAGAGTTGATTAGGTGAAGCAACAAAAGTCAATATGTCCACAAAGTCAAATCCAAGCGATGGCAACAGGCCGGTGATGGTGAAACCATAGTGAATCAAGACATCTCCAACAGTGGTTATGGAGAAAGGGGAGAGGTGGAAGAAGGGATAAGGGGAAGGTGAAAGCAGGAAAGAAGAGATCAGGCAAAGCAGGGTGGGGGGGCGAGCAAGATGAGGGGCCAGAGAAAAGGGGGGAAGTGCAGGGGGGCAAACAGACACCACAGGAGCAAGGGAGGCAACGGGGGGCACAACAGATATCACAGGGGACATTGAAGGGGTTGGGGGACACACCAGACATCACAGGAGACCAGGGAGGGTTGAGGGGCACAACAGACACCAGCACACCAGCAACAAATGTGGATTTTTAAAACATGACGCTCCTAAAATCGCTCATCCAGCACAATGCATGCCGAGATTTCAAGGGGGGGCAGGGAAGGGGATAGGAGACACAACAGACATCACAGGGGACCAGGGAGAGGTGGTATATAAACACAAACGTATAGGCTGTATAACAATTTAGCATTACAGTCCGCAAGTATTGATTACCCAGACGGTAATGGCTCACCTGTCCGAATGAAATGATTGCCATCTTCATGAAGTCCTTACAGGCTGGATACACTAATGCTAATTGAACTCCACCCAAAATCAAGGGGTGCTCTAGTGGTTTCTTTTTTGATAGGTAATGGCTTTTTTTTACTGAAAACATGAATGCCACCTGGTTCATGGCTGAGTCCCTTTTCTATTACTCTGGCGTAGGATGTCATAGGCATACATGGGGGAGGCATGCAGGGCAAAGCATCCAAATGTAAAGGGCGGTGAGTGGGAGAGAAGACGGAGGCCAGTATGGAACGTGGGCTTAGATCGCCTAATAATGATGTGTTCACAGCCAGCTGATTGGTTGGCGCCTCTCCCAGGGCTGTTACAATCACATTAGCACCACTATCAAACTGTTTTGGAGGAAAGCCAGAAACTTTGAAATGAGGGTTTATGAAATAATACAACAATCTTTGTGCTCTAAAGTTAGATTGAGGAAGTCAGAAAGGAGAATCAAAACAAAACATTACAGATGTGTGAACGAGAAAAGGCAAAAGTGAGAATAGTAGATTGAAAATTAAGATTGGGCCACAGGGCTACAAAAAACACAAGTGGATGGAAAAGATGGGGAAATTAGTTAAAACGAAGAGTAGACAAGATGGAACCCCTGTCAAAGATGGATGTCAGACAATCAAAAATTTAGGCAGATGTTGAAGTTAAAGTATGCAGGTATGACACTGGACATGTATCAATCACATGCCATCTGCACGGCTCTGGCTTCTCACTCATCCTGTCAGCTCTATCCTCTTCCTTCCCCTCTACCTCTCCTGGCCACCCTCTTGCCGCCTCTCCCCCTCCTGCTCCTTTCTCCTCCTTCTCTCCAATCACTCCTGATGATGTTTCTAGACAAGTCTGATTTTATGAAAGTGTCATCCAAGCAGGTGATCTCCTGCTCCTCCAGGACCATCAAGGACCACATTGACACCCTCGCTCCAGCCTTGGCCAATTTCTGCAATCACGGTTTTGCAATTGGAACTTCCCCTCCCCCTTAACACTCCCTTGTGTACCCCCTCCTGAAGAAACCTTCTGCTGATCCTTCCTGTCTGGCAAATTAACACCCAATCTCTATCACTCATTTCCTGGGGAACTCCTGGAAAAGCTGGCCATCTCCCAGCATACTCTTCACACTGAATCTGTTGGTTGTCTCCATGGCCATCAGTCTGGCTTCAGAGCAGCCAGAGGCACGGACACTGCTCTCCTGAACACCCATGAAGATCTGTTCACTAATCTGGATTCTACCCTCCCCTCTGTCTGAATACTCCTTGATCTTTCCTCTGCTTTCGACAGTCAATCATGCCATCCTGATCAATCGTCTCTGTGAGAACCTGGGCATCACAGATCAGGCCCTGGTTTGGCTCACCTCCTTCCTCCTGGGCTAACCCTCCCAGGTCCAATTTAGGTCCTTTCTCTCCACCACCTCTCTCTCCACGTGTAGTGTTCCATAGGGCTCTAACTTCTCACCCTGGCTTTTCAACATCTTCTTGGCCCCTTTGACCCACCTCATCTCTACCTTTTCCTCTAGCTTTCAGTGTTATGTGGATGACATTCAGCTCTCCTTCAGGCTCCCCTCATCCTCCTCTCCTCTCTCACGCATTCCTGACTGTCTTTCCATGATTCAGGAGTGGTACACCTCCAATAATCTCTGCCTTACTGCCAATAAGAGTGAGACCCTTCTCATTGGAACTCCTGCTCCCGCTTTCCCTCGCTCACTCTGGCTGCGCTCCTTGGGCCATCTCCCTGTGCTTTCCGAAGAGGCAAAAAACCTTGGTGTCATCTTTGACTCCACTCTCTCTTTCTCTCCTCACATCACTGTCCTCTCCAAGAAAGCCCACTACTAACTGCACCTCCTCAGAGGTATTCTTCCCTTTCTCAATTTCCCCCAGAAGCTCATTGTCACCAGAGCCCTGGTTCTCTCTAGGCTGGACTATCGCAGCAGCCTCTTTCTCAATCTGCCTTCCTCCACTCTACTAGCTAATCCAGAACAGGACTGCAAGACTTGTCCTTGGCCTCAATCCCAAGAATTGTATCTCTCCAGCCTTTAAATCTCTCCACTGGCTAACAGCGGCTGCAAGGATCAAGTTGAAGACCCTGTGCACCATTCCACAAGGCTTTCTGTGGCCGGGGCCCGCACTTCATCCAGCTCTCTCTTCCTAAACCCCTCCCTTCTCAAGCCCTTCCCTCACCAGGCTCCTCCACGACCAATAGCCCCTGCACTGCCCCCTGGCCTACTGTGCACTTTGGGGCTGTATCTGTAACCCTTGCACTTACCCAGAGCTGCCTGCCCTGGCTGCACTGACCTAGAGCACTGTGTACAGGCTTGTTATAAATGACTCATCATATCATATCATATCCATACTGTGTAAATGAAAAAGGTATACTCTAGATGAAGAAAGGCTTAAACTTTGTTAGAGGAAAAGAAGGAAGTAAGGAAGGAAGGAAGGAATGAAGGAAGGAATGAAGGGTGACTGGATGGATCGATATGAGGTAGAGAAAGAGGGAGAGAGAGGGACAGGCAGAGACTGAGACGAACAGAGACAGGCCGAGTAGCAGAAGGAAAGAGTGACAGAGCGACAGTGTAACGGGGAGACTGTTCCAAGATCTTTTTTAATCCATAGTGGAGTTTTTTCTCAGTTACACTCGCTCCGCCATGAGGCTTGCGAGATCTCATCAGGAGCAGCACATTGCAAATGTGTGAACTTTACGAAACCGAAATAAAAGCACAGGAAGAAAATGATACAGTAATGACGTTAATGGACCAGAAATAGATTTACAGGAAAGCTGCAAACTTAGAGAGAAATGTTTTTCTTCCAGAGAAATCATGAAGCATGTACGTTATGATTGTCAATCCGTCCACCAAAAGAAGACAGTCGAAGATCAGGTCTTGTGTTATGGCCTTTGACATTAATCTTCCGCTTCGGCAGTAATGGCCTGATCTGGCTCTAAGTATTTCTCAGTGCCTGTTCATGGACGTTAAATGTCTATTAGGTGCCTATTAGGTGATCCCAATGGTAGGATATTGTTATACATGGAAAAAGGACACTGCCCCTTTAAGGGCAGCCAAGGAGAAAGAGCGGGAGGAGAGACGGAAAGGGAGGGGCGAGGGAGAGGGAAAGTTAGTTAGAGTTGAGAGAGGAATAAAGTTGGTTGCTAGTGAATTCGGCTCCGTGTCATTTGTAGGCCCGAGAACGAACGCATGAACGTTTAAATTACAAAAAAAAACAAGAACTAAACTATATGTTAGCAAAATATGAGTCACATATGTCCTCTAGGCTGACGCTTTCAAAGCGTCCTTTGTCTGACTGAAAATACGAACCCAGGAAAACACTGTCCATGTGAAAGTCTTAAACCAACATCTTTCAGTCTGGTAGCACTGGCGCAGTTTTAAGGTTCTCCTGTCTCTTTCTTTTGTATATTGCTGACAGATGCAGATTATTGCATGCCTTCCTAATGTTCTATTGTGTGTGAATATCAGGTTTTTAAAATGGTTTGAAAAGTGATGTTTTTTTATTTTGGTTTCACACTTTCAATAACACCACATACAGGACATATGAAACACCATATATTAATAAGGACATAAACAAATGGGCCTGCTGTCATATGTTTGCACCATCAATAATTATGTTCCAATTTAGTCAATGAAACTCATCACTCATTAAATCTATGTCCCTCCCTCTCCCCGCAGTCCTTAGGAGTCTAACTCAGAAGACCAGCCTGCACCAAGTATTATGAGAATGGTGATGGAAGTATAGGTTCAGTGCGCAGATCCCCAAAATTCATGTTAAAAGTCCATAAAACAGATGAATTTAGCTTCAAATCCCAATTCATTGGTCATTTGGCAGCCGACACGTGTTTTGACCTTTCAGGTCGTTTTCAAGGCTGTACATTGATCAAAACATAATGCAATCAAGTATTGAGATACAAAATCATGAACAAAAAATGAATGATACATCCCAATCACAATGGAAAACAAGGAAAAAAGAAAATAACATACCAGTGTTCAGTACATGGTTGTAGCCAATGTAAAGAAAAAAAAGGAAAAAACAACAATAAACAAAACATGAAACAAAAGATATTCTAAAGTTGGTATAAGCTACTTAGGCATCATTGTTTTTACACTGTTGCTAATAATAAGCTGTGGGAAGTTGCTACATACCGTGATTCCAAATTAATGATGAGCAGATTAATATGTGAAGCAATCAGATTGTTGCCTAGAACATTAATGGAATAACCCTTACTGGTGTGAACAATACTAATAAGAATGGCTTTTAAGGTTAATTTAGGGAAAAATACACAGTAGCAGTATAAAAAAAAAAAAATTAGATTGATTTACCCTCCAATGGGTGTAAATCTTTAGGATTAAATGGGTTGTCTAGAAAGTAGAATGTTGTATCACAAATTAGATACTGCTACATAGTGTAAAGTCCTTCAAAAGCCATATTGTTCAAAGGATAGACTGTACCTGTAGCTGGATAGCTGATGTTTGTTCAGGGGTCAAATCCCCATGAATGTTTGGCAGCAAAAGAATTCACACTGGCACCGTCAGGCGCATCCAGTGTATATCACGATAAAATGCGCAGTGCGCCTGCGTGAGTGACGTCACGTGCACGTTTTGCGGGTGACGTCACGTGTGCACGAGCCGCAATTGGCGTCAGTGCGCATCATCAAATGCGGCCATTGCTGTATTTGAACACAAATCGTTGTGTTTATAGAAACAAAAGATAATGTCCTCTCAGGTACATGCTGCATAAGTATTATTGAAGTTGAATAAAATGGCATCTAATTAGAGGCATAATCCGTGACAAATAAGTATTGGTATAATGCACGTGTGTCATTAGATACTTGATGTGTATGAATGTTGAAGTTTTTAAAAAAAGGGTGCATGTGAAAGAAAAGTCTTAACCACTCAGGTTCATGCTGCATGAGCACTCGTAAAGTTAGATGTATTGACATCTAGTTAGATAAGAGATAGAAATTGATATAGTGCACGTGTGCCAATAAGCACTTATCGTGTATTGCTAGTTTGCTGTAACATTAAAGATTGGATGTGCAGATTCCCACAGCACATTGAGGTTAATGAGATGATTCTCTAGGCCATAAAGATTTGTGGAACACAATGTTGCAAGGAATGCAGGAGCTGGTGAGGCATGTCTTTAGCATCTGTAAATAACACCATACTCCTTGTGTTTTAGTGTCAAGCAATAGCATTGTATGCATATTTCACAGAGACAAAGCTAAAATTCCCCATTGTCAGATAAGTATAGGGTTAAAGCCTATGAGCAGTTGAACAGAGACAAAACTAAACTTAGCCATTGTCAGATATATGTAGGGTCAAAACCTATTAGAAAATGAACAGACTAGACATATCTATTGTAACAACACTGTCACATCTGATATGTTACCAATCATACATAGCAATAGTTAGTGAAAAATAAAGCATATAGTGTCACTTGGCAAAGCAAAGCAGTTTACACATGTCATATCAACAGAAATACTAAACAATATCATCTAATACATCATTATAGAAAGACATGCATTTCATGGTCTGAATTCAATCCAACTGTGGTACATCTAAAATGGCAGATAAGTTTGCATTCCAACCTCCTGAGTTTCATACAGAGATTGCAACCTCGTTTATTGGTAGATGCCCTGGCCAATCCCAAAAACTGTATGTCTGATTTGTTGGCTAGTACATGTTCTGTTTGCCAGTGCAAAGCTAATGTTAAATTGACACCGGTTTTATTGAGACTTGACAGATGTTCTCGTATACAAATCCTCAACTGCCTGATCGTACTTCCTATGTATAGTTTCTTACAAACACATATAATTGCGTAGACCACACATTTTGTTTTGCAATTAATGAGATCTCTAATAACAGTTTGTATCCCATTCTGATCTACAAAGGTCTGACAATTAGGATGGGCATATTGACACTGGTTACAATTACCACATTTGAAAAAACCTTTGGTGTTTGTCAACCATGTTGCTTGTCTTTCTGTGCCAGCAAAGTCAAGGAAAGAAGGACTAAGTCTGTTATGAAGAGTATTCGCCTTAGTAAAAATAAAGCTGGGTCTGTCAGAAACATATGGTGTAAGGTCTGAATCCAATTTTAAGAAATGCCAATGTTTGGAAGCAATTTTGTACAAAGATGAAGAATCACTTGTGTACTGCGTAATTAAAGAAACAGGTCTCTGTTTGGTGTTCACATTAGATTTGGTACCCAACAAATCCACCTGTTTAGTGAGTTGGTATTTGTGAGATGCCTTGTATAGTGAAGAAGCTGGATAACCTTGTTGCTTAAAACGAGTAGTAAGCTGTGCACATTCTGTGTGAAAATCTGTATCTTTTGAGCAGTTTCTCCTTGCTCTATAGAACTCACCACATGGAATATTATGTATAGCAGCTCTTTGATGGCAGCTTTTCGCATGTAAAATGGCATTGACAGATTCAGGATTGCGAAAGTTCTAGTTTGTAGAATATCATCCTCAATGAAGATATCTAAATCTAGAAAAGTAATCATGGTATGGCTTGAGTAACCAGACAGAGTAATTCCAAAGTTATCGGTGTTAATGTGTGTAACAAAGTCGTCAAATGAACTGTTGGTGCCTTGCCAAATAATTAAAACATTGTCTATGTATCTTTTCCAACATACCAGTTTGTTCTTAAATTCCAGTTTATCAAGAACATGGGTTTCCTCAAAATGAGACATGAACAAATTTGCCAAAGATGGTGCAAATTTAGCACCCATCGCAACACCTTTTGACTGCAAGTAATACACATTATTGAAAGACAGACATTGTTTGAAAGCGCAAATTTGAGAAAAGATTTAACCATTTGTATGTGACAATGATAAGATGCTGATGTATTTCGGAAAGCATAGTCAATTGCCTGAATGGCTAAATCATGTTTGATGTTAGTATATAATGCTGCAACATCCAGGGTGGCCAGACGAAAGGAGAGTTGCCATACAACAGTTTTTAGATATTGTAAGACTTGTGTATTGTCCCTAATATAAGTACTAATTTTAATGACGAAGTGCTGGAAAATCTAATCAAGGTACTGAGAGATGGCTTCAGTGACCCATCCGATGCCGTTCATAATTGGCCTCACTTCTGGTAAATTAGTAAAGTGCTTATGTATTTTTGGCAAAAAATACAGAGTAGGCATCGTAGGGTCAGTAATGGTGAGGAATGTTTTCTCGTCATCTGTTAAGAATCCAGATGCATACCATTGATCAATCAGAGATTGTAGGTCAAGTACAATTTGTTTGGTGGGATTCTTACTGAGTTTGGTATAACAATCTGGTGTCCGTAAGTGTTTCAATCCCATCTGAATATACTCCTCTGTGTTTAGTATCACAATATTGCCGCCTTTGTCAGCTTCCTTTATGGTAATGATGGAATCTTCCTCTAGTTGTTTCAAAGCTAGTAATTCTCCTGTATCTAAATTGCAGTGCTACGCTTTATTTGATGGATCAGCCAAAAGAGTATGTAAATCCTTAGTCATAGCCTTATGGAAAGTGTCAATGATATTGTCACTCCCAAAGATAGGTGTAAATTTAGATGAGGGTTTGAGCTCCATAATATCTAAATGCCTACTTTGGACATGACGTTCTGACATTATTTGCTCTCTGGCTAGGGTTGAATCTGTGATAAGAGATACCAATGTCTCAATATGATCAATATCCATCATGGTATGTTGGCTGAGCGGAGGTACAACTATTAACTTTGCCAGCATTCTCTTCCCATGCACAGTTGGAAATATACACAACTCTAACTTTTCAAAATGCATTTTTGGGTTAATGTGTTCACTGGAAATATAAATGTTTGTGTCATTTAGAAAACACATTTATTTTTTCTATGGCATTTATTTGACCCATAACAACTTTGCCACCATTGCCTGGGCTATAATTGGCACTAAACCAGACTGGATTGCTCCAGTCTCATGCAAGGTGTGGGCAAAGGAAAACCTGTCTGGTTACAAACAGTGCAAAACTATCCATTGCCATCAGAATTACCATTCGCTTGTTGTGTACTACACACAAAATCCTTGATGGCAGAAGTGTTGTGTATTTGTCTAGCAGACTCTTCTAGCAGCCTGTATGAAGGGTGTTGAGGACCAATAACTCCATCCTCCTAGAGGTGCCCAGAGCTAAACTGACGACGTTTGCTCCGGGATCTTTTGCCCATGTGGCTTTGAAAAGTTGACATGCCCGTCCAGCAGACCTCATGGCCAGTCGATCGTGTGTCAGCTTTACTTTAAACGTGGATTAAAGACAGCTCTGTTTGTTCTGCACCCGAACTATGAACTGCGCAGCATCTTCCTCGTCCCCCATGGTACATTGCATTACCCAGTGTAAATCTGGGATTAAGATTCTATTATAGTCTGATTCTCACTGCTCTTGGTTTCTCCATTTGTTGTTGTCTGTTAGGTATGCACTACTATGCCTGTGGCCCATGTCTTCCGCGCAATACAGATAAAGTAAAAGTGTCATAAATTGCATTATGTGCCTATAATATAAACAGCTCTACACATTTCACTGGCATTCCAACTATTAACTTTGCCAGCATTCTCTCCCCATGCGCAGTTGGAAATATACACAACTCTAACTTTTCAAAATGCATTTTTGGGTTAATGTGTTCACTGGAAATATAAATGTTTGAGTCATTTAGAAAACACATTTATTTTTTCTATGGCATGCACGACAGAAGGGATTGCCTAAGCAACAACTATATCTGCTACCCATGTCCCGTTCTGCTAAATTATTTTGTAAAAAAAAAGTTTGTAAAACAAATCTTGCTATTCTTTAATGAGTGCATTGTTAATTTATCAGTATTGATTTTGTGTTGTGTGTATAGATTGTCCAATGTAACTGTACGGACATGAACTATACGTAACTAAGTATAAGCAACACTGTAACTAGCGCCACAAAGCATTCGGTCTGATGTGCGCTCAACAAATGTGAATAAATAAATAAATAAATAAATAAATTAGAAGGGACACTGGGATCAAGAGATGGTTTTTCAGGTAACGGTGATGCATGATGGTGTTGGGAGAGAGATGGTCCTTCCAACCCCTCTCACCACTCCTGCAAGCACGGATCTCACTTGTGCTGAAGGGGGGAGACATCTCACCTTCCCCCCAACTGTAATCTGTGTTAATCACCTACTAATTAGACAGATTCTTGTCCGCCTGGATCTTACTCAAGCTGAGACTGCTGCACGACACAGGAATGGTTTGGAGGATCTGGGGCATTGGATGAAGACTAATTGGCTAAAATTGAATGGCAGTAAGACCGAGGTCCTGGTTGTGCGTACTTCGTCCCCCCTTCTTTTTTGGACCTCGCAATTCTGGCCATCGAGCCTCGGCCCTCTTCCTCTTCGAGTTCAATCGGTCCGCAACCTCGGTGTTAAGATCTCTGCCTCTTTGTCCCTTGACGACGAGGTGGCTAGTGTTTGTAGTGCCAGGCACTTTAAACTCCGCATTTTGCAGAAAGTCTTGTCTTTTATTCCTGCTGAATTCCAGGCTCAGGTAGTGGCAGCTTTGGTCCTCACCACTCTCGACTATTGCAACTCTCTTTATTTGGCCCAGCCTCGCTATCTCATCCAAAGGCTTCAACTACTGCAAAAATGCTGCCGTTCGTTCCATATTTAGCCCTCCCTTTGGATCCCACATTTCCCCTCTGCTCAAGAAACTACACTGGCTTCCTGTGGTCAGCCGGATCTTGTTCAAATCACTCTGTCTGGTGCACCGTGCCTTCTATGGCGTGGGTGCTGTGTATCTCCAAGCAAAGTTTGTTCATTACACTCCTTCCCGTTTGCTGCGCTCTGTCTTCGTGTCTTCTCATTGTTCCCCGCTATCGGTTGCCACGTATGGGAGGCCGTGCCTTTTCAGTGGGGGCTGCTACATCCTGGAATAAGTTGCCTACTACTCTCTGTGCAACTGAAGACCATTTTACCTTCCGCTGGCTGCTGAAAACCACTTTGTTCTAGGCCACCGCTTTCTTATGTGGTTGTTGGCCGTTTCTGATTGTATTCCTCTTCTGTAACTAGCGCCAAGATGCCTTTGGGTGTACGTGCACTCTATTAAGTTTATATAACATAACATAACATAATTACAAACACAGAAAGCATGTGAACAAGCCATATTAAAGTGCAAAGATTCCATTTTAGGTAGCCCGCCAGACGTCATCTTTTACTAGGCCTGAAAATGATCTCCAAAAGGCTGTCTCTCTCTCTGCCCTGCGTCTCACACCGCCAGCCCAGGGCCCCACCCCACTGCCTCCTGCCAGCTTCGCGCAAACCCCGTTCTCACGGAACTTCAGCCATTACTTGTTGTAACCTTCAGTGCTGCCCCAGAGCACATGAGCTCTCTGCACCATGTGAGACCAGAACAGGCCCCAGCCTGAGTAGCCATCCATCTCCACTAACCTACTCGTGCCCATTATGACCCCCACCGTGCTGAGCTGTAATCCACCAGGCCCATACCCCTCTGCTCTTTGATACAGATACACATCTGACCTCCCGTAGTGGCCAAAGAAAGACACCCCTGAGAGCCCTGACCCTAGGCACTCATATGTTCTTTCTAATCCTAACCATTCGTATCATGAGGCATTAGGTAGATCAAAATCTCCAAGGTGGGTACTTGGTTCGGGGACTCTAGGTTTATGACTACCAGGGTGCAGAGGGTACAATGCATGCCTATAACTTGTCTGGGAAGCACCCACATTCCTACCAGACTTTACGATTGTCATTTGTCTCATGCTCTCAAATCCTGTAATTGCAAGATCAGTTAGTCAGGGAAAGTGTCATTTTTAATGGCCTGACCTTCACCTCACAGAGATTAGCCCAGCTGACCCACGTGCAGCGGGAGTGACACCCAAGCAACAACCATTCCTACATGGTCAACGTCTACATTTCCATACAGTACCAATGACTCCACCCAATTGTATTGCAGAATTGTGCATTTGTAACATGATGTCATCAGTGACGATTTTCTCTTTCATAATGTGTTGCCTGTTTAATGTTTGGCAGAGCACTCTCTGGGCAGGAGAGTTCTCTGTGTGCACAATTTATCTTATATAAAATGTGTTCTACTTGCAATCTATCTCCTGGTCTCATTCCCTACTGGGGTGTGTCCATTAATCTGATTTTTGGATATTGTGTCGTGGAATGGGCACCTTCATTTGGTGACCATCCGACGTAATATTCCCTGATGTTCCAGTACTGTGGCGAGATCCAGGTCTTCCCCGGAAAGGCCAACCCCTACCTACGGCTGACCAGACTCAAACAAAAAACGCGTATGCAGCGAGGCCGATTTTGTGGGTCCCGACTTTGCGAATACCCAACTGCTCACCGGAGCCAGGCAGGGCCACGACGAGGAGGCCCCCGTTTCTGGATAGTCCACGAACAGAGGCTCTCGGAATACCACAGGAATGTGAGTATTAATTGCAAGCACAAGTAAAAGAGGGAAAAGGAAGGTGTTGAGCAGATTAATTAAGGGGAACATGCAAGAATTGGGTTGAGTGTGATTGGATGGAGTGATTGTTGAAAAGCAAAGTGCTTTTTCTTTTTTTGTGGCCATTAGGTTTTTATACAAAGGAGTACAGTGAGAAAATAAGAGGAGATAAGGGAACCTAGCTCTGCCAGTGCAGGAAATATTTGAGGAAATGGAAGAAGGTAGGAGCCTGGTATATTCAGTGGGTTTGGAAGTTAGTAGTCTTTCAGTATCTATACTGTTCTATAACGTTTGTGGAGGTAGGCCCAGGAGGGGCAGGGATGATGTGAGTGTTCAGTGGGGAAAAGAAAACTCAAGATTGAGTAAAAAGGTCATTAGGGGCATATGGGTTTATTTTACAGTGTTTTATGTTCTTTGTTTGATGTTGTCGATGTAATTGTCGGTTTGTCCTGTGGAAACGTTTATGTTTTATGTAACTGAGATGAAAATGCACAAGTAATGTTTAAGAAGTGAACAATTGAAAACTGAGATTAATACGTTAGAAGTTGAAGTGTCACGGTAGAGAGAAAATAAAATAGAGGGAAAAGTTCCTTTGACAAAAGTGGCTCTTGATACTCCACTTACACACATTTGCAAGCATTTCCCCTTGTATAGTGATTGAATAAAGAAATATCATGGCCAGTGGGTATCTGAAATAAAGGGCGAGGGTTCACCTCATATCTGGCCCAAAGGAGGGTCTTTAGATAAAGGAATATTAAACCATGTAGCAACCTATTTAATGGCAAAGTACAAAGGGAAACAGCTGCAAAATAGACAAGAAGTGCTAGATTTGTGGAGGATGTTCGATGAAACACCCCCTACAAACAAACAGGAAAATGAAGTAGAGCACACAGCCATGCTAAACGACAAAGGAGGAGATAAGGGATAGGAAAGGGAAGAACCAAAGAAAATATATCCATTGCTCACAAGACCCGCAGAGGGGTACAGAGACCCAGTGTATGTACTAGTGGCCAGTGTCCCCGTAACTCCGGTCACTGCACCACCATCTCCATGCGTCCCATCAAGCAAAACTCCTGCCCCCATAAGGCCCACCACGCGAGATCTAGAAGTAGTGTTAACATCTACCCAGACAGAACTGGCCCGATTACGAACACTGTGCGAAACAACGCTGCCCTTGTCCGGAGGTGGGCAGCAGCCGCCATTACAACCCATGCCAATAAGTACCGCTGCATTACCGGAAGATGAATGGACATCCGGGGATTTCCTTTTCAGAATAGACAGCACCCTAATAAAAACTGTATGGGTATGGGTGGAATGAGACGGTGAGGTAGAAAGCCTGGGATAAGATACAGTAGCCTCAGAAAGGGATGAGGAATATTGGAGTGACTTTGATGAGGCCGATGAAGGGGCGGCAGGAGGTGTACAGCAAATACAAATGGCTACCCCGCAAATAACGACAACAGAGGGAGGATGGGTGGGAAGGCTCCGAAACAGGTTAGGAAGAATGGCATTGGCAAAGAAGAAAGGAGTGAAGGTGTGTAAGGGGAAGGTGAGATCAAAATTACAGATGTCCCTCATCCACAAAGGAGCAGGATGACCTCATTATATACCTTGGGCAATGATGGACAAGAACAATCTCCTCAAAACAATTCCTCTGCTTTCAGGGCATTTGGGAAAATGAATATATGCATTTGAAAAGAATACAGCGAGGGTGCCATTAGCAATTGGGGACATGAAAAGCCTTTTAATATCTGCAGTGGGAGTGTGTGAACGCAGTGTGGGTGAAGGTGGGGTTTCCGGGAGTGACCATGGGAAATGACATGCATAACAAGGCGACCTTCAACCATGTGCAGATGCGAGTATGGGATGCACTGCGGAGGACCTTCCCTGACACCCCAGATTTACACTCGGTAATGCAATGTACCATGGGGGATGAGGAAGATGCTGTGCAGTTCATTCTTTGGGTGCAGAGCAAACAGAGCTGTCTTTAATCCACGTTTAAAGTAAAGCTGACACGCGATCGACGGGCCATCAGGTCTGCTGGACGGGCATGTCAGCTTTTCAAAGCTACATGGGCAAAAGATCCCAGAGCAAATGTCATCAGTTTAGCTCTGGGCACTTCTAGGAGGATGGACTTATTGGACCTCAAGACCCTTCATACGGGCTGCTAGAACAGTCTGCTAGACAAATACACAGCACTTCTGCCATCAAGGCTTTTGTGTGCAGTACACAACAAGCGAATGGTAATTCTGCTGGCAATGGATAGTTTTGCACTGTTTGTAACCAGACAGTTTTTCCTTTGCCCACACCTTGCATGAGACTGGAGCAATAGTCCAGTTTAGTGCCAATTATAGCCCGGGCAATGGTGGCAAAGTTGTTATGGGTCAAAAAAGGTCTTAGCTGAACTAACAATTTAAGATAGTAAGAGGAAGAATAGATGAGGCTGTTCACCTGTGCCTTCATTTTCTGTTCTTGATCAAGAACTATGCTCAAGGTCTTAACTTTTGAGACACAAAGCCTGCTATCTGTAATTCCTGACAATCAGGACTCCGCTTTCTCAACTGCACTGCTTTTTGTATCGATCAGAGCTAGACCATTATCAGCCATCCAAGACTGTATAAGGGTGTAGACTGAATTGTCAGTTATCGCATGCAGAGACGGGCACAGCCTGGGACCAGTCCACCTCCCTCTTCTATTTTATCACTAAGCAGGTCCTCCAAAAGAGGTTCAGAAGGCCCTTGATAAAATTGCTGGGATAGAAGCCAAGGAGTGGCCAGGAATACAAAGCATTAAAGTACACCAGTGCAAGAGGATCAAATAAAGGGAAACATAAATAGCTCAGAGGAGATTAGCTGATGAAGCAAAGCTGGTACAGATTAAGTTAGTGAAGGTCTCAACAGTAACTGCTGTACCGCCCTCGGAACAGCAGTTACGGCCTAGCCTGTAATACTAGCATGTAATACTAGCATAGTATTACAGGCTAGAATGGCAGCTACATGGGCAGACAATGGTCAGGAGCAATGGGGTGGAGAGGAACGGTAAATGGAACCCCAATGGCAGGGAAGATCAGCAAGAGGAAGAGGTTGGTATCGAGGACAGTAAGGAGGAGGGGGTGGATCTGGACCATGCTGGTCGTGTGGGAAATCGGGACACTTTGCAAGGGAATGACCTGTAACCAATTACCAAAATACCCAGAGGTACAGCAGCGAACAGCAGTATGGGCACCCACACCAAGGTAACCCATATGGACTCCCCAAGGGCCCTTTCAAACAGGATGGGCAGCCCGATGGGGTATACTGCACCCAGACACCCCCCGCATTGTTTACAGACCCGTCCAACTCAGTAAAATCGCATTGTACACATACATGCAAACTCATTCACCACCACAGATAACGGTACCCCAGCACCTTATCAAGGAACGTGTGTGCTAAGGGAAAATGTTTTCTCTTGGCCAGGAACAAATGCCCACCCTGATTAGGACAGCCCACAGTGAGCACTTGCTTGTCCAGTCCTATCCATTACCTTACATCCAGACGAGGAACCACTGGTGGGGGCAGAGATAGGAAACAAACAGTTCATGTTTATGGTGGACTCAGCGGCGGAGAAATGTTTATGTGAAGGTGATTTTCCGTTATCTGGCAAAAAAGGATTCTCTGGGGCTGTTGTCACGGTTCCTTACACCGAAGAGCTAGAGGTCAAATAGTAGGAAGAACAGTAGGAGCACCCCTACTGTATCATGAGGACTCACCTGTGAATTTACTGGGACGAAACTTACTAAGCAGACTAAACCCCTGTGCAATGCTTCTCATACAAAGAATAGCAAATGAAAAGCTATCCGAGGGATACCAACCAATGCAGACATGTTTGTTTATGGCATACAGGTGTTAGCCAGGGTGGTACCAGAGATTACACATAAGGATTGGAGAGTGCCCTCTGATTTCATTTTCCGCCCAGTAGCGACCGAGATATTGCCTGGCACTATTTTGTCTCTCGATCTGCAGGGAGTTCAGGTTTCCACAAAATGTACTTTGGTCAATGGCCTGGACATGCATGGCTGTGAGACAGTATTGTGTATTGAGCCGAACATAGCACTGTGTGAATTAACTGGTGAAGAGCTGTTCACTGACAATGACACTGATGATGAAATAATAATGGAAATAATGGAAATATGTATGCCTTGTGACATAATGATACAAAACAGACGAGCGACAAACCCCCTTATGGCCATTGTCGGTGCACCGCCATCTTTCTGTGAAAATGATCTACAACTAGTGCCACCAAATTTATGGACTACGAACCCCCATGATGTAGGGTTATTGAAGGAAGTGACCCCAATAAAAATAAAGATTAAACCAGGAGCAGTGTTGCCCAGGGTCAGACAGTACTCCCGATCAAGAGAAGCAGAGGAGGGCATAAAAGACACTATGAGGCCGATTCATGGAATAAATGTGCGCCGAAAATTCCGGCGCAGAGGGGCCTATACGTGCGCTGCGCCGAAAAATAGCGAAAAGCGCAGGGAAACCAGCGCACGTCGATTCATGGAAGTCCGTGCGTAAGAAAAGCATAGGACGTGCGCTGAAAAAGTGCGCGGCGCACGCCGGCGCACAGGTCAACCAACGGCGTGCGCCACGGCCACTGCGCTATCACTCCGAGCGCAGCGCACAGCTCTAAAGTAGGCGGAACACAGGGCGGGACACTCGGAATGGGGAATAAAATGGGGCACAACACTCGGAATGGGGAAGAATGTGGGCGGCACGGGGAAGTACAGGAGGCAAGTGCGCGGAACGCCCACACGCTCTCCGGCAACACGTATTCATGGATTCGAACAGGGCAAAACAGCGCTCGATCAAACCAGCGCACAAGCCCAAAAACGTACGCCACAAGTAAGCAGGCGGTAGCGTCCCGACGTACTCAACGAAAGTGCGCCAAAACCTGCGCCAACAAATACCACCCACATACAGCAATGGGCCATACCGTGACCCCAAAGGACTAATGATGTGCAAAGGTGTACGCCATTTACACGGACACCCACTGTTCAAAAATTCGCGCGTGTGTGTACAACGGGTTGCGCGAGAAGTCACTCGCGCGATTGCCCTGGGTACGTGTATCCCGGGGTGCGGGGAAGTCCCACACGCGATTGCCCTGGCCACGTCGATACCAGGGGTGCGTGTGAAGTTCCACACGCGAAAAGCCAGGGTACGTCATTTACAGGGGTGCGTGGGAAGTTTCACACGCGAAAAGCTAGGCTACGGGAATTCCAGGGGTGCGCGTGAAATCCTACACGCGAAAAACTAGGGTACGTCATTTACAGGGGTGCGCGGGAAGTCCCACACGCGATTACAGCAGGGTACGTGTATTTCAGGGGTGCGCGGGAAGTTCCACACGCGATTACAGCAGGGTACGTGTATTTCAGGGGTGCGCGGGAAGTTCCACACGCGAATAGCCTGGCCGCGTGTATTTCAGGGGTGCGCGGGAAGTTCCACACGCGAATAGGCTGGGCGCGTGTATTTCAGGGGTGCGCGGGAAGTTCCACACGCGAATAGCCTGGGCGCGTGTATTTCAGGGGTGCGCGGGAAGTTCCACACGCGAATAGCCTGGGCGCGTGTATTTCAGGGGTGCGCGGGAATTTCCACACGCGAATAGGCTGGGCGCGTGTATTTCAGGGGTGCGCGGGAATTTCCACACGCGAATAGGCTGGGCGCGTGTATTTCAGGGGTGCGCGGGAAGTTCCACACGCGAATAGCCTGGGCGCGTGTATTTCAGGGGTGCGCGGGAAGTTCCACACGCAAATAGCCTGGGCGCGTGTATTTCAGGGGTGCGCGGCAATTTCCACACGCGAATAGGCTGGGCGCGTGTATTTCAGGGGTGCGTGGGAATTTCCACACGCGAATAGGCTGGGCGCGTGTATTTCAGGGGTGCGCGGGAAGTTCCACACGCGAATAGCCTGGGCGCGTGTATTTCAGGGGTGCGCGGGAAGTTCCACACGCGAATAGCCTGGGCGCGTGTATTTCAGGGGTGCGCGGGAATTTCCACACGCGAATAGGCTGGGCGCGTGTATTTCAGGGGTGCGCGGGAATTATCACACGCGATTTGGCTTGGTACGTGTATTACAGGGGTGCGTGCGAAGTTACACACGCGATTAGGCTGGGTGGGTCCTGTCACCCTCGACGGCCCCTGCAGGCAGCCCACAAAACAGGGGACTACCCTGCACACCTGCTCATGTCTCCCACCACCCCCACCCCCCCAGTCACCAGGGGTACCCTCCACCAGGCCCCCACTCATGTCTCCCACCACCCCCACCCCCCCAGTCACCAGGGGCACCCTCCACCAGGCCCCCAACCATGTCTCCCACCACCCCCACCCCCCCAGTCACCAGGGGCACCCTCCACCAGGCCCCCAACCATGTCTCCCACCACCCCCACCCCCCACCATCCAGGGGCACCCTCCACCAGGCCCCCACTCATGTCTCCCACCACCCCCACCCCCCAGCAGTGCAGGGGCAGGCTCCACCAGGCTCCCACCCATGCCTCCCACCACCCCCACCCCCCCGCCACCAGGGGCACCCTCCACCAGGCCCCCACTCATGTCTCCCACCACCCCCACCCCCCACCATCCAGGGGCACCCTCCACCAGGCCCCCACTCATGTCACCCACCACCCCCACCCCCCCAGTCACCAGGGGCACCCTCCACCAGGCCCCCACTCATGTCTCCCACCACCCCCACCCCCCCCCAGTCACCAGGGGCACCCTCCACCAGGCCCCCACTCATGTCACCCACCACCCCCACCCCCCCAGTCACCAGGGGCAGCCTCCACCAGGCCCCCAACCATGTCTCCCACCACCCCCACCCCCCCAGTCACCAGGGGCACCCTCCACCAGGCCCCCAACCATGTCTCCCACCACCCCCACCCCCCCAGTCACCAGGGGCACCCTCCACCAGGCCCCCAACCATGTCTCCCACCACCCCCACCCCCCCAGTCACCAGGGGCACCCTCCACCAGGCCCCCACTCATGTCACCCACCACCCCCACCCCCCCAGTCACCAGGGGCACCCTCCACCAGGCCCCCAACCATGTCTCCCACCACCCCCACCCCCCAGTCACCAGGGGCACCCTCCACCAGGCCCCCAACCATGTCTCCCACCACCCTCACCCCCCCAGTCACCAGGGGCACCCTCCACCAGGCCCCCAACCATGTCTCCCACCACCCCCACCCCCCAGTCACCAGGGGCACCCTCCACCAGGCCCCCAACCATGTCTCCCACCACCCCCACCCCCCAGCAGTGCAGGGGCAGCCTCCACCAGGCCCCCACTCATGTCTCCCACCACCCCCACCCCCCAGCAGTGCAGGGGCAGGCTCCACCAGGCCCCCACCCATGTCTCCCACCACCCCCACCCCCCCAGTCACCAGGGGCACCCTCCACCAGGCCCCCACTCATGTCACCCACCACCCCCACCCCCCCAGTCACCAGGGGCACCCTCCACCAGGCCCCCAACCATGTCTCCCACCACCCCCACCCCCCAGTCACCAGGGGCACCCTCCACCAGGCCCCCAACCATGTCTCCCACCACCCCCACCCCCCCAGTCACCAGGGGCACCCTCCACCAGGCCCCCAACCATGTCTCCCACCACCCCCACCCCCCAGTCACCAGGGGCACCCTCCACCAGGCCCCCAACCATGTCTCCCACCACCCCCACCCCTCAGCAGTGCAGGGGCAGCCTCCACCAGGCCCACACTCATGTCTCCCACCACCCCCACCCCCCCAGTCACCAGGGGCACCCTCCACCAGGCCCCCATTTATGTCTCCCACCACCCCCACCCCCCACCATCCAGGGGCACCCTCCACCAGGCCCCCACTCATGTCACCCACCACCCCCACCCCCCCAGTCACCAGGGGCACCCTCCACCAGGCCCCCACTCATGTCTCCCACCACCCCCACCCCCCCAGTCACCAGGGGCACCCTCCACCAGGCCCCCACTCATGTCACCCACCACCCCCACCCCCCCAGTCACCAGGGGCACCCTCCACCAGGCCCCCAACCATGTCTCCCACCACCCCCACCCCCCAGTCACCAGGGGCACCCTCCACCAGGCCCCCAACCATGTCTCCCACCACCCCCACCCCCCAGCAGTGCAGGGGCAGCCTCCACCAGGCCCACACTCATGTCTCCCACCACCCCCACCCCCCCAGTCACCAGGGGCACCCTCCACCAGGCCCCCACTCATGTCTCCCACCACCCCCACCCCCCACCATCCAGGGGCACCCTCCACCAGGCCCACACTCATGTCTCCCACCACCCCCACCCCCCGCCACCAGGGGCACCCTCCACCAGGCCCCCACTCATGTCTCCCACCACCCCCACCCCCCAGCACTGTGGGGAACCTGCCAGCAGGCCCCCACACATGTCCCCCTGGCCCCAGGTCCTGACGATACACAATCATGGCAGTAATGGCCAGCATACCCAGCACAAACACCCAGGCAAGGATTGCATCCACCCACATAGTGAATGCAATCACATGACACAACCCCAATGCCAAGTATGCAAAAGAACACATGTCCGTCACACACACATACACAATGGGTGCAAGTGAATGTCAAAACCCATATCATGACATCTAACAAACCAATGAGAAAATAACACAAGTGTAAGAAAATATAAAAAATGTATTAAATACCAAAAATAAGTGAAATTTTCAAACATACAACGATGTGGCTAAGTAAATAAATGGTCCATGTCCGAGAACAAAAGTGATAAACAAAAAAAACAAAGGAAAAAAAAATTAAAATGAATTTGTCCAAAGCAATATCATGTAATAGGAAATTAATGAAAAACCATTACGTCATGGTGAAAACAATAAGAAATTAAAAAAATGTATCTCCCAAAAAAAGAAACTATATACAGGAATGTTCCAGGGTCCATGAGCCCAACACCAAAAATGAAACCTACCACTAACTAATGAAAAATATATGTACAAAAAAGTGGCCATTGTCCGAGCGGTCCAAAATAATAAAAATAAATAAAGGAAACCTAGCACTAACTAACTAAATAACTATATACAAAGGCAGCGGGCAAGTCCTGCGGCTCACTTGGTGATGTTGCTGGCCAGGGCATCATCGAACTCCATGTCGATGTCCTGGAGGCGGGACTCTGTCCTGGCCCCGAGGTCTCGCAGGGACAACCCCATGTCCACCTCAAACTCCCTGCGAGCTTCCTCGAGGCACTCAGCCCGCCTCAATGCCCGACGCATGGAGAACTCCGCCCTGACCATGGTGAGCCGCTCCTCTTCCGCCCGCTGCCGCTCCGCACCTATCCGCTGGCCAAACTCCTCCCACACGGAACACACCACCATCCCAGGGTTGCCCTGCCCTCCGGCCGATGCCTGCCCCTCGGATCTTGATGGCCCCGAGCCATGATGCCTCCCACGTCGAGCCCGCTGCTGCCTCCGACGTCACTGCCTCTGCCAGCACGACGGCATCCAGGCTGATGGAAACCACCGACGCCGTCGTGCACGTGCCCTGCCCGATGATGCCGTCACATCTTCCATCTGCTGGGGTCCACTTGCTGTGTTGTCCACCCCTGCTGGACCTCCGACTCCCAACTGTGGCAGGGATGGGATCCCCACCGAGCTGGCTGCATTGGTCGGGGCAGGTCCACAGGGGGCCCTGGTGGCATCTGGGCCGGAAGACGGCAAGGAGAACGACCGGTGGATAGCCTGCACAGAGGAGGAGAGGGCCGTCAGATTGGCCAACACATGCAGGAAACCCCCGAACATGGCCGATCCCAATTGGGCCACGTCGGCACGGTGCACTTCGTGATGACGTGCGTGCTCCTCCCGGGAAGCACGCACGTCATCACGAATCACAGCCGTGCGCATCGCGACCCCAATCAGGACCTTCTCCACGCGGCCAGGGGTTACCACGTCCGCAGGTGGAGGGGAGTCAGGTGACATGGACATCCCCTCTACCTGCGGACGGGCCTGGGACGGGGCATCCCTGCTGGTGCATGGTGGTGCACTCACAGGGTCAGGGACAGTGACATGCACAGGCCCCTCCACGGTGACCTGTGCTGCCTCCTGCCCCTGGCCCTGGACTGCACCACTTGCACCAGCAGGGATGCTCCCACCAGGCCCCATGTGTGCACCAGTGTCGGCCTCCTCCTCCTCTGTGCAAACCACCAACCTGGATGGCTCCTCACCGTCTCCCGCCGTAGCAGGCCCCTGTGGGGGCTCACCCACCCCTTCCGCTGCAGCCGTGGGGGCATCCCCGCCGCCTTGCTCCACAGCGCCGTCTCCGCCCTCTTCTTCACTAGCCGCTGCGTAGAGGGAGACAAAGGACACAAGCATCAGGCTACTGTACAATGGTCCCCTAGACAGGAAGCAATAGCAGATGAGCACCACTGTCAAAGTACACTTCCATCATGTCCCTCCACAACACATGGGTCAGTCCAGGCAAAACACACACAGTAACAGGCATGGTGCATGCCATGGACATTTCCATGCATGTCCAATGGACTCTAGAAACATTCAAGGATATGTAACTCACATGCATCATGGCTCATGCATATCACATGCACACACTTCACCTCAGTCACATCCATCTGGCCCCAAACACACCGAACACAGGCGAAACAAGGGTAAGTTGGGTGCGTCACTGAATCTGTGCATTGTCACACACATGTGTCATGCATCCATGGCATGCACAAGTCACAGACACGCAGGTCAGGCACACAGACATGGCTACCATATATGTACCTGGCATCAGCACCCATCCTTCACCCCCATCCATGTCCAGGTACAGAGACTGGCATGCTCTCATGTCCAAAATCTGCATAGGGCTCCCCATGCCGCATTTCAACACATGCAACAACCATGTGGGTCACACATCACTGGTCGCACATGCATTACCATGATGTCCCTGCACACATACATGCATACATGGCCCATGGCACACATACAGGCAAGTATCATAGAACCAGCACACCGCAACATGCCCTGTCTCACACAGTAATACTTGGACACATACCGCTCAACTCCAGACGGGCCTCCCTCTCAAGGACCTGGGCATGGAGCGCTGGGCGTACGCGTTCCAGGACCCTCTTCTGGATGGAACTCATGCGGCCCCGGCCCCCCTCCACGAGGCGCCGGGCCTTCACAAGGGTCCTGGACCTCAAGTCCTCCCAGCGCTTCTTGATCTTCTGGACGTTGCGGGTTGCCACCCCCTCCGCGTTGATGGCAACCACACAGTCGGCCCAGATCCTCTCCCGTCCTTCCTTGCTGGCGCGGGACGATCCAAAGAGGGCATCATACTGCCCCAGGACATGCTCCACCAGGACACCAACTTCGGTGGCAGTGAAGCTGGTGCCCCTCTGCCCATCTGGCCTGGGGTTGCCACTGGTGCCAGATGTGGAAGTGCCCGACATGGCAACCCCAGAGGCAGGTGTGGGTGGGCAACTGGGTCCTGGGGCTGGGCTGTGGAGCGATGTAATCCCAGTTGGGAGTCTTCAGTTCCAGCAGGGGTGGACACAGCAACTGGACCCCTGCAGATGGCTGATGTGCAGGCACCAAATGGCAGGGCACGGTGGCAGCAGGCAGGCAGGCAGGCAGGCAGCAGCAGATAGCACGTGGGAGGCTGCTCGGGGCACTGGGGGGCAGTAACTCGGCCTTCTGGGCAGGAGCGTGGTGTTCCGTGTGTTTTCGGGTGGCCAGCTTGATACGGAGTGATTTGGCACGTGAAAATCCTGCACGTCAGCGTGAAATCCGAGGAAAGGCCCTTAGCGCGTAAGCGCGTCAGCACGCATACGCGATTCTATTGGACCAGAGTCCCTCAGCGCGTAAGCGCGTCTGACGTGACCCGCACGGGCGTTCCCCACTCAGCACGTGATGACGGAACACACGTGGAAATACTGCACGTCAGAGTGTCATCGCGTGATTGGCCTATGTACGTGTATTTCATTGCGTGTAATTGGACAAAAGTGCGCGTACACGCGATTGGCCTATGTACGTGTATTTAATGGGTGCGCGGCCACTTACACACGCAAGTACGTCAGCGAACCTGTATCCCGTGGTGCGTGTGAATTTCCACACGCTATTGGACTGGGAACTGGATTCCAGGGGTGCGCGGGTCACACGCTCGCCTAGAACACGCGCAAAGCATAAAATTGCGGACTTTAACAATAACAAGCTCAGACGCCAGGATGAACATACCGTTCCTAGCAGCAGTGGCAGTGGGCTACCAAAGGAGGAGGAGGAGGATAGTCAGGGCCAGAATATTCACACCCAGAACCAGCCTTTTCGGGATGCCTGATGACCAGGTGCATGGGAGGTACAGGTTTCCACCACACATCATACTGGACCTGGTGAGTGAGTGGGAGGATGACCTCACATCACCCACCCTGTGCTCCCAAGCACTCAGCCCCCTGGAGAAGGTCCTCAATGTACTGCACTTCTTAGCCACTGGATCATTTCAGCGGACAAGTGCCATAGTGGGTGGGGTGTCACAGGCCACCCAGTCACGCTGCCTACACCAGGTCTTGAACATCATGACTGCACGCCCATCAGTCCGCAGGCACATATACCTGCCCAGAACACCTGCAGAAGGGCATGCTGCCGCCCTGGATTTTTACGGAGTGGCACGATTCCCCAAAGTGCTAGGTGCCATCGACTGCACCCATGTGGCTCTACGTCCCCCCAGGGCATCAGAGCACATCTATAGGAACCGCAAGCACTGGCATTCCATCAACGTGCAGGTAGTATGTAATGCCAAGGGAATCATCACCTCAGTATATGCCAACTATCCCGGGTCCACCCACGACAGCTTCATTTACCGAATGTCCACCCTATGCCGGGACATAGATGCTGGGCGGCATGGCGATACATGGCTGCTTGGTGAGTATGTATTCCACTGCACATGCATGCATGTTGGATACTGAGCAAGGTCACAACCCCACCAATGATACCAATCACCACCTCCACAGGGGACAGTGCCTACCCTCTCAGCCCCCACATGATGACGCCAATTCGGAACCCCACCACGCCACCCCAGGTAAGATATAACACAGCCCACATTACAACCAGGGGCATAGTGGAGCGCACATTCGGAGTGCTAAAGTCACGCTTTCGCTCCCTTGACCGTTCTGGCGGGCAGCTGTTATACGCTCCCCCAGTAGTGTGCAGGATCATAGTGGCAGCATGTGTCCTGCACAACGTTGCAACACGCCGGGGCCTGGCCGTGGACATGGTGGTGGCCCCACATCCCCAACCACATGCACAGCCGCTGCGCATGGGAGGGGAAAGGGCACGGGGGGAGGCAGCCCGTACACAGCTAGTGGCTAATTACTTCACATAGAAATCACACCCCTGTGGAGTGCACACTGCCCTGGCACATTCCATCTGACAATCAATGATGACTCAACCTGACACTGATCCTGAATGTCTGGAGAATGAACCGGGAATACCATGTCAGCCTGAGATTGTTCACCTGGAAGTGTCACAATGTGTGCATCCCTACCCACACAGACACCACCAATGCAGTTTTGTGAAGTTACACATTGAAGCAGCTAAAATGAATACCCACTTGCAAAATGCAACAAGAGGACAGTGCCATGTCAGCCAACCCAACCCCAGCACCGCCACACGACACACCGTGCCATGTCATGCTAATTGCAGGTAAACAAAGTAATCCCCACAACATGACATCAGTCTCACTATGTACAGTGGCACTATTAGAAACCTGCAACACCTGAAATGCTCACAGCAATGCCGGACCAACAACATACTTGAGCACGTAGTACCATTAACATGACATCACAAATGTTACATATTAGTAGTCTCACCACCTGGAAATGCCTGCACTCCCACCACTACCAACTGTGCAGTGTTGTCGCCATGTAGAGTTGTGGGTGCACTGCTGCCAACATGGTCCCCATCTCCAGACTAGAGGTCCTTGTGTGGACATGAGGAAGGGACCTGCAAATTGGGAGGTAGACACAGAAGAAGAGTTACACATCAATGCAACATGCAGTGTACAACACAACAGCAATATGCACTATGAATGTATACACAGTATTGACTACAGACTGGCCACACAGCTCATGGGAGTCCAACGTCACTGTGTAATTCACTGTCACTTGGGCACACCCTTTGCAAGCCCATGGAAACGGGAAGCAGGAGGGGTGTGTGTGACTCAAACCCAAGCATCTGAACCAAATACATTACAAGCCTGCATGTGCC
This sequence comes from Ambystoma mexicanum, assembly GCF_040938575.1. NCBI lineage: Eukaryota > Metazoa > Chordata > Amphibia > Caudata > Ambystomatidae > Ambystoma > Ambystoma mexicanum. The sequence goes on along the minus strand of NC_090937.1, from coordinate 1,269,543,971 downwards.
CAGCCACAATGCAGCGTATGCCCACAGGAACCACGGAAGCCAACAGATCGAAGCCAACAGATCGAAGCCAACAGATCGAAGCCAACAGATCGAAGCCAACAGATTGTCCCAAAAAAATTGGGAATAAAAGAAATCAAAATGAAAATAAAAATAAGAAACAATCAAAAATGGCCATTGATGGGCCCGGGGGGGTTGGGGAGGCCACCCAGGAGGTCCGAGGACAGGATGCACACCAGAACCCACCTGCGTGGATCCTGGGAAGATAAAACACCTCCATGGGCTCATGGCCCACACGGCTACCCTATTGTGGGAGTATCACTGCTGTCGCTATTATCACCCTGTGCAGCTGCATCCGGAGGTGGTTGCACTATGGGAGGCAGCCCACGCAAGGCCCTAGTCTGCTCCTCCATGGCTGCAAGCATGCGGGTGTGGTAGGTCTGGTTCTGGAGGATGAGTGTGCGGAGGTCCCCATGCAACAACTCACGGGATGCCCGGACCTCCGCCCTCGTTGCCTGCATCTCAGCTGAGAGCGTACGGGTGAGACGCTCCAGCTGCTGTTCTGTCCTTTGGTGTGTTGAAGCCTCAAGCTCAACAAGAGTCGTCCTGAGGTGAAGGAGCTCCTGCCTCAGGGCTTCCCTGTGGCCCTGGGACTCAATGGAGATGGCCTCCTGCAGAGTCGCCAGTGCCGCCCGCCTGTCCCTGTCGGACCCCAACATGTCCTCCCTGTGTGACTGGCAGATGGAGTCGGTTGCCTGCTCTAGTCGCTCCATCAGCCTTTCTGGGGGGACAATGGAAGTGGCCACCCTATCCATGGCCTGAGCCATCATCTCGGATGATGCAGCCTGTTGGGTAGCCATACCGTAAATGGATTACTCCCATGCGGTATTGCCGGGTGGCGTACGGCCACCACGTCGGCGGGCACCACACCTGTCTGGGGCAAGGCGAACTGCGCCTTGCTGTGCCGGCACTGCCTGAGGCTGCAGGACTGCATTCCCCCTCTGATCTGCTGGCCCAGGAACAGGATCAGATGTCGCGGAGTGTGACCCTGCATCCGTAACCACCGAAGGCGTAGCTGCCAACACTGACATCCCCATGGAGGGTACTGACCCTGGTGCAGGTGGGTGAGACAGAACAGAATCCCTCCCTGGAACACTCACCTGCGACGGCACGTAGGTCTCATCCGAATCAACACCTGAGTACAGCTCGGGGGAGGTGCAGCCAGAGACACCCCTTGAGAGCACGACCTGCAGCACTTGTGGGTTCTCCCCCACCACCACACCACGTCCCTCACTGGTGGTTGGTCGGCCCTGGGACACCTCCTGGGTCTGCACCATCTCCACAACCCCAGCAGTATCAGGTGCGTCTTCCCCTGCAAAGACATGAAAACAAAGAAATGGAAACAGGCATTAGCACCATGGCACACATTGAGGGCTGAGAAGCAAGAGAACCAGTACTTGATTGACACATGTCCCACATGACTAAAACCCTCCCATGCATGCACCCTCACTGCGTATGAAGTGCAGGCAAATGGCACACACTGATGACACCAAGATGGAAGATGAACAAATTTTCTGCATGCTGCCTGGCAGTGGCATCACACATTGGCCTGTGATTGGCAGGTGAAACACACATGCCATCACACAGATGGCATGTACCATTGCTATTGAGTGAAGATGGAGAGGAGGGCAGCACCTATTCATTCAGTCCAGTTCCCGTATGTAATAGCTTTTCTAATTCTAACAGGTCAGATTTTTCACCTGGAGCTGCCAGTCTGAAATGGTCAAATTGCACAGGGACATGTGTGTACAAATGATATCCAGGTAACAAAGTCACTCCACTTTACCATACCCATGTCAGACATGTGACTAGTGGACAGCGACATGCCTAGTGAAAGTGGTGGAATGCAAACAAACTGACTGAATGAACAGTGAAAAAGAAGCAAATATGTTGTGTCAAGGTGACACTTCAAGGGCAACTGGCGTGCAGTTGTGCTAGATGTCTACTGTTGGCAGAAGGGATACTGCTATGGCCAAATGCAGCTGCGCAGGAAGGATTGCATGAAGCACATGGCTGACCCATACGACTCAGGCGCACACACTCTCACCTGGCACCCGAACAGAAGCCCTCACACACACACCATGCACATGGATGACACACACATGCATGTGCACTCACCGGACAATGCCTCGTAATCAGCCAGATCTCCCACGCCTTGGATCTGTTCCTCCGTGACGTAGGTCCCAGCGACTGACTCATGTGGAGTGAGTTCCATGTCTACTACTGGAGACCCACCTCCAGTCACTAGAGTTGCGGCATGACTTGAGGCCAGCTTACTCTTTGCCCTGCGCTTTAGGTCATTCCAGCGCTTATAGCAATCATTGGCTGTGCGCCTCACGATTCCAAGGGCACTTACGATGTCCGCAACGGTCTGCCAGTGTGCCTGGCGTTGTGCAGGTGTGGTCTTGGATCCTGCAACAATGACCATCTCGTTGTCATGTGCGGACACATACTCGACAAGTGCATTCAGTTCGTCATCCGTGAAGCTGGGCTTCCTGGACGGGCCGGACTGTGTAGCCGTGTCTGGGGCATCAGCCAGTGCGGGACGAGCACTCTTCCTCTTCCGCTTGGAAGGTGGTGGTGATCCTGAGTGTCCTGCGCCGCTCTGGACACTAGGGGCAGGGGCCCTGGTGGACTCTGTATCAGGAGTGTGGGATTGCACACTCAGCATGGGAGTTGGTGCAGGCATTGGCTCTAGTGTGATGGTGTCAGGGGGAATGTCAGCAGCATGGACTAGGACCGACACTGTCCTGGCTGGGTGTGTGAGGGCTGGGGTGGATGGAGCCGCAGCTGCCCCTGCAGCCTCTCCACCCTGCCTCCTTGGTGCAGCAGATGACCTTGCTGCCCCAGATCCACGTGGCATGATGGCATCAACGTGCACCAGCGCACGTGTCGTAGCCCTGCTGACCTGGAAGTCAGCCATGGAGTCAGCCAGGTCTGGTGCCACAATGGGCTGGTCCAACAAGGGCTGAGCATGGATGGTGTCAGCCACTTCAGCCTCAACGGGAGGGGGGGGGGATTATGGGTGCCCTTGACTGGTCCTCCACACATGGGGGGACAGGCTCACCCTGCAAGTAACGACCACGTCCCCTACCGGATCCACCACGGCCACCACTTGTGGCTCTTCCACCTTTGCCACCCTTACGGAATCCTCGCCTCCCAGCCATGGCACTGATATTAATGTGCGTATGGGAGTGGCTGTAGACAATTGTCCTGGGCAATTGGGGGTCAAAGGGGTTGGGTACCAGATGGTAATTGTACCCTAGTGCTCTAGCACGGCTGATTGTAACCCCTGGGGAAAGATGACGGGTCACGCACAGGAGGCCCAAAAAAGGGAGATGACGTGCACGCAACCCCTCCTAGACCACGTGTGCAGAAAGAAAAACCTGCACTACGCTGTGGCACCCAGTAACACAAGAATGAACGTTTGCGTGTCACACGCAGCCTAGAATGACCTCTGAAGGGGTAGGCTACACACGGGGCAAGCACAGAAGTTGGATACGTGCGTGACTCACCGTCTGCCAGGTAAAAGAGCGTGAAAAATGAGCGCGTTTGGCTGGCTAAACCCCCGCCAAAAGAAGATGTGTACGCTGTCTGAGAAGACAGGACAACAGTAGAAGGGGACACTGTTTGAGGGAACAGGCCCAGGTAAACCAGTAAAAGAGAAAAAAGAGAAAAAGCTGTCAGAGGTAACAGGGAATACGAACTGGAAACGCCGTGAAGTAAATCGCGTGTGAAAGGACAAGAAGTACAGAATTCACCCACTCGCTCTCCACGAAAAGCACGTACAAGGAAATGGTGTTCTACATGTACCTTATATACAGGCCCACACGTACAGCGTCACTTACGCGGCGTGTACGTTCACCAATCACACGCTTTGTCACTCCTGCGTGTAGATCCATTTTCACCAATCACACGCTTTGTCACTTCTGCGTGTAGATCCATTTTCACCAATCACACGCTTTGTCACTTCTACGTGTAGATCCATTTTCACCAATCACACGCTTTGACACTGGGACGTGTCACGCAACAATTTCCTGCACGTGCAGGTGACTATAGGCGCACATATGCTGTTGACGGGTTTACGCGCTAAGGGCCTTTGCTGACGTGTGGGATTTCACTCCCTATCAGGCTGTCCACGCGTTCACACACGAGAGACCACGCTCCTGGCCAGGAGGCCAAATTACTGCCCCCCAGAGCCCTGAGCACGCTCCCACCTGCCATCTGCTGCTGCCTGACTGCCTGCTGGCCACGTGCCCCACAGTGCTGGTGGGTGGGGGTGTTGGGAGACATGGGTGGGGGCCTGGTGGAGGGTGCCCCTGCACTGGTGGGGGTGTTGGGAGACATGGGTGGGGGCCTGGTGGAGGGTGCCCCTGCACTGGTGGGGGTGGTGGGAGACATGGGTGGGGGCCTGGTGGAGGGTGCCCCTGGTGGCGGGGGGGGTGGGGGTGGTGGGAGACATGGGTGGGGGCGTGGTGGAGGCTGCCCCTGCACTGCTGGGGGTTGGGGGTGGTGGGAGGCATGGGTGGGGGCCTGGTGGAGGCTGCCCCTGGTGGCGGGGGGGTGGGGGTGGTTGTAGACATGGGTGGGGGCGTGGTGGAGGCTGCCCCTGCACTGCTGGGGGTTGGGGGTGGTGGGAGGCATGGGTGGGGGCCTGGTGGAGGCTGCCCCTGCACTGCTGGGGGTTGGGGGTGGTGGGAGGCATGGGTGGGGGCCTGGTGGAGGCTGCCCCTGCACTGCTGGGGGTTGGGGGTGGTGGGAGACATGGGTGGGGGCCTGGTGGAGGCTGCCCCTGCACTGCTGGGGGTTCGGGGTGGTGGGAGGCATGGGTGGGGGCCTGGTGGAGGCTGCCCCTGCACTGCTGGGGGTTGGGGGTGGTGGGAGACATGGGTGGGGGCCTGGTGGAGGCTGCCCCTGCACTGCTGGGGGTTCGGGGTGGTGGGAGGCATGGGTGGGGGCCTGGTGGAGGCTGCCCCTGCACTGCTGGGGGTTGGGGGTGGTGGGAGACATATGTGGGGGCCTGGTGGAGGCTGCCCCTGGTGGCGGGGGGGTGGGGGTGGTGGGAGAAATGGGTGGGGGCCTGGTGGAGGCTGCCCCTGCACTGCTGGGGGTTGGGGGTGGTGGGAGGCATGGGTGGGGGCCTGGTGGAGGCTGCCCCTGGTGGCGGGGGGGTGGGGGTGGTGGGAGAAATGGGTGGGGGCCTGGTGGAGGCTGCCCCTGGTGGCGGGGGGGTGGGGGTGGTGGGAGACATGGGTGGGGGCGTGGTGGAGGCTGCCCCTGCACTGCTGGGGGTTGGGGGTGGTGGGAGGCATGGGTGGGGGCCTGGTGGAGGCTGCCCCTGCACTGCTGGGGGTTGGGGGTGGTGGGAGACATGGGTGGGGGCCTGGTGGAGGCTGCCCCTGCACTGCTGGGGGTTGGGGGTGGTGGGAGACATATGTGGGGGCCTGGTGGAGGCTGCCCCTGGTGGCGGGGGGGTGGGGGTGGTGGGAGAAATGGGTGGGGGCCTGGTGGAGGCTGCCCCTGCACTGCTGGGGGTTGGGGGTGGTGGGAGGCATGGGTGGGGGCCTGGTGGAGGCTGCCCCTGCACTGCTGGGGGTTGGGGGTGGTGGGAGGCATGTGTGGGGGCCTGGTGGAGGCTGCCCCTGGTGGCGGGGGGGTGGGGGTGGTGGGAGACATGGGTGGGGGCGTGGTGGAGGCTGCCCCTGCACTGCTGGGGGTTGGGGGTGGTGGGAGGCATGGGTGGGGGCCTGGTGGAGGCTGCCCCTGCACTGCTGGGGGTTGGGGGTGGTGGGAGACATGGGTGGGGGCCTGGTGGAGGCTGCCCCTGGTGGCGGGGGGGTGGGGGTGGTTGTAGACATGGGTGGGGGCATGGTGGAGGCTGCCCCTGCACTGCTGGGGGTTGGGGGTGGTGGGAGGCATGGGTGGGGGCCTGGTGGAGGCTGCCCCTGCACTGCTGGGGGTTGGGGGTGGTGGGAGACATGGGTGGGGGCCTGGTGGAGGCTGCCCCTGCACTGCTGGGGGTTGGGGGTGGTGGGAGGCATGGGTGGGGGCCTGGTGGAGGCTGCCCCTGCACTGCTGGGGGTTGGGGGTGGTGGGAGACATGGGTGGGGGCCTGGTGGAGGCTGCCCCTGCACTGCTGGGGGTTCGGGGTGGTGGGAGGCATGGGTGGGGGCCTGGTGGAGGCTGCCCCTGCACTGCTGGGGGTTGGGGGTGGTGGGAGACATATGTGGGGGCCTGGTGGAGGCTGCCCCTGGTGGCGGGGGGGTGGGGGTGGTGGGAGAAATGGGTGGGGGCCTGGTGGAGGCTGCCCCTGCACTGCTGGGGGTTGGGGGTGGTGGGAGGCATGGGTGGGGGCCTGGTGGAGGCTGCCCCTGCACTGCTGGGGGTTGGGGGTGGTGGGAGGCATGGGTGGGGGCCTGGTGGAGGCTGCCCCTGGTGGCGGGGGGATGGGGGTGGTGGGAGACATGGGTGGGGGCGTGGTGGAGGCTGCCCCTGCACTGCTGGGGGTTGGGGGTGGTGGGAGGCATGGGTGGGGGCCTGGTGGAGGCTGCCCCTGCACTGCTGGGGGTTGGGGGTGGTGGGAGACATGGGTGGGGGCCTGGTGGAGGCTGCCCCTGCACTGCTGGGGGTTGGGGGTGGTGGGAGGCATGGGTGGGGGCCTGGTGGAGGCTGCCCCTGCACTGCTGGGGGTTGGGGGTGGTGGGAGGCATGGGTGGGGGCCTGGTGGAGGCTGCCCCTGCACTGCTGGGGGTTGGGGGTGGTGGGAGACATGGGTGGGGGCCTGGTGGAGGCTGCCCCTGCACTGCTGGGGGTTCGGGGTGGTGGGAGGCATGGGTGGGGGCCTGGTGGAGGCTGCCCCTGCACTGCTGGGGGTTGGGGGTGGTGGGAGACATATGTGGGGGCCTGGTGGAGGCTGCCCCTGGTGGCGGGGGGGTGGGGGTGGTGGGAGAAATGGGTGGGGGCCTGGTGGAGGCTGCCCCTGCACTGCTGGGGGTTGGGGGTGGTGGGAGGCATGGGTGGGGGCCTGGTGGAGGCTGCCCCTGCACTGCTGGGGGTTGGGGGTGGTGGGAGGCATGGGTGGGGGCCTGGTGGAGGCTGCCCCTGGTGGCGGGGGGGTGGGGGTGGTGGGAGACATGGGTGGGGGCGTGGTGGAGGCTGCCCCTGCACTGCTGGGGGTTGGGGGTGGTGGGAGGCATGGGTGGGGGCCTGGTGGAGGCTGCCCCTGCACTGCTGGGGGTTGGGGGTGGTGGGAGACATGGGTGGGGGCCTGGTGGAGGCTGCCCCTGGTGGCGGGGGGGTGGGGGTGGTTGTAGACATGGGTGGGGGCGTGGTGGAGGCTGCCCCTGCACTGCTGGGGGTTGGGGGTGGTGGGAGACATGGGTGGGGGCCTGGTGGAGGCTGCCCCTGCACTGCTGGGGGTTCGGGGTGGTGGGAGGCATGGGTGGGGGCCTGGTGGAGGCTGCCCCTGCACTGCTGGGGGTTGGGGGTGGTGGGAGACATATGTGGGGGCCTGGTGGAGGCTGCCCCTGGTGGCGGGGGGGTGGGGGTGGTGGGAGAAATGGGTGGGGGCCTGGTGGAGGCTGCCCCTGCACTGCTGGGGGTTGGGGGTGGTGGGAGGCATGGGTGGGGGCCTGGTGGAGGCTGCCCCTGGTGGCGGGGGGGTGGGGGTGGTGGGAGAAATGGGTGGGGGCCTGGTGGAGGCTGCCCCTGGTGGCGGGGGGTGGGGGTGGTGGGAGACATGGGTGGGGGCGTGGTGGAGGCTGCCCCTGCACTGCTGGGGGTTGGGGGTGGTGGGAGGCATGGGTGGGGGCCTGGTGGAGGCTGCCCCTGCACTGCTGGGGGTTGGGGGTGGTGGGAGACATGGGTGGGGGCCTGGTGGAGGCTGCCCCTGCACTGCTGGGGGTTGGGGGTGGTGGGAGACATATGTGGGGGCCTGGTGGAGGCTGCCCCTGGTGGCGGGGGGGTGGGGGTGGTGGGAGAAATGGGTGGGGGCCTGGTGGAGGCTGCCCCTGCACTGCTGGGGGTTGGGGGTGGTGGGAGGCATGGGTGGGGGCCTGGTGGAGGCTGCCCCTGCACTGCTGGGGGTTGGGGGTGGTGGGAGGCATGTGTGGGGGCCTGGTGGAGGCTGCCCCTGGTGGCGGGGGGGTGGGGGTGGTGGGAGACATGGGTGGGGGCGTGGTGGAGGCTGCCCCTGCACTGCTGGGGGTTGGGGGTGGTGGGAGGCATGGGTGGGGGCCTGGTGGAGGCTGCCCCTGCACTGCTGGGGGTTGGGGGTGGTGGGAGACATGGGTGGGGGCCTGGTGGAGGCTGCCCCTGCACTGCTGGGGGTTGGGGGTGGTGGGAGGCATGGGTGGGGGCCTGGTGGAGGCTGCCCCTGCACTGCTGGGGGTTGGGGGTGGTGGGAGACATGGGTGGGGGCCTGGTGGAGGCTGCCCCTGCACTGCTGGGGGTTCGGGGTGGTGGGAGGCATGGGTGGGGGCCTGGTGGAGGCTGCCCCTGCACTGCTGGGGGTTGGGGGTGGTGGGAGACATATGTGGGGGCCTGGTGGAGGCTGCCCCTGGTGGCGGGGGGGTGGGGGTGGTGGGAGAAATGGGTGGGGGCCTGGTGGAGGCTGCCCCTGCACTGCTGGGGGTTGGGGGTGGTGGGAGGCATGGGTGGGGGCCTGGTGGAGGCTGCCCCTGCACTGCTGGGGGTTGGGGGTGGTGGGAGGCATGGGTGGGGGCCTGGTGGAGGCTGCCCCTGGTGGCGGGGGGGTGGGGGTGGTGGGAGACATGGGTGGGGGCGTGGTGGAGGCTGCCCCTGCACTGCTGGGGGTTGGGGGTGGTGGGAGGCATGGGTGGGGGCCTGGTGGAGGCTGCCCCTGCACTGCTGGGGGTTGGGGGTGGTGGGAGACATGGGTGGGGGCCTGGTGGAGGCTGCCCCTGCACTGCTGGGGGTTGGGGGTGGTGGGAGGCATGGGTGGGGGCCTGGTGGAGGCTGCCCCTGCACTGCTGGGGGTTGGGGGTGGTGGGAGGCATGGGTGGGGGCCTGGTGGAGGCTGCCCCTGCACTGCTGGGGGTTGGGGGTGGTGGGAGACATGGGTGGGGGCCTGGTGGAGGCTGCCCCTGCACTGCTGGGGGTTCGGGGTGGTGGGAGGCATGGGTGGGGGCCTGGTGGAGGCTGCCCCTGCACTGCTGGGGGTTGGGGGTGGTGGGAGACATATGTGGGGGCCTGGTGGAGGCTGCCCCTGGTGGCGGGGGGGTGGGGGTGGTGGGAGAAATGGGTGGGGGCCTGGTGGAGGCTGCCCCTGCACTGCTGGGGGTTGGGGGTGGTGGGAGGCATGGGTGGGGGCCTGGTGGAGGCTGCCCCTGCACTGCTGGGGGTTGGGGGTGGTGGGAGGCATGGGTGGGGGCCTGGTGGAGGCTGCCCCTGGTGGCGGGGGGGTGGGGGTGGTGGGAGACATGGGTGGGGGCGTGGTGGAGGCTGCCCCTGCACTGCTGGGGGTTGGGGGTGGTGGGAGGCCTGGGTGGGGGCCTGGTGGAGGCTGCCCCTGCACTGCTGGGGGTTGGGGGTGGTGGGAGACATGGGTGGGGGCCTGGTGGAGGCTGCCCCTGGTGGCGGGGGGGTGGGGGTGGTTGTAGACATGGGTGGGGGCGTGGTGGAGGCTGCCCCTGCACTGCTGGGGGTTGGGGGTGGTAGGAGGCATGGGTGGGGGCCTGGTGGAGGCTGCCCCTGCACTGCTGGGGGGTGGGGGTGCAGGGGGACATGAGCAGGTGTGCAGGGTAGTCCCCTGTTTTGTAGGCTGCCTGCAGGGGCCGTGGAGGGTGTACAGGGAACACCTGTGAGGACCCACCCAGCCTAATCGCGTGTGACTTCCCACGCACCCCTGTAATACACGTACCCAGCCAAATCGCGTGTGATGATTCCCACGCACCCCTGTAATACACGTACCCAGCCAAATCGCGTGTGATAATTCCTGCGCACCCCTGTAATACACGTACCCTGGCTAATCTCGTGTTGAACTTCCCGCATACCCCTGTAATACACGTACCCTGGCCAATCGCATGTTAAACTTCCCGCGTACCCCTGTAATACACGTACCCTGGCTAATCGCGTGTTAAACTTCCCGCGTACCCCTGTAATACACGTACCCTGGCTAATCGCATGTTAAACTTCCTGCATACCCCTGTAATACACGTACCCTGGCTAATCGCATGTTAAACTTCCCGCGTACCCCTGTAATACACGTACCCTGGCTAATCGCATGTTAAACTTACCGCATACCCCTGTAATACACGTACCCTGGCTAATCGCGTGTTAAACTTCCCGCGTACCCCTGTAATACACGTACCCTGGCTAATCGCATGTTAAACTTCCCGCATACCCCTGTAATACACGTACCCTGGCTAATCGCGTGTTAAACTTCCCGCGTACCCCTGTAATACACGTACCCTGGCTAATCGCATGTTAAACTTACCGCATACCCCTGTAATACACGTACCCTGGCTAATCGCGTGTTATACTTCCCGCGTACCCCTGTAATACACGTACCCTGGCTAATCGCGTGTATAACTTCACGCGTACCCCTGATATGCACGTTACCCGCTTTGCGTTCCTTGTTTGGCAGCCCTGTAAACTGGTCCATGGTTAGCGCAGCCCTTTGCGATGATTTAGCGATTTTGATGGCTTTTCCTTGCGCGAGGGCGTTCTTGGGGGCGTTACTGGCGCTGCTGCAGGGTCGCTGTGATACTCTGCGCCACGGCTGGTTTGGGAGCCTAAAATCCATGAATACGCTGTGCGCCGGATTCGGTTTTGGCGCACGCGGCTGGCGCAGACTATCGCACGCGCACGCTGTGCGCCAGCCGCGTGCGCTACTTGTGCGCTGAATTCTATGAATTCTATGAATTACCCTGTATATACCCTGTATATGCTTGTGTAGCATCCCAAAGCAGGCCACGCACTTTACTGTGGTGGACCTGAAAAACACCTTTTTCACGGTGCCTCTCGTCCCAGACTCTCAATACCTGAAAGCCTTTATCCTACGGGGGAAAAGATACAAGCATTGTATACTGCCCCAGTGGTACTGCGAAAGCCCGAGCATTTTCAATAGAATATTGCACGAAGGCCTCTGCAATATTCATGTTCAAAGCACCATCATTCAATACATTGATGACCTCCTAGTGTGCAGTGAAGGGGAAGAAATATGCAGGAAAGACTCAGTAACCTTGTTAGCATTACTGGCCCACAAGGGGTACAATGTAGATAAGAATAAACTTCAGTACCGTTTGGCAGAAGTGTTATATCTGGGCCAATTAATTTCCAAAGATGGTGAGAGGATAATTCCCGACAGAGCAGCGACAGTACGGGCAACAGCTAGACCTCACACAGTGAAAGACATGCAAAGGTTCCTTGGCATATGTAATTATTGCAGGTCATGGATCTTACATTATGCCGCATACACACGACCCCTATTGCAAGACTTAAAGGAAGCACAGAAAGAAAACACAGCAATACTATGGACAACTGAATGCATACTGCTTTCACAACATTAAAAGAATGTATATGCACAGCACCCGTCCTCGCCACACCTGAATATGACCGAGAATTTTTCTTGTTCTCACATTCAAACAGAACATAGATGAGCGCAGTATCGAAAAAAAAGACATCATTGGGCCATAAATCACAAGCTCTTGCAGCAACCACCTTTGCGATTGAAAAAAGCTCCACAATTGTAATGGGATTCTCTGTACCATTATTTGTTGAATACTCTCTGTTTGCCATACTTGAAAGATAGAAGTCCACACTCACCACACAAAGGGCCTCTGCCTATGAGATTATCATCTCAAGCCCAAACATCCATGTGATACCCTGCAAAACAGTGAACACAACCACTTTCCTCACAGAACCATGTACATTGGAGGATATGCAAATATATGACTGTGCCACTTATCAGAGAGGAGACGACACTCCCAAAGCAAGAGAAATTCCCTTGAGTGAAGAAGTATATTTTGTAGATGGGTCAGCCTCTATTTGTCCAGAGACTGATGAAAAGCATGTGGGCGCGGCAGTAGTAAGATTGGAGGAAGAGGAGTACGAAGTGCTGACACAGAAGAGATTGCCAATGCATTATTCAGCTCAAGCAGCAGAATTGGTAGCATTAATTGAAGCACTCCATGCAGCCAAAGGATCTGCAGTGACGATATACACAGATTCATCATATGTAACCACCACAGTAAATGCTGGACTATCTAGATGGAGGAGAAGAGGGTTCAGGAGAGCAGATCGATCACCAGTGTAACATACAGGGTTGCTAAATAAATTGATCGAAGCGCTTGCAAAACCATGAGTAGTGGCCCTGTTAAAATGCGCTGCCCATACTAATAACAAAGACGAAATATCAAAAAGGAATTTGGCAGCAGATGCTGCTGCAAAACAAGCAGCATACATCCAGAAAGACTTAGCAACAGAATGCGTGATAAAAGAACGAACGGAAGAGCCTAAAGACAGCGGCTATCATTCCCTGCCAACAGCGCAAATAATAGAGCTCCAAAAGAAAGCACCACAGTCAGAACAAGAACTATGGGCGAAAAGGGGCTGCACACAGTCACCCACAGACCTCCTATGGAGACAGGACACAACAGGGAAAGAAGGGATGCCGGTAGAATTGTTGCAAATAGCGTTTGAACAGTTACACTTTCCAGCTAACACATCAAAACAACACATCGCAGCAGACATGCAGGAGGATTGGTTCATCCCGAACTTCCAGGAATACATTAATAAATTAGCAATTGAGTGTATAAATGCCAAACATTCAGTTCTGGAAAGACTGTCATGACATTGTGAGGAACACTTCCCCGCCCCGTCAGACCTTTCTGTGAGCTGCACATTGATTATGCAGACATGGGAAAAAGGTGCAATGGGGCTAGGTACTTAATCGTAGTGGTTTGTCCCTTTTCTCATTGGGTGAATGCTGGACGTTGTGCCCACCGAGCAGTGAAATGTGCAGCTATGTTTTAGTAAGAGAAGTGTTCCCACGATGGGGCATATGTGATGTCATAAGCTCCAACAATGGGGCACAAATTGTGAATGACCTTTTCAAAGATGCAACTACATTATTGGGAAAAAAACCATAAAATGTGTTCAATTGATCACCTGCAAGCGAATGGGGTGGTAGAAAAAATCAACAGCCTCCTTAAAAGTAGGTTGTCCAAACTTTACCACACTCTCAAAAAGAATTGGGTCTATTGCCTCCCACTGGCCTTGCTCCAACTGCATGCTTAACCCAGTAAGGACCACCATTTGTCCCCCCATGAAATAGTAACTTGGCGACTAATGCAAACGTCCTGTCCTTGGCAGAAGAATATCTGATGCCCATAGAAGTGCCACAGTGCTGGGAGAGGAATTTAAGGAATACCTCACACAGCTCACAAGGGCAGTATGAGTAATTTCAAACAAATGGCCCCACCATTCACTAGAGAAAATTAAACTGACACTTCAACGCCCTCAGCAGATAGCCCGACAATTCTTTTAATGCCTGGAGAACTTGTATATGTCTGCAGCTTTGAACGCAGGTGGAACAGTCCAATATTTCATGGCCTTCATGAGGTTATATACTGCACACCTTCGGCAGTGAAGGTGAAGTGCCTGAAATACTGTATCTACCTGTCAGATGTTAGAAAATCACATGACAGTGTAGTACCAGGAACACTCCAGCAAAATGAACAGGAAGCAGCAACTCCTTAATGAATACAGGATAAAACTGCATAGTGGCATAAGAGATAACTGAGCAATAGCAATACAGTGAGTAAGAGGAACGTATGTCTTTAAAAATAATGTATTGCTTATCATGTTTCTTTTTTACCTTATCACTTTATTTCTCACTCTCTCTCTCTCTCTCTCTCTCTCTATTTCCTTCTCTCTCTAACTCTTTTGCAAAATTACACCTGTACTTTTAATGCTTGAAAATGCTGATAAACTGAAAGTATGTTTAACCCCTCATATCCCACTCTGTAGGTGCTACGATGACGGAAACTAACTTATTGGTTCCAACTAGAACTCAGTCTTAGTCAGATAGCAATAGGGATAATATAAGTGCCACTAGGGCATATTCGTATGAATGCGGCCTTTATTTTATGACCATTGTATTTTCTATACTATTACTGTGTTTGGGGCTGTACTGGAGCATTTGTTTTATTGTTGGAGACATAAAAGAAGGAGGGGGGTGGGAAAACTTATACAAGAAGGGAGCAAACTAATATGGGATGGTATGAAACTAATATGGGACCATAATACCTCCTTGAACATGACTACACTACACAAGAATTGTACAAAGGTGTCATCACAGTCTGAGCTACTTGTAATGAACGAAAGTGAAAATTTAATTTATGAATACGATGATTCTTTATCTACTCCAGTAATTGTTACAGTACCGCCAAGTGACTTGCATACAACCAGATATCCTACCTCAAATATTAAGAATGTGTACACTCTGTCTCCCACTGATATGTCAGTAGCACTTCTGAGCCCTCCATATTGGCAGCTTAGTAATGGTACTAATGTAACATCAGATGTGGGTCTCTTTCCAATCTATCGCTCACATGCTTTCAGTGCACACAAATGGCACAAAAGGACACAAACTACTGGTAAAACAAGTTAATGTACAGACAGAAGCGGTAAACAAAGCAATACAAATATAATGTGTATCATGGATTGGGGTTGGATAAGGTAGAGGATCTTGGTCATCCGGAGCAGTCTAACATGTGGTACTCTGATAGAAGTGCCACAGGGAGACAGGTCACAAACGGTAGCTGCTATGTATGTTCATGGATACCTCATGCGTCAGGGACGCCTAAGATTTTAGTGCCACAAGAATCCCCCTAGTGGAATCCCAGTGTCTTGTTCATCTCGCACTATGTAGGATAAGGAGTACCTTCCAGGCACACACAATACAACTGCAACTGCTTCCTCCTGGTGAAAGGATATGCAAGTAGAAACGCCATTCTTTGCAATAAAAGTGACAATGTTCGCTGAAAACAAATGGCAAGATGCAACAGTGATGTGCAAGGGAGAAGCGTTACGAGGCCTATCGGATAACATACTGCAATGGATGGAAGACACATATGCCCATGTTTGGCCTCAACACATCACAAATCTAACATGGGTCACAGCGCTCAAAAAACCAGTCAAGTTCCAGCATGAAGAAAAATATTATCTGTGCTTCCAAGGGGAAGGGAGAGTACCCATTGGTTCCAATACATGCTGTATCAGAACTCTCGTAATCCCTGACATGCGAAAAGGAACTGAAGCTTTGATGGACCACTATGGTGTATGTGGCAAACAGGCATACTTGCACCTCCTGTCATCATGGAGGGGCAAATGTGCTCTGGCAATGCTCAACTTTGCACTGCTGGTGATTCCGGAGAAGCACACCCAGGGGGAGGGGTGTCCAATCCATGGCAACTGGCACCCAAACCTGCAAGCGAAGAGCCCCCGATCTATGACGTGTTATCAGAAGACAAGCTGCAAGATCAAGTGTCTGGCAGAAAGAGAGCATCCAAATACCTCTCGAAAGACTCTTCAGACCTCTTGGCACAAATCCCTGATCAGTATAAACTGTTCAACTCAGCAGAGATTTTTTTGCATCACTTATACCTAGAATCCAGGCATGAGCAAACGCCAATGGATTACGTATAATCCATTGGGAGCCAACGACACAGAAGGATTCAATGTAATCAAGGTAGAACTAAGAGCACTTAGACTAATGACAATTCAGAATCAATACATGCTCGACCCGCTCAGGGCTATGGAAGGTGGTGTTTGTCAAAAAAATCCGGAGTGCATGTTGCACATTCATGCCTTCTTCAGATGCTGAAAATTGAACACTCTTGCATGTAATCTCAGCAGTGCATGAACTTGGAGTGCGGATGAAAGAAGAAGGTGGGATTCAATCTAGTGACTGGTTCAGCAGTGCATTCGACTGGGTACCATCATGGCTCGGACTGCAATGAAGTTACTGGTCCCCGTTACTGTCTTCCTCCTGCTGATCATCTGTGTGTGCCAGCTGGGAGTAAGATGCTGTGCAGAGGCGATTCCTAATAGTGTGATGATAATGGTGACTGTGGGCAATCCAAATAGAAATGGGAAAAGGCCTCATGATACTAGGGAAGCCCAAGTACAAACATGCAGAAGTGATGAACCCAGATATCGCATGGTGGCCATTTACAACACATGGGATATAGTAGATACTTTATGGCACACAATCATCAAACAGTCCTACGATTTAGAAAACCACAAGGAGCTGCGGTTTGACCTACTGGGGGATGGAGGTTGCATTTGTATGACCTGTACTCCTGAAGAATATGCATGGCATGGGGAAAGTTTAAGAAGTGTGTGCCATGCATGAATGCCAATAAAGGGTACCCCTGCATGGGATGCAGCAGTAAAAAGGGCAGAGGAATATAGACATGCTGGAGGCGGGTATTCGTTGCTTTTGGAGTATCAAAAGAGGGTAGTGTTGGGAGAGGGGTAGTCCTTCCCACCCCTCTACGCACTCCCACAAGCACGGATCTTACTTGTGCTGAAGGGGGGACACGTGCCCCTTTACCCCCAACTGTAATTTGTGTTAATCGCCTATTAATTACTAACAAAGAAAGCATGTAACCAAGCCTTATTAAAGTGCAAAGGCTCCATTTTAGGCAGCCCACCAGACACAATCTTTTACTAGACCTGAAAATGATCTCTAAAAGCCTGTCTCTCGCTTTACCCTGCTCCTCACACTGCCAGCCCAGGCTCCCACCCCACTGTCTCCTGCCAGCTTTGCACAAACCCTGTTCTCACAGAAGTTCAGCCATTCATTGGCGCAACCTTCAGTGCTGTCCCAGAGCAGATGAGCTCACTGCACCATGTGAGACCAGTACAGGCCCCCGTCTGAGTACCTATCCATCTCTACTAGCCTGCTCGTGCCCCTTCTGACACCCACCCTGCTGAGCTGTAATCCACCAGGCCCATTCCCCTCTGCTACAGATACACATCTGACCTCCCATAGTGGCCAAACAAAGAGACCCCAAAGAGCCCTGACCCCAGACACTCATATATTCTTTCTAAACCTAACACTTGTCTATTTGTATCATGAGGCATTATATAGATGAAAACCTCCAAGGTGGGCACCTGGGTCAGGGACTCTAGGTTTATGGGTACCGGGGTGCAGAGGGTACAATGCATGCCTATAACTTGTCTATGAACTCTGGGACGCCCACATTCCTACCAGACCTTACGATTGTCATTTGTCTCATGCTCTCAAATCCTGTTATTGCAAGATCAGTTAGTCAGGAAAAGTGAAATTTTTGCTGGCCTGACCTTCACCTCACAGAGATGAGGCCAGCTGACCCACGTGCTGCAGGAGTGACACCCAAACAACAACCAATCCTATGTGGTCAGTGCCTACATTTCCATACAGTACTGACGACTCAACCAAATTGTATTGCAGAATTGTGCATTTGTTAAATGATGTCATCAGTGATGATTTTCTCTTTTATAATGTGCTGCCTGTGTAATGTTTGGCAGAGCGCTCTCTGGGCAGCAGAGTTCTCTGTGTGCACAAGTTATCTTATATAAACGTTGTTCTACTTGCAATCTATCCCCTGGCCTCATTGCCTACTGGGGTGTGTGCATTACTCTGATTTTTGGATATTATGTCAGGGAATGGGCACCTTCAGTGGCATGGGGCATTCACTAACTGATGTATTAACAATTGTAATGATCAGAGGGATAAACTGAGCAGCACACGCTTTAACAACCAAAGAAAGACATACATCCCCCTTACAATGGGTCAGTTTCAGCAGATTTAAATCTCCATTTCTATGACCTGTCCAAACACCACCACAGGGGTGGTGCTCTCAGGTGCAAGGTGTGTTAGAATACTACTTGGCCTAGCTAGTGCAGCTTGCTTATTTACAATATCTTCCTGAGGGTATTTATCATAGCATTCTGAATGGACATGCACCAGATTTTGTCTTTTTTAACCATAGAAGCAGATGGATAAGGGTCTTCTAACTCTTTAAGAATCTTAAATAGTTCTTTAGAGTCAGAGTTAGCATTTTTGATCCTCTGGTCATAAGAGAATCTTTCGTTACCAACATAATTGCAGCTTTGTGGTCCTTAGTAGCACAAGTATATTTAATCCTATTTTTCTCAGGGTTGTTTTTTCTCTAAAACTCAAAGGCTTTACATTTGACAACATTCAGTTCTTCAATTTCAGATGAATGCCTTCCTTTAGTATTCCTTTTCTGGAAAAACATAGTTTTTTTGAGAGCTGCTGCATTGAAAGCATTTAGCAGAATGTTTTGCTATGCCTCTGCTAGATCACTGGCTGAGTCATAATTTTTGCTAGATACAGAGGAGTTCATGATTTAGAATTCAGTCACGTTGCAACTGGCAACAATAGCAGGATGTGATTGCCACTGGCAACATGAGTGGGTATTACAATGGCTTGCAGGAAGCCATGGTATTCTAAATCAGTGTTGAAGCACTGTGCCATCTTTTCGGAATGTTCACTAGACAAAATATAAAAGTAATTCAGTATGCATTAGCACCTCGATAGGGAGAGCAGATGTTAGGCGAACTCGCTTAGTTATGATTAGAATTTATAATGTTTCTTTCAGTGGTGGTAGATGGCAGCATTTCTAAGGCAGCAAGTTGGGTTTGTTGAGCACTTGATAGGGATGTATTAAAATGATGAGTAACTAGGGTTTGAGATGATCTTGCACATTATTGAATTGGAGACAATAAATGCAACTATCACTGATTGCTTTGCCAGATAATCTCTTATAGTTTGGGAGAACAGAATATGGATAAGGTAGATAATGGGGTATGAGAGCGAGGTCACAATAATGGTCAGTGAGTAGCGAATGATCCAAGATGACCTTATGTATGATGCTGTCTTATTTGGCAGAAAAACAGCCACTGAGCATTGCACGCAAGGGAGCAATATTAAATATTTATTAATTATGTAAATAGAAGCCTACTGTGTTCGCAGCTGCTTTGTGGTATCTCTAAGGTGAATGAGAATGAAAAGAAGGTACGATATCAAAACAAGAAACCTTTCACATACCTTGGATGCAATTCAGATTTGTAAGTGCCAGGGAAGGGGGCGAAGGACATTGTGGCAGCCAGTAGAAAGAGGGAACGTGCAAGTGTTACATCCTGGAAATTATTTAGAAGGGCTTGAAGGATTTCAGGGTTATTAATGGATCTTCTCTTGGTCATACTGCTCGGCATTAAATGGGGAGGCAATATAGAGACCCAAGGAAACAAACCAGAGAGCCCATAGAGCGGGATTCATAATCTGCCTCAACTATGATCAGACAGTTTTGGCTGATCTTGGAGGGTATAGCAGTTTGAAGACCTTCATTGTTGCCAAGAGACCAGTGAATGAGCAATGGTCATAATGATGATGGGTTGTACTTATTTGAGGCTGATGGTGGTTGACTTATATACCTGCTTTTTGTGCAGTCAAAATTAATTGTGATTGAAGATTGTCAACTTTTTTAAAGACGGGTTCCTTAAACTTTACCTTACTATTCCGTTAAAAGTTGATCATTGGGGCTAAATTAAAATGGCACCTTAAGATCACTTCAACTTAAGTTTTTTCACTAAATTTGAAGGGTTTTGTTGCATCAAATTGTTTCACCTTAACGGCTCTTTAACTAACCTTTTTTCACTGAATCTCAAGGATGTTGTTCTGATATACCTCCCACCAGCAGTAACTGTCTTTTTGTCTGATAACAAAAGTCATATCATATGTTATTAATATCTGTTCTTGAGCTATCTTTTTGTCTGTCTACTACATAGGAAGTGATTAGTAACAAGGAAGGGCAAGGTGGGTTAGTGGGGGACTTTGATGAGTAAAACTGAAGCTGTATAGCTGGGGACTGTGACTAGGATGAGTGAGTTGGTGTTAGTGGGGTACTGTGATGAGGAAGAGTGAGGTGTGGTAGTGGGGAACTGTGATGAAGAAGAGTGAGTTGGTGATACTGGGGGACTCATGAGGAAGAGTGAGTTGGTGGTAGTGGGGGACTGTGATGAGGAAGAGTGCAGTGATGGTAAGTGTAGAACTGTGATGAGGAAGAGAGATGTGGTAGTAGTGGAGGACTTTGTAGAGGAAGAGTGTATTTGGGGACTGTGATGAGGAAGAGTGAGGTGGGGTCGCTGGTAATTGTGATGAGTATGAGTGGGGTGGTGGTAGTGAGGGACTGACAAGGAAGAGTGAGTTGGTGATAGTGGGGTACTGTCACAAGGAAGAGTGAGAGAGATGTGGTGGTAATGGAGGGCTTTGTAGAGGAAGAGTGTGTTTGGGGACTGTGATGAGGAAGAGTGAGGTGGGGCAGCTTGTAATTGTGATGAGTATGAGTGAGGTGGTGGTAGTGAGGGATTGTGTCGAGGAAGAGTGCGTTGGCAGTAGTGGGGGACTGTGACAGGAAAACGTGAAATGGTGGTATTGGGGTACTGTGATGATGAAGAGTGATGTAGTTTTAGCAGAAGGCTATGAACAGGAAGGTGGTAGTGGGGTAATAGGACGAGGAAGAGCGGCTTGGTGAGAGTGGGGTACTGTGATGAGGAAGAGTTACGTAGTGGTGGTGTGAGACGGATGACAAATAGTTATGTGGTGGTAGTGTGGACTGATGAGAAAGAGTGAGGTGGTGGTAGTGGTGTACTGTGATGAGGAAGAGTGGTGCTGTGGTAGTGGAATATTGTGACCAAGAAGAGTGAGGTGGATTTAGTGGGGGACTGTGGCAAGGAAGAGCAAAATGGGGTAAATTGGTAAGATTACTATTCCAATAATCTGCCAATAATGACTAGTAACGCTTGTCCAATAACTAGAAAAATCAAATTTGATCATTTAAGTATCTGTTTCTCAAGCTCCCTATACCCTAAATCACACTGGGTGAAATAAGTTACCCGCATGAAGCAATCAATAGGAGGGATAGTTTGCTTTGAAAAAAGTGCAAAATCCAACCCATTGATATAATTCGGAAGATTTTCATAATAAAGTTAAAGGCAATGTTGAAGTATGGGGCAGCAATCTGGGGCTTTGCACATGCACAGGAGACTCAAATAGTAGAAAACTCCTTTTTGAAAAGAATTTTGGGATTACCAAAATCAGCACCACATTTCGCTGTACAAAAGGAATTGAGCTTAAATTATTTACAAGATGAACTGCTGTTAGTACCTGGGCATGTGTGGCTGCACATATCAGCAAACCCCCAAGGTCATTAAACACAGTCCTTTATTAGTAATTTGTTGCATAAAACAGGGGCTGAGAACATACCATGGTTTGCACATTTCAAACACCTTTTACATTAACGCGGACACATACTTTAATAGCTCAAATCTCATAGAGCCTGACGTATCCAAATATTTGTCAGTACGGCTGAAACATCATGTATCTGACAATAGAGAATTATCTAAAATAAATTTGCAGTCCAATAGAAGACATGATCATTTCACAAATGAAGGCTTTGGAGTAATAAAATGGCCTGCTGAAACCAGATTCCCAGAGTTTGTATTAATTGTCTACAGTTGTGGGATGTTGTGGCCTCTAGATCTGGTAATCCCAATGAACAGACTTGTATACTGTGTAATATGGACACATAACATCTAGCTCATTTTCTGTGTCTCTGCTCTACGTATGAAAATATTAGAGCAAGAACTTTACTACCAGTGTTTAGTGGCCTAGGGCTCTTAAAATATCATCCAGCATTGTACTATCTACTCCAAGGCGAGACAGCCCTGGTAGAATAAACTCTCCTTTCCTACATCAGACAATCGTGTTGGTTGAAGAGCTATAAGATCAACGCTTAGAAATATGATCACTCACCCAGAACATTACATTTGGAAATGAGTTGACTCATCTTCTTCGCCACTATGTTTTGACAATATAAACGCTAAATAGCTTGAACTCTAATTGCTTCTCACAGGACATGTGGATCCGTAATGTTCCTTATATTTTATTGTCACAAGCTGTGCAGTTGGTTAAATGGTATGATGTCGCCACAATGCATCGTTACTGAAACAAGTTAGCAACATTTCTCATTTAGGCTATTAATGCTCAAAATCATATTTATACAGTTACAGTGGATACATTAACTCGACGTGAGTAGTGGAGATGTGATAGCTATTATGCTCACGGGATGACGTGACTAAATCTAATTTAGTAGTGGATGATAGTGAGCAATCACCAGTAACATCTGGTAGTTAGATATTGAGCACTAATAGACTAAATGAGACATTTTTCTAAATTGTTTCAGTAACGATGCATTAGCGGGTGGCACTGTTATTCTTTTCACCTGTGTACTTACAGGTAAGAGGTTTGCGATCACAATGATGTTGGTTTAAAACTAGTAATGGTCCATACGAAGACCACTAGCTTTGCAATAAATGTCAATTTGTGAGGGGCTTAGTCGATATGTGATTCCTGCTAGATTTAGCACTCTAACTCCTTCAGCGGTAATACATAATGATGTGATTAAACTTCCTGTGTCACCGCAAGAAAGAAAAATTGTAAGAAGGTTGGAGTACCTTTGTCAATTCTTTTAGAAAGCTGACTTAGTGGTTCCCCCCTTTTTTTGTAATTTATATGCAGGTCTCTATTTGAAGATAAAGTGATTTTGTGGCAGAAACAGAGAAACTAGTCTAATTTTTGGACAGTTGACCTCACGAGGGACCACCCGTACTGGTGATCCAGGTAATCTATGAATATGGTGTATGCCTGGATAACTTTATTGTATCCTAAGCAATATAAGCATTTGGTGCTGATACTTTTTGTGTATTTCTATACTTTATCAACAGTTACATCCCCAAACTTCAAGAACTTCGCTTCAGTAGAAGAAGAGTATTTTTATGATTGCAACTCTATGTTTGGACATGAATACTCCTGAAAAAATCCAAAAATAACAGAGAGGACTGAAACATGTTGATTTAAAGATTTTGAATAATAGCAAAATCTGAAAATTTGAGTTGGAGACCTCTTTAAGGTCTAAAGAACAAATAAGAAGGTTTAATCCTTCCGTATTGAGTTCCATTTTAAATATGGATGCACTTTAAATATATTTTCTTCTATTTTAGAAGTGTTGTGGTGTCACATATATTAAGTATATGTTTCTTGGAGTTTCTTTTAAGAATTTTTATGTATTGTGGTCTCATATAATGAGAATTAAAAAAAAAAGTCCTTTGTACTTTAATAAAATATTGTGAACACAATTACTCGTCATGTGCATATAAGGAAATAACTGTTGATGATTTCCTTTTTCTACCTTCTAATTAATAAATGGTAAGCTAAGCAACCATAACTTGTGCCACCCACCATTCACTGCTAAGACTAACACCAATGACATCAAAGATGACATCACAAATGTCATTGATGACATCACTGATGACAACACATGGGCAGTTACTTTTCATGAAAAGTCCCTACAAGGGGTTGTGAGTATCATGTTGGCAAAAAAGTGTCATGGGTGGTTGGGAGACATATTATGAACTATGTAGTTGAATAGGTAATGTACTGTTATAAAAAAAAATTGAATTGCAGTGTTCTTTCTAGTGCAGCAACCTACTCATACCGAAACATAGTAATTGGCTGCAACATGCACCATAGAGGTGTAATATTTATGATGTTGCAATGTTGGATAGTAAAATGGTGAAGGCTTCCGTATCAGACTTTTGCATACTGTGCAACATGTAAAAACTAGCTAAAAATGCCTCACTTACTAAATAAGTGTACTACTACACACAAAACATAAAGAGACCACAATGCATACAAATATGAGCATATACAGGGAAAGTAAAGTAAGCAAAAAAGCAGCAGAATTACCAGAAAGTGTTCATAACCTAACTGATTATCTTCATGCACAGAAATGATTGCTGTGTTTCAGACCTGCTACTTCCCCTATGACCAGACATGTGATGTCATCAATGACATTTTTGATTTCGTCTTTGATGTCCTAGGTGTTAGTCTTAGCAGTGCACAGTGGTGGCACGAGTTATGGTTATTTAGCTTACCAGAACTGGAAAATTTCTGAGATTATTTCGGTTTTACTTGTAACCAAAATGTCCCTTTAACAAAGTTGTTCCATTGAATTTCATAGGTTTTTATTAGTGCATCTTAACCATAACGTCCCTTTAAGAAAGTTTTTTGATTGAATATATATATATATTATTGTATATATATTATCAGTGGAAAATGTTATGGTTAAGTTGCACTAAGAACAACCTATGAAATTCAGTAAAAAAAATGTTGTTAAAGGGAAGTTTTGGTTACAAGTCACATCACAAATGTCCTTGATGACAACACTGATGACATCACATTTCTGGTAAACTTGTTTTTTTTCACTGACATATCAAGGCCAGATGCTTTTGTTCACTGACAATCAGAATATGAAAATTGAAAAGGTGCTACATATATAGACGTACACCTTCTTCTATGTTCTTAAAGTACTTTCCTTAGAGTTTGCTCTCAACTCATGGGTGAGAGCAACAACAGGTCTCAAACACAATTAATTTGCATACATAATGATGAACTTTAATGTTATTGACATTTTCTAGTGATGGTGTTTCTTTCTTTCTTACTTTAGTTGCTCTGTATGTGCCTCTGATTTGTATGCATTGCTGGTCTTCATATGCATTATTTGTACTAATACAAATATACAGCAATTCTTCAATTATTAGGTATTTATTTCATGTCCAACACTACTCAAAACTCTGATACAGTAGCATTCAATAATAAAAAATATTTCACTTATATGATGTATGCCGCAGCCATTGCTATGTTTGTATAGTATAAGGTTCCTGTATAATATTTTGTTCAGATGAGTATATTCTTTAATACATTAAGTACTTCATAATAGGTCTTCTGATCACACCTGATGTATTGTTACCAATATTGTTAAAATAAACCCTTGTAAGAACTTTTCATCAACATTAATTGCATATGTGATGTCATCAGCGATGTCATCAATAACATTTGTGATGTCATCTTTGATGTCCTGGGTGTTCATTTTAGCAGTGCACAGGGTTGGCGCGAGTTATGGTTGCTTAGCTTAACATAGCTGGCACATTTCTGGGATTTTTCATTTTTTATTGCAAATATAAAGTCCCTTTGACAACGTTTGTTCACTGAATTTCATGGGTTTTACCAGTGCACCCTTTGTGCTACAACTTCCTAATATCATAGTTACACCCAATATAGCAGTATTTCCGGCCAATCTCGAAAGTTTCACCTTAAAACTATGCCATTCCCCAACTCCTAGCAAATTTGTAACACTTCTATTAACTTTCTGCAACTTTTTGCACCATTATCTGTTTGCCAATGTTCGCGAACATCTGACATCACCGCAGATTTTCCAGACAGTGTGACGTGACCACACGCCTGTGCAGTGATGACATGTTCACAAATGAGTCTGCACTTCGCGTACAGGTATGTGCTTCGTGAACAGTTCAAAACACCATTTTCAGCTGATTCAGGAAGTTTCAAGCTGCAAATACCCATGCACAGCTCCTAAACATATTCTTACTGATTTTCCATTTGCAATCCAGAACAGAGCACATGCTTGAAAGAATATTAGCACAATTGCTATTTTACTTAAA
Organism: Ambystoma mexicanum; assembly: GCF_040938575.1. Classification (NCBI taxonomy): domain Eukaryota; kingdom Metazoa; phylum Chordata; class Amphibia; order Caudata; family Ambystomatidae; genus Ambystoma; species Ambystoma mexicanum. The sequence continues at coordinate 1,269,518,297 of NC_090937.1, read as the reverse complement.
AACTAGCATCAGCCATGGCCATCCCTCCTCCCCAGGAGCCACCACCACCAACACCATCACCACCACCAGCACGGAACCTGGACAATGGAAAAAGTGCAATGATACAGAAAACAATATAGAGGACCAGGAGATGAGATGAGGAAATGCCTACCTCCAGCACTGGCAGAGAATCATGGGTGTGGCGGTTCTTTACTACCATTAGGGTGTACCGAAGGCTAAAGCTACCAAGGTTACAATGTACTCAGTTGCGGACAACCTGGCCCGTACACCTTCATGCACTGCCACACCAAATCCAACCACCAGGAGGCTCAAAGAAAGGCTGTTCAGCTTTCTCAGGAAGCAGTAGGCTGTCTTCCTCTACCTCATCATCATAAACTAATACTTCCACCACACAGTCTACTCCTGTGGGGCAGAATATCCCCAGCTACCTTTCAAGCCATAAAATATGTTGTTAATCCATATCTTTCCAAGGCAAAAGTACTCTGTATATACACCACTCTGCAGGGGGTAGCAGTTTAGAAGTGCTTTTAAGGCTGCAACCAAGGAGCATGAGAAACACTGCCCCTTACGTTAGATTTAAGGCACACACAACAGCTTCCTTTGTCCACCTGCCCCTCCGTATCTGTCATTGGTGCCCCTTCACTAATTTCCTTCCCCCACCTTAGTTCCTGGCTTCTCCTGCAAAAAAAGACAAATACAAAATATAAAAACACCAACAAAAAAAGCTTCCTTTTTGGAGCCACTGCTTACAGTTAAAAAATAGAACAAAAACAATATTTTAGAGTCTACTTTACATATCTCAATAAAGTAGTTAGACTCAGTAAGATTCTCTAACATTTCTTTTTACCATTTTGTACTATGCGAATGGAAATAATGGACACTTGTATAGTAGAGAAAATGAAAAAAGGACACAATTTTCACCCACAAATTCTTTTCTCTAGCATACCGTAAGGACCATTATCAATGCACGTTTAAATATTTCTGTGGTCTCTGCAGTCCCCTTTCCAGGTCAGGCATCATTAAAAGACCTAAATGTCATGTGCACACCATCACACAGGACAGCGCGTCTACCCTTTTTACTTTTAAGTTTCTAACACTCTCTCATTGCCTGCTTTAAAACACTCACGCATCCATCCAGCAATCACTTCCCAAAAATCTACATTTAACACTGTCAACATAGGAAACTTCCACACACCAATTGCCACTTAACAATGTTCTAGATATATTTTCCATCTTCATTTCCCTTACTTATGCTAATAAAAACGCAGTGCTGCTATAAATGCACCTATGCATTGTGCAGTGAGAGAAGTGCATTAATTGAAGGGGGAGTAGGATGCACAAGTGCTGAAGGGAGCCCGGGAAGGAAGTCCCAAGGTGTACCAAAGTCAAAGACCACTGCCTAAGTCTTGGGATACAGCAGTCCCAAGAGTGTGGTGCACAGTTGCCAGGCAGTGGGTCTGCAAACACAGTGCTGAAGAAAGGGTGGGGTTCTATTGTTGAATAGGTATAGGGCCTGCAACCTGTCAGGTTTATAAGGGACCAGACCACCAGTTGAAATGGCAGTAGCATGAGTTTATAGGGAAAGGAGAGACGGAAAGAGGATGAAAAAACTGGAAAGAGAAAAGCAAAAGTCTGAGAGGTTTCAAGAACTTAAGGAAGTCCAACTCAAGTCTAACAGGGGCAGGGATCCTGTTTCAACGAGAGGCACCAGCAGAACAGAGCCGAACAGAAACACCTACCTCCCGCTATCTGTTTCAACAAGTGTTTAACAAGCAGAGCAATCATGTTAAAGGAGCAGAGGGCTCTAGCAGTGGAGTATTTAGGCAGACAAAGTTACAAATAGTGTGGTCCCATGCCACAAAAAAAGCCATCTGGATAATGCACAGGGTCTTCAATTTCATCCTTGCAGCCACCAGGAGCCAGTTTACAGATTCTAGGGCTGCACAGATACGTGTCCTGGGCTTCAAGTGAGCAAGAAGTATTGCAGCCCTATTCTGGATTAGCTGAAGGGGGTGAACAATGGGGGAGGTTAAATATGATGGTGTTGCAGTAGTCCAGCCTACAACCCTGGGAAACACTGCAATTAGAGAGTGAAGTGGTGGAAGAGAAACGGTCCAGTTGCAGCTGCAAAGGGCGATTCATGACAGAAGAGATCAGCCAGCCCAGTGCCCGGTCAGTAATGCCAGAGGTATCATGGAGCTGTTTAATAACGATAGAATGGTTGACCATGTCAAAGGCAAAGCAAAGATCAATGATCAATATCCTCAATTGTACTAAAATCATAAATACCATGTGCACTTCAATTATATCTATCCACCATATTACAAATATGATATGCTCCCCTTATTGGCCAGTTGCCAGATTCTTTGGTCGTGGACTATGGCCATGGCCCCAAGAATCTGCCCACTGGCCAAAACCACTACAATAGAAAAAAACCTTATAACAAGTATGTACAATACACCTTGAAATAACAATACTCACCACCCCCCTCAAAGCCCAATAATGTCCATGAAAAGAAAAAAATCGCAGAACACACCCCAAAAAACAGAAAATATTTCCACCTATAAAGAGAGCACTATATCAACTTTGTTCCACTCACCCACCCTTTTCAGGCCCTCTCTCATCCACAAATAACTCCAAATATATTTTCGAGACTCCTTCCCCACACGGCACTGTCTGCGGATAAAGGCCATGATCCACCCATCCAATATGGACACCGTTTCAGAAATGATGACGCACCTCACATTCACAAACATCCAATTAGCATGCCCCTCTCTACAAAGTTTGGTGAGCATTCGTCAAACAGCGCCAAATTGATAAGCTGCCCAAAAAGTACTCTTTCTATAAGTTCAGCAACTTAACCAATAATATTATTACCATTCATTATATAAACATCTCTTCCTCTCCTGATCATCACTTTATATACATTCCATATTCTCACATTTATGTTTCTCATTCTGATACCCCATCACTTTGATAAATACATTTATTTTTTATACTATAAATATCTTCTATAGTATTTTCTGATACATTCCTTTTTTGTAAAACCCCAATTAATAGTCTGCGGACTACATGACTATTCAAGGGTCCATTTAGAAAATAGAGTGTCCGCACAGATCGCGCTGTGTCTGCACATGTCCGGATTCATATAACGCACTTTTAATTATTCCACAGACAGCACACCCATTTCCAGACATTCATGTGCTAGCACACATGTCCCCAGAGGTCATCATGTAACTGCGCCCTTTCAGCGTCACGTTGTGTCTGCAGACAGTGTTCATTACCACGGACAGTTTCATACTGAATTTTCAACCAATATACGAAATTTCAAATTCAAAGTTTATCCTTCCACAACTCCTAGACCCATTCTTACTTGATCTGCCAACTTTTGACAACATTCCAAGGCATACTTTTGGCTCAGTAGGCTGCGGACGGTTCCTCTAAAGGGACCCACTGACTTCTTTTAGTCATTCATAATCTGGCCCATCAGCAGACAGAATCTTCCAAGAGAGCTACTTCCAGCAAACATCCAGAAGTTTAACAATGGCATCTCTCATGGCCATCCTTCCTTCCCATGGGCCACCACCACCATAACCATCAAGTGAAAGGCCTGGACAGGGCAACAGGTGCCATGATTTGGACAAGGATAACGAGGAACAGAAAATGTAGGTAGAGGAAGTGCCTACCGTCAGCGCCTGGAGAGAGTCATGGGTGTGGTGATTTTTTACCACCATTGGGGAGTACCAAAGGATCAGACTTCCCAGGTGAAATGCAGTGTGGGGTTGACTTACTCGCAAACATCCTCAGCAGTACTCCTTCAGTACCACCTCCATGCACCGCCACACCAAATCCCACAACTCGGGTGTTTTGAGAAAGTATGTTCCTTTGTCATGGAGAAGCAGTTAACTCCATCTACTCCATTTTCCTCTCCATTTTACCACCACAAAAGGTACTCCTGAGGAGCAGAGGATCCCACCAGCTCCCATGCAGGACAGAAAGGAGGTTGTTGATCCTTGCCTTTCGAGAGTCTCAGTTCTCTGGAAATACTGCGACACATCTTTCTTCAGAGGGAGTAGTTTCAGAGTGTTTTCGAAGCAGCAGTCATGGAACACGAGAAGCACTGCTCCCTACCTTTACATTTAAGGCCCACCCAACATCTTTCCCTGTCCACCTACTGCTCAGTATCTGAGGTTGTTACCCCTTCCCTCCCTACCGTACCTTCCCTCCAAAAAGACACATGTAACTTTGACGAAATTACAAATTCGAGGCACATTTTTACTATACGATACTGGAGAAAAATGGGTCAAATACAATGTTTTAGATGTAGCTAACGGTCTTAGGTATCAGTGAGAGTTGAAATTTAATTTCTATCTTTAAAACTGAAGAAGTTATAGAGGTTTAAGTGAGAGGCATTTTTGCAAAATAGGCGCACAAATGAAAACAGGAATTTGGTCTTAAAAATGACAGATGGGTTTTCTAATACTATATTAACGACTATGAAAAAGAGGATGCCACACATGAAACTTCACAGCTACGCGGCCAGTGCAACCAGTCTGTGGTGGATGCTCAATTTCTGGGATTTACTTTAGTTGTTCAAAATCACTAAGGAGTTATGGTTTTGTAACACAGGTGAGACAATCAGCGCAAGAAGGATGCTAACAATACTAGGGTTCCAAATTTAAATATGGATTATAATTACAGTCCTTTGAAAATAAATTGGACCGTCAGCTCTGGTCATAGGGTGGATCAGGTGTACCGGCAGCAAGGCACCTCTGGGGGGATTTGAATCTGGACATGGCAGATGACAGTATGCAAGTTTCAGTGGGCAAGGCTTAATGGTAGCAAGCCAAGCTGAATAAGAATTATTCTTTTAAGTTCTGTAGGTTTAGAATTGGGTCAAGCTAGCAAGAGTTCTGCAATGCTAAAGTCTGGATTCTGCAAAGAAATCTGGATCTTCAAAGAGTTCTGGAGTCAGCTACAAGAGGAAGAGTTCTGGAATAAGGCGCTGCGCGGACATCTGGATGGGTTCTGGAAGCAGTGTGTCTTATGTGTAGTGGAACACCTATATTTATACATCATGTTATGTTATGTTATTTTGCATTTGTATAGCGCCTTATGTATCATTGGTATGATCTCAAGGCGCTGGTAGGTTGAACGCCCTCGGGAACCGCAGTTCAAGTCAGTTGAGAGAGAGAGAGTGGTAAAGTGTGTGGACGCACCAGGTATGTGTGCAGCTGGTGTGGTTGTTGCATGATAGCTGATTCTTAGTGGTAGGTGTGGTGCTGAGGAGATCAGTTGAATGTGTTCAGTCTGGAGGGTGGACATCCATACTGAGTTCTGGCTGCGTTAGGCCTGAGGAGATGCCTAAACTAGCCGGTATGTGCTAGCTAGCTGTGTTTTATTAGGTTGATGGGTAGTTTGATGAGTCATGTTAGTATGAGAACAGCTGTACCGAATGTGTCATAGTACTGCTGTGTTCTAGTTGAATGGTGGTGTGTAGGAGATGGTAAGCGTAGTAGTTTGATATTGTGGTAATCAGTAAAGTGTATGCGACCAGGCACACTCAATGATGTTTGGAATACCTTCTAAATTTAGCTTTTAACACAGTGACGCTATTAGGACACATTCAATGATGTTGGGAATACCATCTTATTTCAACTCTAATACTGTGACGCTATTGGGGCATACTTCTAAGTTCAACTTTAACACAGTGACGCTAAACAGTGACGCTATTAGGTGCACTTTCTACGTTCAACTTTAACCCGGTCATGCTAATGGGGCATACTTTGTAGATTCAACATTAACACAGTGACGCTATTAGGGTGTACTTTCGAGATTCAACATTAACAGTGATGCTATTAGGGCATACTTTCTAGATTCAACATTAACACAGTGACGCTATTAGGGCAAACTTTCGAAGTTCAACTTTAACACAGTGACGCTATTACAATCTTTATGGTGTGGGCAGAACTTCAAAACACACCCCCATGGCTGTGAGTGGCTACATGCATGTGCTTTGTCCTGGTTGGCTGTCTGAACAGAGCTGTCATCTTATGGCAGGATTTAGGAACTCCCACATTGATTTTTACCAAAACATAACTTTTGCACACATGTACATTTCTAACATTATGTACCCTAAGAAAATTGGACACATATATTTTATATTTGATTGTCTACATTCCCATTCAATCCCCATTTTTGTGCAAGCTGTTTTTCTCATTCTATGGATTTTTATCAATTTTCACCATAACGGTTTGAATTAATCATTTCTACCTCGGTACATCTCTGGGCGCTTATCAGTGAATCATGTACATACAATCTTAATTTTACAACAGTAATAGTTTTGCCACAATCAGTGTTTTGGTGTATCTTTGGTTCCTTATGTAGTAAGAACTCCTACCAAATCTTCAAATGTCTAGCATGAGTTCAGATTTATAAGTTTGTATTTTTCACTTGTCTACTTATTTTGGCTGCCATGTTAAATGTCATGAAGTTCTGAGGCAAAAAGAAGTAATTTCAATTCAAAATCCAGGCCAGGTTTTATTTTTACTTCCAAAGTCAGCAAATGGCCAGTCCTTTGAAGTTCACTGAGAAACCTCCTCCACATCCTGCCCCTCCTTTAGGAGGATGGGTGTCCAAGCCTTCCTTTTTCCTTGGGTCAACCAGAAGACGACTGTCTGAGGCTTTCATTGTTTTCATTATGCAGGAACCATTGAGCAGCCATTATCCTTCCTGTTTTCAAGGAAGTGTCAAGCTGAGATGATAACTTTCCCAGGCCAGGCTGTCAGATCAGAAATAAATAGTGGATTTACTCCAGACTGGGTCACTGTATAGATGACAAGGCAAGATTCACAATAAAGGCCCTCACTCCGACTCAGGCGTTAAGGGGTTTACGGCGCCGTAAATGGCGCCAACCCTTAACGCCTGATTACAAGGTTCCCTTTGCGGGATGGCTTTTAACGGCTGCTTTTTGCAGCCGTTAAAAGCCATGCCGCAAAGGGACCTTGGCGATAATTACGGCACCGTAATTTACGGTGCCGTAATTATCGCCTTTCCCCATTCCCATTAAGCCCTATGGGGCAAAAATGGGAATGGGGAAGGGTAAAATGGGAAATGGGGATTTACCGCCCCACTCACCTTGGAATGGGGCGGTAAATTCACCAACCACCATGGCGTAAACGTAGTTTACGCCATGGTGGTAAGGGTACGACCCAGGCGGTAACTTACCGCCTGGGTCGTAATGAGGCCCAAAGTCTTATTCTCAACACATATAAAAATATGCACCGTTTATAAGGGATTTGGAGATTTTAAAAGAATTAGCCCTTCACAAGCATGCTTTAAATGGGCAGATTTTTCCATTTTAATCAGGAAACAGAAACACTTTTAAACTGGGTTTGACAGCTAATTTCCTGATGCAGCTGTCAGGCAGGTAGGCCTGGATTCCTCTGACTACCTGGAGAATCCACGATTTCAGCACACTTTCCTTTCCATAATTCCCTGGGAAAATGACTGAATTTTTAAGGACATTTTCGGATTAGGCCGTTCTGTGGCCTTGTTTCAGTTGACAGATGACAGGTGAAAGCAGTGATTCCTGTTTTTACACCAACCTTGCCTGTGTGTGTGGCAGGGTGTGCAGCTCTTTTGTGGTTTATGAACACTGTGCAATTTTGCAGATTTAGTGCGCACGGGGGTTATCGCCTCCATTTTTGCCAGTTTTCTTTCCCCATTGGTAAAGGGGTGCAGTGTGGCGCATTGGTGTGGATAAAAATATTCCACATACCCCCCCCCGATTCCATCATGACGTCCAGCTAACGACCAGATATCTAATATGAACAGACCCTTGGAATTTGTAATTTCTCTCGCCTAGAAATACTAGGCTCGAAATACTCTATACTTATTTGAATGTACACATTTCAACTGTCTTCAAGTTTAGTATATAATTATACTTATTTGAATGTATATATTTCATTTGTCTTAATGTTTTGTACATAGGAATCGTTCCAAAACTGTATTCCCAAATTTGTTTATTGTTTTTGAATAACGACCAAATAATTATCCAAAATAATTACATGTTATTATGCTTTCTCTGCATCTACCTTCTCTTGATATGTTCTTTACAAAACAGTAAAATTCTTTTTATGTATTGTTTGTACTTTCATTTTTGTGTTTTTGAGATTGAAATAATCTATACCCACGTGCAGATTTATTCTGTGATTGCCAAAGATTAGGCAACACACTTTCTGCTTTTATAATTTAAATTAAGTAGACAGGCCCAACCATTTGATTGGCCTGTCTTTCTACAAATCTCTAGTGGTTACTAGAACACAGTAAAGGTACACATCTTGTTTCATCATCGCTGTCAGGCAGGTAGGCCTGGATTCCTCTGACTACCTGGAGAATCCACGATTTCAGCACACTTTCCTTTCCATAATTCCCTGGGAAAATGACTGAATTTTTAAGGACATTTTCGGATTAGGCCGTTCTGTGGCCTTGTTTCAGTTGACAGATGACAGGTGAAAGCAGTGATTCCTGTTTTTACACCAACCTTGCCTGTGTGTGTGGCAGGGTGTGCAGCTCTTTTGTGGTTTATGAACACTGTGCAATTTTGCAGATTTAGTGCGCACGGGGGTTATCGCCTCCATTTTTGCCAGTTTTCTTTCCCCATTGGTAAAGGGGTGCAGTGTGGCGCATTGGTGTGGATAAAAATATTCCACATACCCCCCCCCGATTCCATCATGACGTCCAGTCGTGGGGGAGTTGGGTACGTGATATCATTTTTCCTTTGGTCCATATGAAAAAAATCTGTTTTTTTTCTCCCATCAGCGATGGATACAACATGCTCTCCTTGCTGGTTCTGGCTGGAAGTGTGGAGTGACACTCCGGGCTCTTGTTTCTTTTTTTTTTCGGTCCCCGAGTCGTCCTCTTTGGTGATTAGGTGGTTCTTAGTTCCAGTGAACATAGCTCAGTTATGGAAATGTCCCCACTTCTGTTCCCCGAGGGGTGTAGTGGGGCAGATGCATGCATTGAATACCACTTACAATATTCCCACCCTATATTTAATAAGGGTCTTAACACTCTACTTGCACATACACAATGAACATTTAATAATCATTTTTATGTCTCTGGATTTTCCCCTTCTGGGTTTCCGGTCGGCTCTTCTATTTGCCGCAAAGTATGCCTGGGATGGCAACTCTTTAGCTGGTTTATGTGTACCCACTTGTCTTCTCCCTCTAACAAGTTACCTCTGGGAAGGTGGATTCTGTAGGTGAGGCCTAGGATGGTGACCTCTCCTCCATTTCTGAAATTCCATTTCCTACCATAGCACTAGTGCTAACCGGAAGGCTTTCTTTAGGTCTGCCAGGACCCTGAGATTTACTCTCCAGTTAGGACAGAGCTTGGCAATAACTGGGGTCCAAATTAATCTCCAGTTGGTTGAGTAGGTAAGTGCTCATATAAAAGAGGGAAGGAACACCTCGCACAACCCAACAAGTATGTATTATGCTTTTGTTATCCCTAGAAATTTTGATCATTCAACTGCTAAGCAGAGGATGTTTGGAGCGGGGTGTTTCCAGGCCCCATACCCATCGCTGCACCGACTCTATAGCCGGTAGGGTCTGGTCTTTTGGGAGTTTCTTGAACAATACTTCGCTGATGAAGCTTTCTTCGCTATTCAAGTCAACTCGGTCAAGGACAGACTCCTTCCCGTCATTTAACTGAATTGGGAGGAAGAGCTGTTCACCCTTCTTCAGGATGCCTGCTAAATTTTGTGCTGGTGTGATATCAATTTTGGCTATGGACTTGGGATTTTCTGATTGTACATTAGTATAAAATTTCAATGTATCACCTTCCAGGGTGGAATGCCACTTAAGACTGGAAGGGAGGTTGATTTTCAAAAATGGAGAGGAGTTCCCATCACCAGTTTGTTGTCCCACAGCTATGATGGTGACGTCGGGTATGTCATTGTTTTGAAGGTAGAACTTAATTTGGTCCGGTTTTGTTCAACCATGTGGCATGTGCCATTTAGACTAACATGGTCGACACTTTGTTATAATTTGGTTGGCCTGTGAGTCTGGATCCAAAGTACCTTATTCACACAATCTATTAGGGGAGACAGCCTACGGAGGATGTAATTCCCTAATAGGCAGGGGGTTCCCTCTGGCACCACGACTAGGACTAGATGCTTCATTTTGTGTGACCCAATTTTAATTTGCTGCTCAGCAGACCGTTGAGCAGGAATTTCCTTCCCGTCAAAATTCTGGAGTAAAAGCAGTGGCTGCGAACTCTCAAGTGGTTAATAACCACTGAACAGGTTATCATGTCTGTTCTTGCGAGAGAGGGGCGCCCGCTACCTTTGTAAAACTATTTGTTAAGGAACCTGGGATTGGTAACCCTAGGTCTCCTGGGGGCAACCAGACGTGGTCTCCCTCTCACTGTGCTTAGAGAGGCATCAGCTTCACCTCACTGATGATCCCCAACAAGGGTGAAACACGTGTATGGGGTTGCTGGTGGTACTCTCGTTCAGATTGGAATTGCCATTGTATTTCGGTGCTGGACTGCCCCTGGGCAGGACAAAGACTGATATGCAAATGGATATTTCCCATCTGTGAAAGGCACAGTGAGTAAAAGCAGTGGCTGCGAACTCTCAAGTGGTTAATAACCACTGAACAGGTTATCATGTCTGTTCTTGCGAGAGAGGGGCGCCCGCTACCTTTGTAAAACTAAAATTCTGGAGCTGTCCAGGGAGAGGGGTGAGAGGAATTTGGTATCTCTCCCCCTTCCTGAATTTAGCTGCTCAAAGATCCTCTTTGACAGCAAAGTTGGTTGGGATTCAGTTACCACCAGTGCTGGAATTGCACATTGCCCTTGCACTTGGATGGAGGTGTAAAATCTACCTTCCTTCTCCTCCAATGGTCAAAGGTAGTGGGTGTTCTTGGTAAGCTAGATGGTCAATTGGCTTATTTCTGACTCTGACACCAGGTTAGTTGGGTCAAGAGACGGGTTTGTAGTTGTGGAATCTGGCAATGAATTTTGACACACCGCTATTTGGGGAGTTTCGGACTCCGTTTGTTCTAGTTCTGGGCTGCCCTCCCTTTTCTGGAGGCAGTCAACAGAATTGGGTGGTGAGGTTCGGGATTCCTCTTGTGCTGGTTCTGGGTTGCCCCCCTCCCCTTCTAGGAGGTGGTCCCCAGAATGAAGTTGGGTGGTTTGGGAATCTGAACCCACAGTTTCACACTCAGTGATTTGAGGAGTCTCGGGCTCCTCATTTTCTGAGTCAGGGCTGCCCCCCCTTTTTGGAGACAGTTCCTAGCATGGCTTTGGTTAGCTGGGGAATCTTCTTTCTCTGGTTCTGGGCCTCCCCCCCCTCTTTGGAGGCAGTACCCAGAATAGGTTTGGGCATGATCCTGTGTAGGAGCTTGGGGATCTGTAAGAAAAACAGGACAGTTGGATATTGGGGGAGTTTGGGGCTCCCCTGGTTCTGATTCCGGGCTGCCCCCCCCTTTTGGAGGCAGTCACCAGAATTGGTTTGGGCAAGGTGATTTTCTGGCTTGTCATTCTGGGGTTCAATGATGGGCGGTTTTATCTCAGTCCCCACATTTACCCAGTCTGGATTAGGATCTCTCAGGACCCATTTTTCTTTGTGCAGGGTTCCCCAATCCCGGAAGAAGAAGATCATTTTCCCAGAATACTCTGAGGACCCCTCTCCTTCAAATTGGAAGACTCTAACCACCTCCACAAAATGGGTCTTTTTAGGCCCTTTATTTCTCCTACCAGCCCTCTGTTCCTTAGGTTGTAGACTTTCGGGAGCTGGAGATTCTGGTTCCGATTCCTGGGTTACCAGGGGCTTTTCACAAGTGGGGAAGGAAGCTTCCTCTAAGGCTTTACACTCTTTCCCCTGTGCCTCCTCCCTTGGAGCCGGTGGGTTGTTGTGATTTCTCTCCCCGTCATTGCTCTGGAGTACCAGACCCTTGATTTGAGGGGTTCTGAGTCGCCATGCTCATCTGAGGGTTCTGCTGAGCCCTCAACATGCAACCCAGATCCTGTGACAAGTTCTGGACCTGGTGCTCCAGTTGGGACACCCGCTCTGGTCCATCCGAGGTAGATCCCAGGAAGGGTAACTGTCCCTTTCTCCCATAATACCCTTGGTTGGGATCGTTCTAGTAACCCTCCACCCTTGGCCTCCCCTCTCCCGGATTGGGCTGACTGGGCTCAGGAAAGTGGGGAAAGAAAGAAGGGTTGTTTTGGGGGTTGATGTTTGGCAGGTTACCGGGAAAGAAGCTCACACCGCCATTTGGGGGATTACTGGCCTCCTGGGGAAAGTTAGGAGGGAAGGTTCCTGGGTTGGCAGCTACCTGGTTGGTTCCACCCCCTTGGGCTGGGGGAGTCCACACATAGCCCAGGATGGGTCAGTTGCCCTTGTAACGGGGGCTTATATAATCAGGGGAGTTAGGGGTCCCATTTGTGGGATTAGCTCCCTGACTACATGTTTGAGATTGGCCCGAGGGCCTTCGGGGTCTTTGGTTAGGAGGATTTTGCACAGGAATATTTTTAGGCCCCCCATCTCCAGATCTAAAATGGGGGCAACCTTCACCTCTGCCACCTTAGCAGCAGCAGGTATGTTGGCTGGTTTGGGGTTTTTATTTGTATTTTTATTCTCTACCGGTTTTTGCACTTCATAAATGCGAGTCGTCTGTTCAATGACCCAGTCTAGTGATCTCTTCTCGTGAAAGTCCCTCACCAGCTGGGTCATGATGTATTTAGGGAGTGCATGAAAGAAGGTATTAATGAACTCCCTACTGTCTGGGTGCACCCTCCGGGTGGTCTGCGCAAAGGCACATTTTAATTCTTGTACAAATTCTTGTGGGGCCTGGTCTTCCCCACATTGCAGGTCGTAGCCCGCCTTGTGGGCCTCCTGGGGGTTGGGTCCGATGTACAGAAAAATGTTTTAAGATGGCCACCCTATAGGTGGACCATCTTGAATGGTTCTGATCCACCAGCCCCGAAAAGAAGCTGGAGTATTCAGGGGAAAATGTCCACTTGACATATTGAATGCAACTCTGGCTATCTTTCAAAGTTTTCTTTAAATACAAATTAGCAATCCTACACCAATGTGAGTAACCAGCAGGTATTCAGGAATGATAGACAAGTTCTAGAGTTTATAGTCAATCTTCCCTCCCCAAATAAGAGAGAAAAATCGTTTTGGCAAATGACACTTTTAAACTGACAGGTGAAAATGGCTTTGTGAAACACTGCAAAATGGTCAAAAATGCCTAAATGGAGAAGAATTCTAAGGAAAGCAACAATAAACAAGTCCTAACACACATGAGCTATAATATAAACAACAGTACACACTTTAGATCAGAATGGGATAGACAAAGCACTTTGAAATGGGCAAAAGACACATGCAACTTTGACTAAATTGCAAATTTGTGGCAAACTTTTACTATGCGATATTGGGGAAAAATGTGTCAAATACACTATTCCGCAATGTGGTTTTTATTTGTAGTTGTCTACATTCACATTCACTCCCCATCTTTGTGCTAGCTGTTTTTCTCATTCTATGGATTTTTATCAATTTTCACCATAACGGTTTGGATTAATAATTTCTAACTCGATACATCTCTGGTCGCTTATCAGTGGATAATGTACATACAATCTTTAATGATGCGGACATGGGGGATCTGCCCTGTACTTTTGAGATCGAGAACAGCTATGTTTAGTGGTGCAATCGTCGAGCTGATGTTGGCAAGTTTTTCTGGATGACTTTAATTTCTGTGGATGTGTTTCCCCACCTGGCTTGAGCTTTTTGTGCGATGGCCGCAGTACTTATTCTGACGGGGGAAAAAAGTTTAGTGGCGGTCCTTGCATATGTATCATCTATTGCAGGTCACGTGGTCATCTTCTGGGGGCACGAGGACCGCTGCCCTTCGAACGTTGCCGATCTTGTAGGGGGGAGATTGGGATATTACAGAGGTATCGGAGAGGCGGGCACCACAGGTTATTTTCTTCTCTTTCTTTCCTTGTTTAAATTATATATATAATTCGCCTTTAATGTCAGGTAAAATTGGAGCTGCCAGTTTAAATCTGGTCCTATAGCACCCGGACCTTAATAAACTGCAAATGAAGAAACAAGGCAACTCTGCCTTATTAAAACTGGCGCCTCTCAATTGGCCCTTCTGTAGGGCTGCAAATTTTCGAAAAATTCGATTCCTTCTTCAATATCTTATTGCAATCAAAATATGAACAGTCAAATGCATCTATGTTTTATTTAGACAGGGATGTTTATTCACATTCTCATATATTGATTCATATTGCACTGTGTTGGGCGATCAAATTTTGCCTTCAATATACGTTCTGCCAATGCATTTCGGTATAAACCTTCGTCAGGGCTGTATAAAGGCACTTGATTACATCATCAAGCTAGTCATAATTATGTATTCATGAATTTAAATACACTTAACGGTTTAAATACAATATATTAACAAATTCACACATACCATTTGGATTGTCCCACGTATATGCAATAGTTCCGCCAAATGAAAAATAAACAACCAACAAAAAGCCATTTAGTTTCAACATCATAGGTTTTATATACATTGATTTTAGGACAGAAATCAGTCCTACCTGATCGCTTTAAGGCGTTTTCTCTCTAGTTTCACAGCTGTGTGTGTTTAAATGCGTCGCGAGACGCATATATCCATCGTCTCTCTGTTAAAGAGATAGGTGGTTTAGACAACCATTCTACTGTTGTTATATCTACTGTAGAGCGCGGCGAGTGTTCGCCGATGCTTACCTGGAGTTCCAGCGTTGTCCTGCGGTCTGTAGAGAGACGTGTGCGCGCAGGCGCCTATGTGTTTCATTTAAACGTTGTCATGGAGACGGTACGAGGCGTCGTGGTCCAACCGGGTTGCCGGAGCACGTACGCCTCGCGCCCCACCCCCGGGTAATTACCCTGGGGCGGGGATGTCTCCATGGAAACCTCTGTTCCACTATAAGTAATAGGTCAAGCTGTCAATGCCTATGTTTAACTCCATTACAGATAGCTAGACATAATATTTGTACGATGCATTACGTATATGTCATAATATATGTGCCATACTATTATTCATTTTCCAGGGTGATTCCTAAACAATTAAAGCATGCAATGATTTATGCAAAAAAGGGTATACATGTTAATCCAAGTCTAGATAAATCGGTCTCATGCACCAATGCCCAAAGTTCATCTAAGGTTATTCGTAAGTGTATATACAAAATCGGAAATTTACAAAAAACACATATAGTTAATCTCTTCATTCATTCCTTTAGGCATTAGAGAACTCAAACGGTCAATCCAGAGGGTTTCTCGTTGATCCATTGTTTTTTGGAAGTTTTCATGTGGATCTCTCTTTTCCACTATCTCAAGGATAGCAAAACGTACTTGTGCCAAGTTATGTTTCTTGTCTTGCCAGTGCCTGGCCACAGCCGAGGTTTTGTTATTATTACGTATACAAGATCTGTGCTCATTCCATCTTGTTTTAGCTGTTCTCACAGTTTGGCCAACGTAATGTAAACCACAGGGACATTTTATAGTGTAAATCACGTTTTCAGAGTCACATGTTCCGAAACTCCTTAACTTTATGGTTTCTCCTGTATACGGATGTCTCAAGGTATCCCCTTTTATTATGTAGCCACAGTTGTTACAATTCAGGCAGGGAAAGGTACCACATCTTTTCGTAGTTTTCTTTTTGTGTGCTGGTTTGGTTTTTACCAATTTATCCTTAAGATTATGGCTTCGTTGATATGCAAATATCGGGATGTCTTTAAATAAGTGTTCTACTCGATGGTCACAGGTCATTGTGTTCCAATGTTTTTTAATGATTGACTTGATGCGGTTACTCTGTCTTGAGTATTTTGATACAAATACTAAGGGAGATTCATCATCCTTTTTACTTTTTGTTTTCAATAGGTCTCCCCTTGTCTGTGTCGCCATGCGTATTTCCGCTGCCGATATTTCTTCTTGCTTATATCCACGGTCAAGGAATTTCTTTCCCATTTCTTTGATCTCCTTTTCGTACTCTATTGGATCGCTCACCAATCTTTTCACACGGAGCCTCTGACTGTATGGTAGATTTTTAATGAGGCTTGGTTGGTGAAAACTTAGTCGTTGAAGTAAATTATTCCGATCTGTGGATTTACGAAAGATGGTGGTCTGATATCCTGTATTTGTTATTCTGATTTCTACATCCAAGAAATGTATGTTTTCACGAGAGTATTCATGTGTAAACTGTATTCTTCCGTCTATGCCATTGAGGTAATCGAAGAATTCAAGTAGTTCCGATTCGCTACCTTTCCATATTCCGAATATGTCGTCAATGTATCTTATCCAAATCCCTAGCTGTTGTTGCCACCGTTGGTTAAGTAGAACATTTTCAGTTTCAAATTTGTGCATGAATGAATTAGCGTAAGAAGGAGCCATGGTGGCTCCCATGGCTGTGCCAGCTACCTGTAGATAGTAGTTATCTTCGTATCTAAAGTACGAGTTGTTACCAATGAATTCTAAGAGTGCCATAATAAATTCTTTTTGTGCTCCTATTTCCTCCGCTTTCAGAAGAATCCACTCAACTGCTTCATTTCCTAGATCGTGTGGGATGGACGTGTATAAACTTTTAACATCAATTGTGAAGCAAATGTTTCCAGAGTCAAATGGTGTTGAATTTAGATGTTGCAAGAAATGGGTGGAGTCTCTGATATATGTACTCGTTTTTTGTATAAGGGGTTGTAGGAAGTAGTCCACATATTTACCAAGGGGTTCTAGGATGCTGTTTATCCCTGCAACGATAGGTCTGCCTGGTGGTTTTACTAGATCCTTGTGCACCTTTGGGAGAGTGTAGAAATGTGGTATCCGAGGATATGAATTTGTCAAGAATTTCTTTGTATGATGGTTTATCCATGCCAGTTCCTCTGCTTTATCCAGAAGAATTCCCAAGTTCTGTCTAATTTCTGCTGTTGGGTCATTAGCTAGTTGTACATAGGTGTTGCTGTCTCTGAGTTGTCTCTCGCATTCTTCATTATAGTCCCTCGTATTCAGCAGTACTAGACCACCACCTTTGTCTGCAGCTCTTATTGTAATGTTTGGATCACCAAATAGGTCTTGTATGAGTTTTAATTCATGTGGTTTCATATTACGTCTAGTTTTAGGTTTGAAATGTATTTTTTCGAAATCTCTCGTTACTTGTTTTTGAAAAATATCTATTGATGGAACACTAATTGGAGGGATAAAGGTGCTTTTACTTCTGAACTCTTTCAGATCTTCTTTTTCTCTTATGCCTTCAATTTCTAATTCCTCAAAGAATACTTTTAACTTCATTTTCCTGATAAGTTTATATAGTTCAATTTTGGATTCAAATAAAGTACTGTCATATGTTGGCACAAAATTTAGGCCTTTTTGTAGTGTCTGAAGTTCTTGGATTGTCAATATCCTTGTTGACAAGTTTATCACGATATTTTCTTTTGTTGTAACCTTGTGTTCGGTTTTCCTCTTTGTCTTTCTCTTCCCCCTTCTTGTTCGCCTCTGCCTATCTCTAAAAAAGATGTTCTTCCTCTTGTTGAGGCTTCTGAGGGTCTTGTTTTCTCTGAGGTTGTTGGCAAATTCTCTTCTTCTATATTGGTAGACTCTCTTTCTGTGTCTGTTCCTGAACTAGACGTTTCGCTAATGTTCGTAGGTTTTGGTTTTCTTATTGGAGGCCCATATTTGTCCATCCAAGTATAGACTTCATCCTTTAAATAATCGTATGTATCTCTTTTGAATTTTCGAATCTTTTTTGTTTCAAGTTCTGTCTTATATTTGGCTAGTTTGATATTTATTTCTTCCAAGATTATGTCAACCTCTTCCCTATTTAGTGTTGCCACAAGTTCCTTTTCTATTTCTTGAATTTCATTGTTGAGATCTGCTAAATTATTTGCTAATTCTTGGATAGTCAGTAGTATGAGGTCCAGAGAACATTTATTTAATATGGCCTCCCATTTCTTGACAAAGCTCTTGCTCTCTTTGCACAATGTCGGTCGTAGTTGTATTCTCAGCCCTCTTGGGATCCTTTGACTCTTGTGATATCTCCCTAAGGTAATTGCATGCAGTTTCCGATTTATTTCCTTACGTATCAGATGTTCCAATTGTTTAATTTGTTGTTTAGGATCTTGTGACTTCTTACTGCTTGCTCCAAATCCACTGTCTTTGATCAACCCGAGAATTGTTTCTGCTTCTTCTGTTGTAAAGCCCAACGTATCTGCTCTATTATTAGTCAGTGCTTCAATCTCTATGAATGACATTTCTTATTGCGAGTCTTCTTTTGTAAGAATTTCGTGATCAGTGTGCCTCCGCCTCAGTTGTGCTGAGAGGGAAGAATTACAGAGGTATCGGAGAGGCGGGCACCACAGGTTATTTTCTTCTCTTTCTTTCCTTGTTTAAATTATATATATAATTCGCCTTTAATGTCAGGTAAAATTGGAGCTGCCAGTTTAAATCTGGTCCTATAGCACCCGGACCTTAATAAACTGCAAATGAAGAAACAAGGCAACTCTGCCTTATTAAAACTGGCGCCTCTCAATTGGCCCTTCTGTAGGGCTGCAAATTTTCGACCTATTACTTATAGTGGAACAGAGGTTTCCATGGAGACATCCCCGCCCCAGGGTAATTACCCGGGGGTGGGGCGCGAGGCGTACGTGCTCCGGCAACCCGGTTGGACCACGACGCCTCGTACCGTCTCCATGACAACGTTTAAATGAAACACATAGGCGCCTGCGCGCACACGTCTCTCTACAGACCGCAGGACAACGCTGGAACTCCAGGTAAGCATCGGCGAACACTCGCCGCGCTCTACAGTAGATATAACAACAGTAGAATGGTTGTCTAAACCACCTATCTCTTTAACAGAGAGACGATGGATATATGCGTCTCGCGACGCATTTAAACACACACAGCTGTGAAACTAGAGAGAAAACGCCTTAAAGCGATCAGGTAGGACTGATTTCTGTCCTAAAATCAATGTATATAAAACCTATGATGTTGAAACTAAATGGCTTTTTGTTGGTTGTTTATTTTTCATTTGGCGGAACTATTGCATATACGTGGGACAATCCAAATGGTATGTGTGAATTTGTTAATATATTGTATTTAAACCGTTAAGTGTATTTAAATTCATGAATACATAATTATGACTAGCTTGATGATGTAATCAAGTGCCTTTATACAGCCCTGACGAAGGTTTATACCGAAATGCATTGGCAGAACGTATATTGAAGGCAAAATTTGATCGCCCAACACAGTGCAATATGAATCAATATATGAGAATGTGAATAAACATCCCTGTCTAAATAAAACATAGATGCATTTGACTGTTCATATTTTGATTGCAATAAGATATTGAAGAAGGAATCGAATTTTTCGAAAATTTGCAGCCCTACAGAAGGGCCAATTGAGAGGCGCCAGTTTTAATAAGGCAGAGTTGCCTTGTTTCTTCATTTGGAGATTGGGATATTAGCCATGGGACTGCAGGAGTGCGACCTGAATCTAGCGGATGTGACACCTATGTATATGTATTACGGCATTGCTTCCATTCAAGGCGGGAATTGAAATAGTTTGCTACTTAAGGGAACAATTTTTTGATTACATTTCTAACATATGGAGGGTTGTAATGCTGCACCTTCAGATATTGACTTAATGGGGAGGCGGCATTCATGTTCTTATGCTCTGCCTTCTTGCAGGGGACAATTGCTGAAAGTTCTATTGTGGGATTATGGATACCGTAATGTAAGGAATGTTGGTCGCCTTTCTCTCATATGTTTTTCATGGGAATCCAAGGTTATTGGGACAAAGGCTCTGTCCAGGGGTATGCACATATGAATTCAGCCCTTCCGTCCTAGACTGTCAGGTTGCCGGTATCTATTATTAGATTCTTTTTTGTACATGGAACAATATGGACATATCCCTGTGTCTATTTGTGCGGATAAGGCACGTACCTCTTGCCCCATGGCTCATTTAAACACATGGCATGTGGTCCTTACCGATTATAGAGATCTGAGCCTGGTAAAGAGCAGTCATTACAGAAATTAAAGGTACTTGCTTTAAGCCTTCATCTTCAGGTCAATTCAGACGAACACCTGGTGGCAGCGTGTGTGCTCTCAGTGTGAGGCTGTACAGAGTGTGTAGAGAAAGGGAGGATTCATTTAAGGTTTCTGGGTAATGCATCCTCATACATGAGATGGGTAGTACACCTGTTGTATTAGTCTGCAAAGTGAGGTCAGGTAAACTCCTTTACATATATATGGGTTGTGTTTGAAAAAAAAATAAAAAGGGGCCAGTTATTTCATTTCTTTGTTCAAATTGTAAGTAATGCATAGGTAGTGCCGGATTTCAAACAAGGGTCATATGCGAAATAATTGACAGCCTTCTCAGTACATTACCTTGGCAACTATACTGCGTGGGTTCTACATATTGGAGTATTATGAGTGTGGGGTGAGGTGCTCTAGTTATTGTTAATGTTCATATCACAAATGGTCGATCTGAACTGATATGGTGAACCATTAATTTCAAACATGGATTTTTATCGGCATGATTGTAATTGGTTTATGAAATTCAATTATTAAATGTCGCTGACTCCACTGTACAGTTTGGCTTTGCATTATCTTGAACATACAGTTGTTTTCTGAGGAGGAGTGTGTAGTAGTTCCATCTATGCATAGTGATATTGATGACATATATCGAATGTAGACAGTGGGTTGGTATTAGTCAAAGATATATCTATTGCTGCTAGACAAATGAGGCCATTTGAGATTATAGGGATTTTAGCCAAACAACATTGTGGACCATGGTATATCGGCAGCAGTGAATATTTGGGTTCGAAGTACTGTCCTTACTAATGTCATGTGCAAACTGCCTAGTATTATTGTTGCATCGTTGCTGCACATCCTTACATTTGAATTTTGGTTCTCGGTTGAGAAGAAGTGATTAGTTTACTACTTGATATATTGATCTGCCATTTTGGATTCATGGCATTGGGTTTTGGGGTTTTCGGGCAAGTACTTGGGGATTTATGGGAGAAGCTTTTAGTGGTTCTTTTATTATATGGTTGTTGTCTTATGTTCTTTCTGAGGTTAATATCTCAGGTATGTAATTACTTTGAGAGTGCATTATAGTGTTTCCTGGGTATTATAATTTTTTTCACGTGAAGGGATTTAGTATGTGTTGTTCGATTCTTATTGGCTTAAAGATTATAGGGAGTTGAAGCTCTCTGTTAGGAAAGAGAACACAGTTTAGTTACTTGTTCTATTCTCAGTTCGGCTCCGTCTTATTATATGTTTTTTTTTAGATTAGGTTTGTTTGGTTTTCGGTTTCGGTTTTTCTTTAGTTCTTTTTTTGGTCTGATTTGTTGGTCTTTTATGTTAGGTCTCATTAATTTTATTCTTCTTGGTATGTTGAGGGAGTCCGGTTTGCATAAGATTGACATGACGGTCCAAGCCAATTTAACAAGTGATTCTTTTCGAGTGATTTCTTGGAACATTAATGGCTTGAGTAATCCCATTAAAAGGAAGAAGGTTCGTACACACTTGAAACACTTGAAGGCAGATACAATCCTATTGCAGGAGACTCATTTATCAAGTGATGAGGCAATTAAGTTTGAGAAGTGTTGGGCAGGGCAAATGTTACACTCCACTTATAGCTCCAGTTCGAGAGGGGTGACCACCTTGTTTAAGAAAAATTTCTGAGGTAAAATTGTTAGCTCTAAATCAGATAAAGAAGGTCGCTGGTTGTTCGTTACACTCCAGATACAGGATTTGGAATTCACAGTTTGTAATATATACGCTCCGAATATGAATAGTGGTGTTTTCTTTAATGGACTAGGCCGCAAGATGCTCACTGTGGGGAAAAAGGATTTGATGATTTGCGGTGATTTTAACCTGGTGGTTGACCTGGCTTTGGATAGGTCCTGCAAAATGGGTAGAGATGGTAGGAAAAATGATAGGGGTAGTCTACACTTGGTTATGAGTGATTTTGGTTTGTCTGATGTCTGGAGGTTAAAGCATCCAAGTGGGAGGGAATATACCTTTCATCCCAAAACTCATAATATATATTCTCGTATAGATTTCATTTTGACGTCGGGAGTGGTGACCCAAAATGTAGAAAATTGTGAGATTGAAACTATTTGGATTTCTGATCACGCACCTATTATATTATATATGTCTCTCAGTTACAATTCCAACAGATCTAAGGTTTGGAGGTTGAACACTATGATTATGAAGGAGGAGAGTTTGAAAGAGATGTTAATTAAAGAGGCTGAGGAATATATTGAATCAAACTTAAATGGGGAGGTCGGGTCTGGTGTTGCATGGGAGGCCTTCAAATGTGTGATGCGTGGTGTGGCAATGAAGTTATCGAGGATTAAAAAAAGGAGGCAGGCTGAGGAGGCTGAAAAATTAAAAGTTTCTATCAAAAGTTTGGAAAAGGATCTGATGTGTAGTTTTGATTCAGAGAAATCGACAAAATTGCTGAAACTAAAATATAATTTTAAAAAAAATGTGAGTGAAAGAGCAGAGTTCAGGATTTTCAAAACCAAGTGCAGGTATTATGAAGGGGGTGAGAAATGTAGCAGACTGTTGGCCCATAGGTTGAGACAGTGGGAGGCAAACAGAGCAATTCAGGCCATAAAGAGTAATCAAGGTGTGACCAGAGACCCAGCTGAAATAAATGAGGTTTTCAGAGACTTCTATATCAACTTTATGGTGAAAAAACTCATGTGGACTGGGACCGGACAAATCAGTTTTTAGAGTCATTGGATATAAAACAGTTGACAAATGCAGAAAAGGACTTTCTGGATTCAGAGGTTACTCTTGATGAAGTAAGGTAGGCAATTTGGAAGCTTAGCTTGGGGAAGAGTCCAGGTCCTGACGGCTTTCCAATTGAATTCTACCGTGAAATGCCAAAAGATGTGTTGATACTAATGAAGGAGATGTTTCAGGAAAGTAGGTCAAAAGGGATACTGCCGCCAACTTTGAGGCATGCAACTATATCGCTCTTGCATGAACAAGGTCGTCTTGAGCTTGACACAGATAGCTATAGACCAATCAGCCTGTTGAATTGCGACTCTAAAATTCTTTCAAAGATATTGGCCAGTAGGTTAGAAAAGCTAATTCCCAAACTCATTCATCCGAACCAGGCAGGTTTCGTTAAAGGGAGAACTTCGTCTGTCAACATGAGAAAATTATTACTTAAACTGGAAGTTTCTCAAATACGTAATTTGGAAGCTGTTTCCTTGTCCCCGGATGCCGAGAAGGTTTTTGGCCGGGTAAAATGGAGCTTCTTGATGAACACAATGGAGAAGATGAACTTTGGTCTGGGTTTTATGAGCTGTGTTAAATTGTTATACACAAATCCACTGCTGAGGTCAATACGAATGGAGTTACATCGGAGAGGTTTGAGTTGCAACGGGGACGAGACAGGGCTGTTCCCTATCTCCACAGCTCTTCATAATTTCAATTGACCCTATGGTGGAAGTGATTTGATCAAATGAGAAAATTGTGGTAGTTGAATACAATGGAATATGCCAAAAACTGTGGCTCTATGCAGATGACTTGCTGCTGGTCATTCAGGAGATGGATTCTTCCATTCCAGAATTGATGAGTCTAATTGAAGAATTCAGTCATTTATCAAATTACAAGGTCAATTGGACTAAATCGGAGGCTTTGCCAGGTTCAAACTTGACGAATGGTAGAGTTCTGGAGAGCCTTGGCTTCAGGTGGTGCCCGATACAAATGAAGTATCTAGGAGTTTGGATTACCGGAAATTTGAGAGTCATGATGTGCCTGAATTTGGACATGATGTTAAAAAAGATGGAGCTAGAGTTGGATCGATGGAATGAGCTAGGCCTGTCCATTGGTGGAAAGGTTAATGCTATTAAAATGGTTATGGCTCTGAAACTGAATTACATTTTGAGTATGATCCCCCTTCCAGTGAGTAACCAGACATGGAGAAGGGTGACTAGTATCCTACAACACTTTTTGTGGAATAAGAAATCACTGAGGTTAAAGCTATGGAAGTTGCAGTTACGAGAAGATAGAGGAGGGTTAAATGTCCCGAACTTTGAAAAATATCATCGAGCGTTTTCTTTGCAACATGCTCTACCTTTTTTGGAAGAGGTAGGTGATGAATGGGCTGAAGCAGAAGCTAGAGGTGCAGGACTCCTGAATACTGGGGCCCTTCTGTCCACTACCACAATAGATCGGGGTAACCGATCGGCTTTAACAGATATCCTCAGATCGACATGGAGATCATATGCGCTGTCTGCAGGATTGATACCTGGTAAGACGGGGGTTTCGTCCATCTGGATGAACCCGGATATCAAATTGAACAATAAAACCTTGTTATGGCCTACATGGTTGTCAGCCGGGGTTACTAGAGTAGCGGATCTCTTTATAGGAACGAAATGGAGACTCGAGTATGATTTATCATCATGTACATATGGTGAGTATAGGAAGTAAAAAAAAGCAGTGAAAATTCCTTCTTTGACTACATCGGATTTGCTGGCAGTTGTACATAGGATTGGCAAGAATGAACATTCAGCATCCAAAATGTATAATTTACTGAACAGTTTTGCAAAAGGGAATGATAAGCTCCACAGGAAATCGTCTTGTTGCCTGAAGGAGGAGATGTCTGCAGAAAGATGGAATGATATCTGTGAAAATATAAAAAGAGTGTCACTGAATGTGGGATAAAGATCCAGACAAGTTATGATCCTGAATAGGGTTTTCTGGACACCAGTGAAATTGAAGGAACAAAAGTTATCATTGACAGACAACTGTTGGGGATGTGGTCACTTTTGTGGTACTATGGAGCATACGCTATGGGAGTGTCAAAAGGTCTGGAAATTTTGGGAGGACATTGCAACAACGATGAACAAGGTTCTTGGTGAAAATCTGGATTTTGATTTTGACACTTTAATCTTGGGAGAAACCACTATGTTAGGCTCCTTGAGTGTTCATAAGGGAACATGGATTTTACGTGGTGCCATGCTGGCGAAGAAGCTAATTTTAAGAAATTGTAAATCGGCTGTTTACCCCTAACTGAACAGTTGGTTGGAGGAGATGTATCGAACATGCAATATTGAAAATGTGATATATTCTACTCAAAGGAAGAGGCATTTGTTTGATAAGATATGGAAGGCTTTTCTGGATGCGGATTAGATCGGATCTTGTATCCTGTATTCAGATATGTGAACATGCATGCTTTTTTATTTGTTCTTCTTATTGTGATTGTGTTGTTTCATAATATCATGTGGATTTTTTGTAATTCGATGTTTTCAACAGTTCTCTTGGCATATACATTCTGGACTTCTTCAATGCTTTGTATCATTTATTCCTGTTTATTTTTGGGATGGGGTGTGGGTTTTATTTATTTATTTACTTATTTATTTATTTTTCTTTTCTTTCTTCTTCTTTCTCTCTTTTTTTTAGTTATACTTACTGCTATTGTTTCACAGATATGTGAATTTTGCTGAACTCTGTTTTGTAATGATAATATGTTAAAATGTAATAAATTGGTTCTAAAAAAAACATACAATCTTAAGTTTGCAACAGTAATAGTTTTGCCACAATCAGTGTTTTGGTGTATCTTTGGTTCCTTATGTAGTAAGAACTCCTACCAAATCTTCAGTCTAGCATGAGTTGAGATTTATAAGTTTGTATTTTTCACTTGTCTACTTATTTTGGCTGCCATGTTAAATGTCATAAAGTTCTGAGACAAAAATAAGTAATTTCCATTCAAAATCCAGGCCAGGTTTTATTTTTACTTCCAAAGTGAGCAAATGGACAGTCCTTTGAAGTTCACTGAGAAACCTCCTCCACATCCTGCCCCTCCTTTAGGAGGATGGGTGTCCAAGCCTTCCTTTGTCCTTGGGTCAGCCAGAAGACAAATGTCTGAGGTTTTCTTTGTTTTCATTATGCGGGAACCAATAAGCAGCCATTAGCCTTCCTGTTTCCAAGGAAGTGTCAAGCTGAGATGCCATCTTTCCCAGGCCATGCTGTCAGATCAGAATTAAATAGTAGATTAACTCCGAACTGGGTTACTGTTTAGATGACAAGATTCACAATAAAGTCTTATCTTCAACACATATAAAAATAAGCACCGTTTATAAGGGATTTGAACATTTTAAAAGAATTAGCCCTTCACAAACATGCTTTAAATAGGCGGATTTTGCAATTTTAATCAGGAAACAGAAACACTTTTAAACTGGATTTGATAGCTAATTTCCTGATGCAGCTGTCAGGCACGGAGGCCTGGATTCCTCTGGCTGCCTGGAAAATCCATGATTTCAGCACACTTTCCTTTCCATAATTCTCTGGGAAAATGACTGAATTTTTAAGGGCATTTTCGGATTAGGCCCTTCGGTGGCCTTGTTTCAGGTGACAGATGACAGATGACAGGTGACAGCAGTGATTCCTGTTTTTACGCCAACCATGCCTGTGTGTGTGCAGGGAGTGCAGCTCTTTTGTGCTTTATGAGCCCTGCGCCATTTTGCAGATTTAGTGCGCACGGGGGTTATCGCCGCCTTTTTTGGCAGTTTTCTTTCCCTATTGGTAAAGGGGTGCATTGGTGTGGATAAAAATATTCCACAATTCTTTTTTCTAACTTCCACAAAAAGTGCTTCTAATTCTTTTTCTGTTTTTTTTTTCCTTTTTGTTCACAAGTACTAAAAAAAATGAAATCCATATTTTGAACATTTTCAAGCAAAATCTGAATGTCAAAATCAGTCAAATGCATTCCATCTCTTCAACAAATTTTGACGATATAAAACCTGATATTTTCACTCTGAAAAGATGTAATTTCAACATCCTGAAAAAAAGCACATACAGCATTGTTAACATTGTGCCTTGCTTTCTCAATTTGAGCACACATTCAATTTGAACGCTTCCACATTTATCTTTCAGCTATCCGAAAGAAAAAAATCTTCAAACATGGAAACCGTTCCATCAACTATGAAAATGTATACTTCATTGCAAACTGTAATACAATTACAATGACATAGCTCAAACTATTGCCACCACAGTCAACTACAATGAAGTCCGGATGCTTCAAAGTAATCATAATCTTCCAAAACAGGAGCAATTCGGCCCACTTTATTCCTCAAACCCCAAACCAAGAAACTTCAAATTCTTGAAATCCAAGATTCCCACGTAATCCATACTGCTCACTGCACACCTTAACCCAATGGACCCAAGAATCCCCCACCAACCAGCCACTCTGCTTCCTTAAAGCCACAGCCATAGTCACTGCACACAACAAAGATCGTTCTTGCTGCCCAGTCTTCCTGTACACCACACCCACAAAAGTAAGTAGTCCCCATTCCAAGTCTAGCATCCTTAAAATACCCAGATTGAACATATAGGGCCTGATTCACAGAGCATTTTCCAGGGGGGCTGTGCCACTATAAAAACCTTCTGTAAATCAGGCCCATAGTGTCCATTGACTATTACGGTTTCTGTGGACAGCATCACCAATTGAAGGGCATGGGGAGATTTAAACTCAATTTAAAACATTTATTTTACATTAGTGGCTCTTAAAAGAACCTTATTTTTTGTTTTTATTTTTTTGTTCTCGTTTTTATTTCCTGCGCCTGCTAAAAAATGCTTTAGTATATTCTCCACAAGTTCTCTTTTAACTTGTTCACATTAACATTTTCAATGCATTTGTAACATTCCAATTGCCAACATGAGTAAAATGCACTTCATCACTCTGAAAAGTATTTACACCATCCAACTTGACATTTTCATTCTCAAAACATACCATATATATAAAAAAAGCACATACACCTTTATTGACAAGGTGCCTAGATTCTTCCATTTATGGAGAAAACAAATGTGGACATCCCCATATTTGCCTTGGATTGATTTCAGAAAAAAAATAATTGCAGCTGGAAACAGATCCATTCGGCTTCTCAACATATTCCTTATCGCAAACTGCAAATTACTGGATGTATATAGCCCAAACTGTTGCCTCCACAATGCACAACAATATCTGGATGTTTAAAGTGAGCCATACTCTTTCAGATTGGCAATAACGTTTCCCAGTTTAACCCATAAACAGCATACCACAAAACATTATCCCCTCATCTGCCAATTTGCACATCTTGCATTGCCTGCTTCTTTTTTGTTGACAATTATTAGGGGTTCAATAGCAATATCAAAAAATTCTGGGGACATAGGCTAGCCCCGCTTCATCCTTTTCTTGACTCTAAATTCACCAGAGAAACAGTTTTCATTGTGATATAAGTTGAAAAATTCGACAACAATGGAATGTGTGATTCTCAGGGTGAGGCATCGAGGGTAATTCTTGAAGGCATTTGTGGGTATTTCAGAGATTTCTAAACATGTCAAAGTCCTCTGTTGCTGGTCTTTATTATTGATCATCTTGAATAGTACATAATTGTTGAGCAAATTCATGTATCCTTTGTGGAGGAATATATTTAGTACATGAGGTTACCAACAGTATGCAGGAGCATTTTATCATGTCTATATCCACAATAGATATCAACATTGCCACTGTGAAACACTTCAGTGTGGTGCCCATATATATGCCAGCACTGCCACTGTAAATTAAATGTTCGTGATGCAGGTGCCAAAATGGGCCTTGAATGGACTTTTCCCTGCTGCCTTTACCCATTCATGCATAAGTGTGCCATCATTGCAATGTCATAATGTCATTATGGTGCGAAAATATATGACTGCACTGCCACTTTAAAAATAAATAAATACATAAATAAAAGTCCCAGCAATATATACCAGCATGCCAATTTAATCATGACCCTGTAAGACACTTGTTCATGTTGCCTGTGAAATGTATGACAGTATTTCCATGGAACATAAAGCTCAAGCGTATATATTTCTGCATACCAGGCACTGTAAAGACGTTCTGTTGTGCCTTTGAGTCACTCACACTTGCACAAACAGGCTCACAATCCTGGTAATTCCATTTTATTTGGTACACATTTATGTAGATGTGAATAAGTGCGTATAGTTATTTTCTTTTGCATACACACACATATACACGTACACACGCACGCACAAAATACATCCTCCTGTTCTGCACTCATTGCAGACAGGGCGTTCTACTGCTAGAAAGAATCTGTCGGCTACACTACGGGATCAACAGAACGACGGATTCTGACACTGGCTTTGTCTCTGATTCTCTTGTATTGTATTGTAACTGATTCTCTCGACCCCCTTGTAACCTTTGGTCGACCTGCACTTATTGTTGTGGTTGTTGTTTGTTTGTAACTGTTCTAAATTGTCTGTAACACTCCCATACGTTTTCTGACGCCCAGTTACCCAAGGGTTCGGTGTGCGCTACAAATAAAGAAACTAAACTAAACACACACACACATATTGCACTCACAACATGCATACACACAAACACGTGTTTTCTCTTGTTTAGTTTACCTTTAGATAAAGTCATGGCATTCATTCTCCAGTAATGATCTCACATTTTCCCTTTTGGAGCCTCCTGGAAATATAGTGTTCAATCACATCAAAGGAATGCAATAGATTTAATTGAGGTGCTAGGAACAGCAGCATATTGAGGCTTAAGTCAGGATGTATGGACCCATTGCAAGGGCTACTGACTTCATAAGGATACATCCATGAAACCACACCAAGCGGGGGTCAGATGTCGACAGTCCTGTGAAGGTCTGAATGGCATCATAGGCATGGGTAGGCCACTCAGCACATTCCTTAGAGATGCTGTTGCAAAGACAGAGCGAGAGAATACACAGCCTCAAAGCATGGATGAAAATGATGATGTGCAGGAAACATAAGTCATGCACTGTCGATGCACAGAAAACATACCTACATGCAGTACATCTACAGACACTTCACAAAACATCTATAATAATCAACTACACATGTCACAACTGGCACACACATGTATTACCTGCACATTGGGGGTAAGCCACAGGTATGACCACATTATTTATATATTTATTCATATTTGTAGAGCGCACAGCAGCCCATGGGCATCGTGGCGCTTGTTACAGAAAATGATCATTACTTATATGGGAGAGACATACACGCATAGTTACTGCGCATTTATCATAAAACAGTCCATGACATGTATAAAGGGTGGACGGGCGAGGAAAGGGACAGTAGCGGTTGGCTAGTTGAAGAGAGCAGTTTTAAGGTTTTTTCGAAAGGATGAGAGAGAGGTTTCTGCTCTGAGTGCGTTGGGGAGCACATTCCAGAGCCTCGGCATAAAGAGCTGCATAAAGCGCTTCACCATTCCATAGTGAAAGTCTTACAAAGCAATGTAATATCCTAGGAAAAGTCGAACACCCTCAGTGTGGAATGGTCACCCCTTGGGGCATCTCTTCATATGCCAGTGTTCCCCCACGGCCCTGTTCTTGACCAGACTCAGGTCTAACAATAGAGAAAAGCATCTAAGCCTAGATTCATACGGAAGCATTTGATTTGTACATCACCGTTCACCCTGTACATTGGGCCTAGAACCACACAGACCAGGTTAAATGTATCCCATTTACAATGCATGTGTTGACAGTACAGTAGCTGCACACAGGTCAGTTGTTGGATGTTCAAAAAGTTGTGCTAAGTTTGCAGCATGTATAACCCACTGTCTCCCTCCCACAATTTCGTTTCATCCAGCGACTGCACATGTTGACTCCGCTGAACGTTTAATTTATGCTACCACAACGGATACTGGACTGAGGAATTACAAGTATTTCTGAGTAACTTAAACAATATGCGGATGACACCAACATGCCTCGGAAGCCCATCGTTCTGCTCATGTATGTCTCCATAACCCTACAATAGCTTTGCTTGTGTGGCCCATGTTTATCAAGGTAGCCAGCCACACCCCCTCTGTGATCCAATGGGTCTAATGTGCTGTCCCAGTCATGGTTGTACTCTGTGCCCAGTTACTCCTCTATCAGGTTCCAGGGTGCTAGTCATAATCAGGGTACATGGGACTCCCTGCTGCACTTTCTTAGTGGCACATGCGTCGTCTCACAGTGTGTGTTCTATTGGCCAGCTCCTTTCACTCTCCCACAGGTGTTCGTCCAGCACAGTAGCCGAGCATCTTTATATGTGAAGTGCGTCACTATCCCGTGGCTTTTTGTTAATTTGTGCACGGTATGGCCTCCGCCTGTAGCTGTTCACAGTGTATGGTCCGCATGTGGATTCGTTTACCTTGGATTGAAGCTAAGCGATTTATATTGCCATTGTATGATTCACTTTGAACTTTTCTGTTTGGGGCACATGTTAGTGGAGGGAGCATGGACAAATACGGTGCAGATTTGTGACTTTTGACGTGTGTTAAACATGTTTTGTGTGCCAGTGTGGGCAATTTAAATTTATTTGCATGGGCTCTGTCTGACTATACCACATCCTTTTGGCTGTAGGTATTTTTGGATGGACGCATTTTAGAGTGATTTTGGGCTTATTTCAAAATTGTAATCCGGCGGTATTTCCTACTCATGCTATTTTAGGAATGAAAACAACATGGTAATATTTCTGAGATTGTCAGTGGATTGTCCAACTCCTAATGAACCTTATATATTTTCTAGATCACTTAATGTTACATAGACTATACCATGTGAATCCTTTTATTTATTTATTTATTTATTTCTAGTCCACTGCATCTGAAGTGCACATATTCTTAATGTGCTATAGGCCTTCAAGACCTCCATTAAATTGTCAGATATTTTACCAAACATTTTTCGCCTTTTATCACTGAAAGTGTTACGCTGCAGCAGGATTTTAACAATTGGCTTCAAGACTTTCTAAATCTTTTCCAGCAAAGGCTAATGGCCCTTTTCCAGTCCATGAATTTTCTTCACCTTTCACTAATTGTCCTCATAGAAATGGTCATAATTTGGACATGGTATTTACAAAAGACAATAGAATAACAGCAAGAGAAATGAACACATGATTTGGGAAAAACAATCTTCTTTGAAGATTTTCCTTCACTAGATAAAACGCTTCAGATCTGAAAGTAATTATCGCGAAGAGTAGTTTGGAAAATCCTTTTTAAAAATAAAACAATGACTATGATCTTTTAAATGCACTTAAGACTCAGCACTCCATTATTCTGCACAAACATGTTCCTCGCCATAAGAAGCAAGACCAGAAAAGAAGAACAGATGAGAAAGGGTTCACCTTAGATGTATAGCACATGAAAACAACATTGAAATGGAAAGAAAGAGTGGCTCAGATGCTACACGGCACAGGGCAAATCAGCAAATATATTAGGCGTAAGGAAGTAAGAAAAATGCACATCAGACAAGGTACAAAGAAGCTTATTAAGATTGCATTATTGAATCTAAAAATGAAAAAAGTAATTGTTTAAAACGTTGGTTCAAATTATCAAAATTCTAATGCTTTTTAAAGCTACAATGACCCAAGTAAGCATCGCCGTAACATAAGCACGCTGTCTATGTACCATTGATGAATGGATGCTACTTACAGTTTTACAACTTTGGAAAGTCATATCAAAATTGGACTTCGAATCAGTGGTATGGGTTCATGGAAAGATACAATTGGAGAAGTTAGAACTCTTGGCATAATCCTTAATGAAAAGCTATCTTTTGATCCCCAAATCACAAAAGTGGTTAAACTATGTGGGGGCCATCTGAGAATTATCAGACAGATGTTTATATGCCTAGATGTAGTACCTGGCTCAATGATGACAAAGGAGCCTCCACTACAGTTTCAGGTAGACATGTTCTTCTTCTTAGGTTACAGGCCAGGTGCAGGTAACTTAGAGCAGTAGAAGACACACTGGACACACCGTCACGTTCGGCTTCCAGGCACCAACTGATTCTCTCTGGAACACTCATCCAACACTTATGCAGGCAATACTGTGAACATTCCTTTATGTTCCATGCAGTCGTGACATACATTCCAGATACATACCTTAACAGGATAAAACACTATATACTGGTATTATTAACCCCCAGATTGGACAATGTCAACATGGTCTATTTGAAACTTCTTGACAGCCAGTCTACCTACAAGGTGTGTAATCAGTGAAATCCAAGATACTTCTTAACAGACCATGGTTTGCATCAAGCATAGGAACCTTACACACACACACACTCCTCCTTCATCGCAGAGTGGTTACATCCTTAGATTGCACTCTGCCGCCCAAACTTGCCTCACTTCAAGAAAGAAACAGAAACCTTTCTGTATATGTTATTTTATGGTATGTTATTAGAACGTGCTGTTTGTGCACAGAGCGGGCACCACAGTGATGTACATGGAGCACTCCCTTATGAAATAATCAGCAAAAAAAGGTGACTAAGAGTTTTTTTGAGGAAAGAGCAGTATCTTGTGGTTGACATCTAAAGATTAAGGTGTCGATTCATGGAATGAATGTGCGCCGAAAATTCCCGCGCAGAGGTGCCAAAACGTGCGATTCGCAGTAAAAAAAACATTGGATGTGCGCTGAAAAAGTGCACCGCGCACGCCAGCGCATAGGTCATCCAACAGCATGCACCACGGCCACTGCGAAATCGCACATAGCGCGGCGCACATCACAAAAGTAGGCAGAACACGGGGCATAACACTCGGAATGGGGAACAACGTGTGAAAATATGGGCGTCACGGGGGAAGTACAGGAGGCAAGTGCGCGGAACGGCCACACGCTCGCCTACAACCTGTATTCATGGAATCGAATAGGGCAAACCAGCGCACGGTGAAAGACGCGCACAGGGCCAAACAAGTACCACAAGAAAGCAGGCGGTAGCGTCCGTGCGCCTGAAATAAATGTGCGCCAAAATGTGCGCTAACAAAAATCACCCATATACAGCCATGATGAATGGTCCATACAGTGGCCCCCTAGGACAAATGAGGTGCAAAGGGGTACCGACAAACACGGACACCCGCTGTGTGAAAAATAGCGTGTGCGTGTGTTTCTGGGTGCACAGGAAGTTCCACACGCGATTGGCCTGGGTACTTGTACTTCGGGGTGCGTGGGAAGTTCCAAATGCGATTAGCCTGGGTACGTGTACTTCTGGGTGCGTGTGAAGTTCCACACACGATTAGCCACGGTACGTGTGTTTCGGGGTGTGCGGGAAGTTCCACAGGCGATTGGCCTGGGTATGTGTACTTCAGGGTGCACGGGAAGTTCCACACGGGATTGGCCTGGGTACGTGTACTTCGGGTGCGCGGGAAGTTCCACACGGGATTGGCCTGGGTACGTGTACTTCGGGTGCGCGGGAAGTTCCACACGCGATTGGCCTGGGTACATGTGTTTCGGGATGCGCGGGAAGTTCCACACGCGATTGGCCTGGGTACGTGTACTTCTGGGTGCTCGGGAAGTCCCACACGCGATTTCAGCAGGGTACGTGCATTCCGAGGTGCGCAGGAAGATTCACACGCAATTTCAGCAGGGTACGTGTATTTCGGTGGTGCCAGGGAATGCTATGCGTGATTTGGCCGTGTGGGTCCTCCCGGTGTTCCCTCTACACCCTTCATGGCCCCCTGCAGGCAGCCCACACCACAGGGGACTACCCTGCACCCCTGCTCATGTCCCACAGGCAACCCATCCACCATGGCCATGCCCCCCCGCTAACCCACATGTCACCTTGCACTACTGATCATCAACACATGTCTCCCAGCACCCCCACCCCCCAGCACTGTGGGGCACCCTCCACCAGGCCCCCACTCATGTCTCCCTGCACCCCCACCCCCCACCAGTCAGGGGCACCCTCCACCAGCCCCCCACTCATGTCCAACTCATGTGTCCCATCACCCCCACCCACCAGCATCCAGGAGCACCCTCCACCAGGCCACCACTCATGTCTCCCATCACCCCTACCCCCCAGCATCCAGGGGCACCCTCCACCAGGCCCCCACTCATGTCCCCCTGCACCCCCACCCGCCAAAGGTCAAGGGCACCCTCCACCAAGACCCCACTCATGTCTCCCATCACCCCCACCCCCCAGCAGTGCAGGGCACCCTCCACCAGGCCCCCACTCATGTCCCCCTGCACCCACACCCACCAGCATCCAGTGGCACCCTCCACCAGCCCCCCACTCATGTCTCCCATTACCCCCACCCCCCAGCAGTGCAGGGCACCCTCCACCAGTCCCCCACACATGTCCAACTCATGTGTCCCATCACCCCCACCCACCAGCATCCAGGGGCACCCTCCACCAGGCCCCCACTCATGTCTCCCATCACCCCCACCCCCCAGCATCCAAGGGCACCCTCCACCAGGCCCCCACTCATGTCCCCCTGCACCCCCACTCCCCACCAGTCAGAGGCACCATTCAGCAGGCCCCCACTCATGTCTCCCATCACCCCCACCCCCCAGCAGTGCAGGGCACCCTCCACCAGGCCCCCACTCATGTCCCCCTGCACCCCCACCCGCCAAAGGTCAAGGGCACCCTCCACCAAGACCCCACTCATGTCTCCCATCACCCCCACCCCCCAGCAGTGCAGGGCACCCTCCACCAGGCCCCCACTCATGTCCCCCTGCACCCACACCCACCAGCATCCAGTGGCACCCTCCACCAGCCCCCCACTCATGTCTCCCATTACCCCCACCCCCCAGCAGTGCAGGGCACCCTCCACCAGGCCCCCACTCATGTCCAACTCATGTGTCCCATCACCCCCACCCACCAGCATCCAGGGGCACCCTCCACCAGGCCCCCACTCATGTCTCCCATCACCCCCACCCCCCAGCATCCAAGGGCACCCTCCACCAGGCCCCCACTCATGTCCCCCTGCACCCCCACTCCCCACCAGTCAGGGGCACCCTTCAGCAGGCCCCCACTCATGTCTCCCATCACCCCCACCCCCCAGCAGTGCAGGGCACCCTCCACCAGGCCCCCACTCATGTCCCCCTGCACCCCCACCCACCAGCATCCAGGGGCACCCTCCACCAGGCCCCCACCCATGTCTCCCATCACCCCCACCCCCCAGCAGTGCAGGGCACCCTCCACCAGGCCCCCACTCATGTCCAACTCATGTGTCCCATCACCCCCACCCCCCAGCATCTAGGGGCACCCTCCACCAGGCCCCCACTCATGTCTCCCTGCACCCCCACCCCCCAGCAGTGCAGGGCACCCTCCACCAGGCCCCAACTCATGTCCCCCCGCACCCGCACCCACCAGCATCCAGGGGCACCCTCCAGCAGGCCCCCACTCATGTCTCCCATCACCCCCACCCCCCAGCAGTGTAGGGCACCCTCCACCAGGCCCCCCTCATGTCCCCCTGCACCCCCACCCACCAGCATCCAGGGTCACCCTCCACCGGGCCCCCATCCATGTCTGCCATTACCCCCACCCCCCAGCAGTGCAGGGCACCCTCCACCTGTGCCCCACTCATGTCCCCCTGCACCCCCACCCACCAGTACCAGGGGCACCCTCCACCAGGCCCCCACTCATGTCTCCCATCACCTCCACCCCCCAGCAGTGCAGGGCACCCTCCACCAGGCCCCCACTCATGTCTAACTCATGTGTCCCATCACCCCCGACCCCCAGCATCTAGGAGCACCCTCCACCAGGCCCCCACTCATGTCCAACTCATGTCTCTCATCACCCCCACCCCCTAACCTCTAGGGGCACCCTCCACCAGACCCCCACTCATGTCTCCCTGCACCCCCACCCCCCACCAGTCAGGGGCACCCTCCACCAGGCCCCCACACATGTCCCCCTGCACCCCCACCCACCAGCATCCAGGGGCACCCTCCACTAGGCCCCCACTCATGTCTCCCATCACCCCCACCCCCCAGCAGTGCAGGGCACCCTCCACCAGGCCCCCCTCATGTCCCCCAGCACCCCCACCCACCAGCATCCAGGGGCACCCTCCACCAGGCCCCCACTCATGTCTCCCATCACCCCCACCCCCCAGCAGTTCAGGGCACCCTCCACCAGGCCCTCACTCATGTCCCCCTGCACCCCCACCCACCAGCATCCAGGGGCACCCTCCACCAGGCCCCCACTCATGTCTCCCATCACCCCCACCCACCAGCATCCAGGGGCACCCTCCACCAGGCCCCCACTCATGTCCAACTCATGTCTCCTACCACCCCCACCCCCCAGCAGAGCAGGGCACCCTCCACCAGGCCCCCACTCCTGTCTCCCAGCACCCCCAGCCCCCAGCCGTGCGATTTGCCTGGGTACGTGTATTCCTGGGGTGCGCGGGTAGTCTCCCATGCGATACCATCAGGGTACTTGTATTATGGGTCCGCGTGAACTTCCACACGCGATACCAGTAGTCTACGTGTATTACGGGGTGCGCGGGAAGTTCCACACGCGATTGGCCTGGGTATGTGTACTTCGGGGTGAGCGGGAAGTTTCAGACGTGATTAGCCTGGGTATGTGTGTTTCGGGGTGCAAGGGGAGTTCCACACGCGATTGGCCTGGGTACGTGTACTTCGGGGTGTGCAGGAAGTTCCACACGCGATTGGCCTGGGTACGTGTACTTCGGGTGCGTGGGAAGTTCCACACGCGATTGGCCTGGGTACGTGTACTTCGGGTGCGCAGGAAGTTCCACACGCGATTGGCCTGGGTACCTGTGTTTGGGGATGTGCGGGAAGTTCCACACGGGATTGGCCTGGGTACGTATACTTCAGGTGCGTGGGAAGTTCCACACGCGATTGGCCTGGGTACGTGTACTTCGGGTGCGCGGGAAGTTCCACACGCGATTGGCCTGGGTACGTGTGTTTCGGGATGTGCGGGAAGTTCCACACGTGATTGGCCTGGGTACGTGTACTTCTGGGTGCTCGGGAAGTCCCACACGCAATTTCAGCAGGGTACGTGTATTCCGAGGTGTGCGGGAAGATTCACACGCGATTTCAGCAGGGTACGTGTATTTCGGTGGTGCCGGGGAATGCTACACGTGATTTGGCCGTGTAGGTCCTCCCAGGTGTTCCCTCTACACCCTCCACGGCCCCTGCAGGCAGCCCACACCACAGGGAACTACCCTGCACCCCTGCTCATGTCCCACAGGCAACACATCCACCATGGCCATGCCCCCTAGCCAACCCACATGTCACCTTGCACTACTGATCACCAACACATGTCTCCCAGCACCCCCACCCCCCATCACTGTGGGGCACCCTCCACCAGGCCCCCACTCATGTCTCCCTGCACCCCCACCCCACCAGTCAGGGGCACCCTCCACCAGTCCCCCACTCATGTCCAACTCATGTGTCCCATCACCCCCACCCACCAGCATCCAGGGACACCCTCCACCAGGCCCCCACTCATGTCCCCCTGCACCCCCACCACCCACCAGTCAGGGGCACCCTCCACCAGGCCCCCACTCATGTCTCCCATCACCCCCACCCCCCAGCAGTGCAGGGGCACCCTCCACCTGCCCCCCACTCATGTCCCCTTGCACCCCCACCCACCAGAATCCAGGGGCACCCTCCACCAGGCCCCCACTCATGTCTCCCATCACCCCCACCCCCCAGCAGTGCAGGGCACCCTCCACCAGGCCCCCACTCATGTCCAACTCATGTGTCCCATCACCCCCCCAGCATCTAGGGGCACCCTCCACCAGGCCCACACTCATGTTCAACTCATGTCTCTCATCACCCCCACCCCCTAGCATCTAGGGGCACCCTCCACCAGGCCCCCACTCATGTCCCCCTGCACCCCCACCCACCAGCATCCAGGGGCACCCTCCACCAGGCCCCCACTCATGTCTCCCAACACCCCCACCCCCCAGCAGT
This sequence comes from Ambystoma mexicanum, assembly GCF_040938575.1. Lineage (NCBI taxonomy): Eukaryota > Metazoa > Chordata > Amphibia > Caudata > Ambystomatidae > Ambystoma > Ambystoma mexicanum. Next base: position 1,269,479,581 of record NC_090937.1, on the reverse strand, counting down.
GCAGGGCACCCTCCACCAGGCACCCCTCATGTCCCCCAGCACCCCCACCCACCAGCATCCAGGGGCACCCTTCACCAGGCCCCCACTCATGTCTCCCATCACCCCCACCCCCCAGCAGTGCAGGGCACCCTCCACCAGGCCACCACTCATGTCCCCCTGCACCCCCACCCACCAGCATCCAGGGGCACCCTCCACCAGGCCCCCACTCATGTCTCCCATTACCCCGACCCCCCAGCAGTGCAGGGCACCCTCCACCAGGCCCCCACTCATGTCCCCCTGCACCCCCACCCACCAGCATCCAGGGGCACCCTCCACCAGGCCCCCACTCATGTCTCCCATCACCCCCACCCACCAGCATCCAGGGGCACCCTCCACCAGGCCCCCACTCATGTCCAACTCATGTCTCCTACCACCCCCACCCCCCAGCAGTGCAGGGCACCCTCCACCAGGCCCCCACTCCTGTCTCCCAGCACCCCCACCCCCCAGCCGTGCGATTTGCCTGAGTATGTGTATTCCTGGGGTGCGCGGGTAGTCTCCCATGCGAAACCATCAGGGTACGTGTATTATGGGTCCGCGTGAACTTCCACACGCGATACCAGCAGTCTACGTGTATTACGGGGTGCGCGGGAAGTTCCACATGCGATTGGCCTGGGTACGTGTACTTCGGGGTGCGCGGGAAGTTCCACACGGGATTAGCATGGGTACGTGTACTTCGGGGTGCTCGTGAAGTTCCACACTCGATTAGCCTGGGTACGTGTGTTTCGGGGTGCGCGGGAAGTTCCACACGCGATTGGCCTGGGTACGTGTACTTCAGGGTGCACGGGAAGTTCCACACGCAATTGGCCTGGGTACGTGTAGTTCGGGTGCGCGGGAAGTTACACACGCGATTGGCCTGGGTACGTGTACTTCGGGTGCGTGGGAAGTTCCACACGCGATTGGCCTGGGTACGTGTGTTTCAGGATGCGCCGGAAGTTCCACACGCGATTGGCCTGGGTACGTGTACTGCGGGGTGCTCGGGAAGTCCCACACGCGATTTCAACATGGTACGTGTATTCCGAGGTGCGCGGGAAGATTCACACGCGATTTCAGCAGGGTACGTGTATTTCGGTGGTGCTGGGGAATGCTACACGTTATTTGGCCATGTGGGTCCTCCCAGGTGTTCCCTCTACACACTCCACGGCCCCTTCAGGCAGCCCACACCACAGGGGACTACCCTGCACCCCTGCTCATGTCCCACAGGCAACCCATCCACCATGGCCATGCCCCCCAGCCAACCCACATGTCACCTTGCACTACTGATCACCAACACATGTCTCCAAGCACCCCCACCCCCCAGCACTGTGGGGCACCCTCCACCAGGCCCCCACTCATGTCTCCCTGCACCCCGACCCCCCACCAGTCAGGGGAACCCTCCACCAGCCCCCCACTCATGTCGAACTCATGTGTCCCATCACCCCCACCCACCAGCATCCAGGGGCACCCTCCACCAGGCCCCCACTCATGTCCCCCTGCACCCCCAAACCCAGCCAGTAAGGGGCACCCTCCACCAGGCCCCCACTCATGTCCAACTCAAGTCTCCCACCACCCCCACCCCCCAGCATCTAGGTGCACCCTCCACCAGGCCCCCACTCATGTCCAACGCATGTCTCCCATCACACCCACCCCCCAGCATCTAGGGGCACCCTCCACCAGGCCCCCACTCATGTCCAACTCATGTCTCCCATCACCCCCACCCCCCAGCATCTAGGGGCACCCTCCACCAGGCCCCCACTCCTGTCTCCCAGCACCCCCACCCCCCAGCCGTGCGATTTGCCTGGGTACGTGTATTCCTGGGGTGCGCGGGTAGTCTCCCATGCGATACCATCAGGGTACGTGTATTATGGGTCCGCGTGAACTTCCACACGCGATACCAGCAGTCTACGTGTATTACGGGGTGCGCGGGAAGTTCCACACGCGATTGGCCTGGGTATGTGTACTTCGGGGTGCGCGGGAAGTTCCACACGCGATTAGCCTGGGTATGTGTACTTCGGGTGCGCGGGAAGTTCCACACACGATTGGCCTGGGTACGTGTACTTCGGGTGCGTGGGAAGTTCCACACGCGATTGTCCTGGGTACGTGTACTTCGGGTGTGCGGGAAGTTCCACACGCGATTGGCCTTGGTACGTGTACTTCGGGTGCGTGGGAAGTTCTGCACGCGATTGGCCTGGCTACGTGTGTTTCGGGATGCGCGGGAAGTTCCACACGCGATTGGCCTGGGTACGTGTACTTCGGCGTGCTCGGGAAGTCCCACACACGATTTCAACATGGTACGTGTATTCCGAGGTGCGCGGGAAGATTCACACGCGATTTCAGCAGGGTACGTGTATTTCGGTGGTGCTGGGGAATGCTACACGTGATTTGGGCGTGTGGGTCCTCCCAGGTGTTCCCTCTACAACCTCCTCGGCCCCTGCAGGCAGCCCACACCACAGGGCACTACCCTGCACCCCTGCTCATGTCCCACAGGCAACCCATCCACCATGGCCATGCCCCCCAGCCAACCCACATGTCACCTTGCACTACTGATCACCAACACATGTCTCCCAGCACCCCCACCCCCCAGCACTGTGGGGCACCCTCCACCAGGCCCCCACTCATGTCTCCCTGCACCCGACCACCCACCAGTCAGGGAACCCTCCACCAGCCCCCCACTCATGTCCAACTCATGTGTCCCATCACCCCCACCCACCAGCATCCAGGGGCACCCTCCACCAGGCCCCCACTCATGTCCCCCTGCACCCCCAACCCCAGCCAGTAAGGGGCACCGTCCACCAGGCCCCCACTCATATCCAAGTCAAGTCTCCCACCACCCCCACCCCCCAGCATCTAGGGGCACCCTCCACCAGGCCCCCACTCATGTCCAACTCATGTCTCCCATCACACCCACCCCCCAGCATCTAGGGGCACCCACCACCAGGCCCCCACTCATGTCCAACTCAAGTCTCCCATCACCCCCACCCCCCAGCATCTAGGGGCACCCTCTACCAGGCCCCCACTCATGTCGCCCATCACCCCCACCCCCCAGCAGTGCAGGGCACCCTCCACCAGGCCCCCACTCATGTCCAACTCATGTGTCCCATCACCCCCACCCACCAGCATCCAGGGGCACCCTCCACCAGGCCCCCACTCATGTCTCCCATCACTCCCCCAGCATCCAGGGACACCCTCCACCAGGCCCCCACTCATGTCCCCCTGCACCCCTACCTCCCACCATTCAGGTACACCCTCCACCAGGCCCCCACTCATGTCTCCATTCACCCCCACCCCCCAGCAGTGCAGGACACCCTCCACCAGGCCCCCACTCATGTCCCCCTGCTCCCCCACCCACCAGCATCCAGGGGCACCCTCCACCAGGCCCCCACTCATGTGTCCCATCACCCCCAGCCCCCAGCATCTAGGGGCACCCTCCACCAGGCCCCCAATCATGTCCAACTCATGTCTCCCATCACCCCCACCCCCCAGCATCTAAGGGCACCCTCCACCAGGCCCCCACTCATGTCTCCCTGCACCCCCACCCCCCACCAGTCAGGGGCACCCTCCACCAGACCCCCACTCATGTCCCCCTGCACCCCCACCCACCAGCATCCAGGGCCACCCTCCACCAGGCGCCCACTCATGTCTCCCATCACCCCCACCCCCCAGCAATGCAGGGCACCCTCCAACAGGCCCCCACTCATGTCCCCCTGCACCCCCACCCACCAGCATCCTGGGGCACCCTCCACCAGGCCCCCACTCATGTCTCCCATCACCCCCATCCCCAGCATCCAGGGACACCCTCCACCAGGCCCACATTCATGTCCAACTCATGTCTCCCACCACCCCTACCCCCCAGCAGTGCAGGGCACCCTCCACCAGGCCCCCACTCATGTCCCCCTGCACCCCCACCCACCAGCATCCAGGGGCACCCTCCACCAGCCCCCCACTCATGTCCAACTCATGTCTCCCATCACCCCCACCCCCCAGCATCTAGGGGCACCCTCCAACAGGCCCCCACTCATGTCCAACTCATGTCTCCCATCACCCCCACCATCTAGGGGCACCCTCCACCAGGCCCCCACTCATGTCCCCCTGCACCCCCACCCCCACCAGTCAGGGGCACCCTCCACCAGGCCCCCACTCATGTCCCCCTGCACCTCCAACCACCAGCATCCAGGGGCACCCTCCACCAGGCCCCCACTCATGTCTCCCATCACCCCCATCCCCCAGCAGTGCAGGGCACCCTCCACCAGGCCCCCACTCATGTCCCCCTGCACCCCCACCCACCAGCATGCAGGGGCACACTCCACCAGGCCCCCACTCATGTCTCCCATCACCCCCACCCACCAGCATCCAGGGGCACCCTCCACCAGGCCCCCACTCATGTCCAACTCATGTCTCCCACCACCCCCAGCCCCCAGCAGTGCGATGTGCAGGGGTACGTGTATTCCTGGGGTGCGCGGGTATACTCCCATGCGATACCATCAGGGTATGTGTATTATGGGTCCGCCTGAACTTCCACATGCAATACCAGCAGTCTACGTGTATTACAGGGTGCGCGGGAAGTTCCACACGCGATTGGCCTGGGTACGTGTACTTCGGGGTGTGTGGGAAGTTCCAGACATGATTAGCCTGGGTACGTGCGTTTCGGGGTGCAAGGGAAGTTCCACACGCGATTGGCCTGGGTACGTGTACTTCGGGGTGTGCAGGAAGTTCCACACGCTATTGGCCTTGGTACGTGTACTTTGGGTGCGTGGGAAGTTCCACACGCGATTGGCCTGGGTACGTGTACTTCGGGTGCGCGGGAAGTTCCACACGCGATTGGCCTGGGTACGTGTGTTTCGGGATGTGCGGGAAGTTCCACACGGGATTGGCCTGGGTACGTGTACTTCTGGGTGCTCGGGAAGTCCCACACGCGATTTCAGCAGGGTACGTGTATTCCGAGGTGCGTGGGAAGATTCACACGCAATTTCAGCAGGGTACGTGTATTTCGGTGGTGCCGGGGAATGCTGCACGTGATTTGGCCATGTGGGTCCTCCCAGGTGTTCCCTCTACACACTCCACGGCCCCTGCAGGCAGCCCACACCACAGGGGACTACCCTGCACCCCTGCTCATGTCCCACAGGCAACCCATCCACCATGGCCATGCCCCCCAGCCAACCCACATGTCACCTTGCACTACTGATCACCAACTCATGTCTCCCATCACCCCCACCCCCCAGCATCTAGGGGCACCCTCCACCAGGCCCCCACTCATGTCTCCCTGCACCCCCACCCCCCACCAGTCAGGGGCACCCTCCACCAGACCCCCACTCATGTCCCCCTGCACCCCCACCCACCAGCATCCAGGGCCACCCTCCACCAGGCGCCCACTCATGTCTCCCATCACCCCCACCCCCCAGCAATGCAGGGCACCCTCCAACAGGCCCCCACTCATGTCCCCCTGCACCCCCACCCACCAGCATCCTGGGGCACCCTCCACCAGGCCCCCACTCATGTCTCCCATCACCCCCACCCCCAGCATCCAGGGGCACCCTCCACCAGGCCCACACTTATGTCCAACTCATGTCTCCCATCACCCCTACCCCCCAGCAGTGCAGGGCACCCTCCACCTGGCCCCCACTCATGTCCCCCTGCGCCCCCACCCACCAGCATCCAGGGGCACCCTCCACCAGCCCCCCACTCATGTCCAACTCATGTCTCCCATCACCCCCACACCCCAGCATCTAGGGGCACCCTCCAACAGGCCCCCACTCATGTCCAACTCATGTCTCCCATTACCCCCACCCCCCAGCATCTAGGGGCACCCTCGACCAGGCCCCCACTCATGTCCAACTCATGTCTCCCATCACCCCCACCCCGCAGCATCTAGGGGCACCCTCCACCAGGCCCCCACTCATGTCTCCCTGCACCCCCACCCCCACCAGTCAGAGGCACCCTCCACCAGGCCCCCACTCATGTCCCCCAGCACCCCCACCCCCAGCATCCAGGGGCACCCTCCACCAGGCCCCCACTCATGTCTCCCATCACCCCCACCCCCCAGCATCCAGGGGCACCCTCCACCAGGCCCCCACTCATGTCCAACTCATGTCTCCCACCACCCCCACCCCCCAGCATCTAGGGGCATCCTCCACCAGGCCCCCACTCATGTCCAACTCATGTCTCCCATCACCCCCACCACCCAACATCTAGGGGCACCCTCCACCAGGCCCCCACTCATGTCCAACTCATGTCTCCCATCACCCCCACCATCTAGGGGCACCCTCCACCAGGCCCCCACTCATGTCCCCCTGCACCCCCACCCCCACCAGTCAGGGGCACCCTCCACCAGGCCCCCACTCATGTCCCCCTGCACCCCCAACCACCAGCATCCAGGGGCACCCTCCACCAGGCCCCCACTCATGTCTCCCATCACCCCCACCCCCCAGCAGTGCAGGGCACCCTCCACCAGGCCCCCACTCATGTCCCCCTGCACCCCCACCCACCAGCATCCAGGGGCACCCTCCACCAGGCCCCCACTCATGTCTCCCATCACCCCCACCCACCAGCATCCAGGGGCACCCTCCACCAGGCCCCCACTCATGTCTCCCATCACCCCCATCCCCCAGCAGTGCAGGGCACCCTCCACCAGGCCCCCACTCATGTCCCCCTGCACCCCCACCCACCAGCATGCAGGGGCACACTCCACCAGGCCCCCACTCATGTCTCCCATCACCCCCACCCACCAGCATCCAGGGGCACCCTCCACCAGGCCCCCACTCATGTCCAACTCATGTCTCCCACCACCCCCAGCCCCCAGCAGTGCAGGGCACCCTCCACCAGGCCCCCACTCCTGTCTCCCAGCACCCCCACCCCCCAGCCGTGCGATGTGCAGGGGTACGTGTATTCCTGGGGTGCGCGGGTATACTCCCATGCGATACCATCAGGGTATGTGTATTATGGGTCCGCGTGAACTTCCACATGCAATACCAGCAGTCTACGTGTATTACAGGGTGCGCGGGAAGTTCCACACGCGATTGGCCTGGGTACGTGTACTTCGGGGTGTGTGGGAAGTTCCAGACATGATTAGCCTGGGTACGTGCATTTCGGGGTGCAAGGGAAGTTCCACACGTGATTGGCCTGGGTACGTGTACTTCGGGGTGTGCAGGAAGTTCCACACGCTATTGGCCTTGGTACGTGTACTTTGGGTGCGTGGGAAGTTCCACACGCGATTGGCCTGGGTACGTGTACTTCGGGTGCGCGGGAAGTTCCACACGCGATTGGCCTGGGTACGTGTGTTTCAGGATGTGCGGGAAGTTCCACACGGGATTGGCCTGGGTACGTGTACTTCTGGGTGCTCGGGAAGTCCCACACGCGATTTCAGCAGGGTACGTGTATTCCGAGGTGCGTGGGAAGATTCACACGCGATTTCAGCAGGGTACGTGTATTTCGGTGGTGCCGGGGAATGCTGCACGTGATTTGGCCATGTGGGTCCTCCCAGGTGTTCCCTCTACACACTCCACGGCCCCTGCAGGCAGCCCACACCACAGGGGACTACCCTGCACCCCTGCTCATGTCCCACAGGCAACCCATCCACCATGGCCATGCCCCCCAGCCAACCCACATGTCACCTTGCACTACTGATCACCAACTCATGTCTCCCATCACCCCCACCCCCCCAGCATCTAGGGGCACCCTCCACAAGGCCCCCACTCATGTCTCCCTGCACCCCCACCCCCCACCAGTCAGGGGCACCCTCCACCAGACCCCCATTCATGTCCCCCTGCACCCCCACCCACCAGCATCCAGGGCCACCCTCCACCAGGCGCCCACTCATGTCTCCCATCACCCCCACCCCCCAGCAATGCAGGGCACCCTCCAACAGGCCCCCACTCATGTCCCCCTGCACCCCCACCCACCAGCATCCTGGGGCACCCTCCACCAGGCCCCCACTCATGTCTCCCATCACCCCCACCCCCAGCATCCAGGGGCACCCTCCACCAGGCCCACACTTATGTCCAACCCATGTCTCCCACCACCCCTACCCCCCAGCAGTGCAGGGCACCCTCCACCAGGCCCCCACTCATGTCCCCCTGCGCCCCCACCCACCAGCATCCAGGGGCACCCTCCACCAGCCCCCCACTCATGTCCAACTCATGTCTCCCATCACTCCCACACCCCAGCATCTAGGGGCACCCTCCAACAGGCCCCCACTCATGTCCAACTCATGTCTCCCATCACCCCCACCCCCCAGCATCTAGGGGCACCCTCCACCAGGCCCCCACTCATGTCCAACTCATGTCTCCCATCACCCCCACCCCCCAGCATCTAGGGGCACCCTCCACCAGGCCCCCACTCATGTCTCCCTGCACCCCCACCCCCACCAGTCAGAGGCACCCTCCACCAGGCCCCCACTCATGTCCCCCAGCACCCCCACCCCCCAGCATCCAGGGGCACCCTCCACCAGGCCCCCACTCATGTCTCCCATCACCCCCACCCCCCAGCATCCAGGGGCACCCTCCACCAGGCCCCCACTCATGTCCAACTCATGTCTCCCACCACCCCCACCCCCCAGCATCTAGGGGCATCCTCCACCAGGCCCCCACTCATGTCCAACTCATGTCTCCCATCACCCCCACCACCCAACATCTAGGGGCACCCTCCACCAGGCCCCCACTCATGTCCAACTCATGTCTCCCATCACCCCCACCATCTAGGGGCACCCTCCACCAGGCCCCCACTCATGTCCCCCTGCACCCCCACCCCCACCAGTCAGGGGCACCCTCCACCAGGCCCCCACTCATGTCCCCCTGCACCCCCAACCACCAGCATCCAGGGGCACCCTCCACCAGGCCCCCACTCATGTCTCCCATCACCCCCACCCCCCAGCAGTGCAGGGCACCCTCCACCAGGCCCCCACTCATGTCCCCCTGCACCCCCACCCACCAGCATCCAGGGGCACCCTCCACCAGGCCCCCACTCATGTCTCCCATCACCCCCACCCACCAGCATCCAGGGGCACCCTCCACCAGGCCCCCACTCATGTCCAACTCATGTCTCCCACCACCCCCAGCAGTGCAGGGCACCCTCCACCAGGCCCCCACTCCTGTCTCCCAGCACCCCCACCCCCCAGCCGTGCGATGTGCAGGGGTACGTGTATTCCTGGGGTGCGCGGGTATACTCCCATGCGATACCATCAGGGTATGTGTATTATGGGTCCGCGTGAACTTCCACATGCAATACCAGCAGTCTACATGTATTACAGGGTGCGCGGGAAGTTCCGCACGTGATTGGCCTGGGTACGTGTACTTCGGGGTGCGTGGGAAGTTCCAGACATGATTAGCCTGGGTACGTGTGTTTCGGGGTGCAAGGGAAGTTCCACACGCGATTGGCCTGGGTACGTGTACTTCGGGGTGTGCAGGAAGTTCCATACGCTATTGGCCTGGGTACGTGTACTTTGTGTGCGTGGGAAGTTCCACACGCGATTGGCCTGGGTACGTGTACTTCGGGTGCGCGGGAAGTTCCACACGCGATTGGCCTGGGTACGTGTGTTTCGGGATGTGCGGGAAGTTCCACACGGGATTGGCCTGGGTACGTGTACTTCTGGGTGCTCGGGAAGTCCCACACTCGATTTCAGCAGGGTACGTGTATTCCGAGGTGCGTGGGAAGATTCACACGCGATTTCAGCAGGGTACGTGTATTTCGGTGGTGCCGGGGAATGCTGCACGTGATTTGGCCATGTGGGTCCTCCCAGGTGTTCCCTCTACACACTCCACGGCCCCTGCAGGCAGCCCACACCACAGGGGACTATCCTGCACCCCTGCTCATGTCCCACAGGCAACCCATCCACCATGGCCATGCCCCCCAGCCAACCCACATGTCACCTTGCACTACTGATCACCAACTCATGTCTCCCATCACCCCCACCCCCCAGCATCCTGGGCCACCCTCCACCAGGCGCCCACTCATGTCTCCCATCACCCCCACCACCCAGCATCTAGGGGCACCCTCCACCAGGCCCCCACTCATGTCCAACTCATGTCTCCCATCACCCCCACCCCCCAGCATCTAGGGGCACCCTCCACCAGGCCCCCACTCATGTCCAACTCATGTCTCCCGTCACCCCCACCATCTAGGGGCACCCTCCACCAGGCCCCCACTCATGTCCCCCTGCACCCCCACCCCCACCAGTCAGGGGCACCCTCCACCAGGCCCCCACTCATGTCCCCCTGCACCCCCAACCACCAGCATCCAGGGGCACCCTCCACCAGGCCCCCACTCATGTCTCCCATCACCCCCACCCCCCAGCAGTGCAGGGCACCCTCCACCAGGCCCCCACTCATGTCCCCCTGCACCCCCACCCACCAGCATCCAGGGGCACCCTCCACCAGGCCCCCACTCATGTCTCCCTGCCTGGGCCTCCGTGAGTTGTGTAAATTTTATTTTTTTGTTTTAATTGTAGCCACGCTCCTAGCGCGTTGTTTGGGCCTGCTCCTGCTCCCCCTCCCACTTCCTGGTTCTTCCTCTCCCTCCCCGCCTCCCTGCCCGCCCACCCCCCCCTCTGATTGGCTGTTGCCTGCCTCCCCTCTGGCCTACTCGATGGCCGTTCCCCCGCTCGCTTCTTTTCTCCAGCTGAGCGCGGAGAGCGGTCGCCGGTGGCCTGAGGGGTACTGCAGGCCTTGGAAGCCCTGCCTGGGCCTCCGTGAGTTGTGTAAATTTTATTTTTTTGTTTTAATTGTAGCCGCGCTCCTAGCGCGTTGTTTGGGCCTGCTCCTGCTCCCCCTCCCACTTCCTGGTTCTTCCTCTCCCTCCCCGCCTCCCTGCCCGCCCACACCCCCCCCTTCCTCTCCCTCTGCCTATAACCTCCCCCCCTCCTGGGCAGCCCTCTGCCCGGCAGCCCCCGCGGCTAAGGGCCCCAGGCCAAGGGCGACTCCTATAGTGCGGCTCCCTGTGTGTCTGCAGGTGTCCGCAGGGGACGCCAGTCGCCAGTTCCACCTGTTCCTGCTCCCCGGCCCTCCCCTCCACTCCTCGTTACATCCGCACGCGGGGCCTTGCCTCACCGTACACACAGTTGAGGTAAACTAGGGTGCTTTTCTCCCCTCGCAGGATTCTCAAATTTAGGTGGCCCGGTACCTAATACGCTTTACTGTTTGCTCTGAACTGTGGCATACTAGGGTGCTTTTTCTCCCCTCGCAGGATTCTCAAATTTAGGTGGCCCGGTACCTAATACGCTTTACTGTTTGTTTGCTCTAATTGTGGTAACGTGTGCTTGCCGCTCACTTCCTGTCTGCGTGCTCTCGTTTCGTCTGTCTCCTACTCCATGGTGCTCTCTGTCTCACCTATCTTCTCTAACTGCTTCTCCATCGACTATCCTGCTCTCCTCACTAAATCTGGTAGGAAAAAGTTTAAAAAGGACATCCTGGTCTCCAACCCAGGCCTCCCTATCGCTGACACCTACACTAATGCCTGCTCTAAGGAAACTCTCACTGACATCCTCTTTTTCGTGCCTTCGCCCAACCTATGGACCCTTCATATGGTCTCTGTGCTCTCTCCTTTCTCCTCCTCTCCCATTAATGGTGGCATCCGTTGGGATGTCCTATTGGCCCCCTTCCGCTCCTCTAAGGCCATCATTAATGTCTACGCTAATGGGACCATCTTGGTCCAAGGCCCCCAGGCCAACCTTCACCTCTTCGATAGACGCTTCCCACACCTCATCAACTTCCTCCCCTCTCCTGCTGTCCCCCCTCCTCTATCCTTGGCTTCCTTGCCTCTACCCTCCCTCCCTGCCCCCCCTCGTGCTCCTTCTTCACCTCCTTCCTCAATACCTCCGCAGGGCGTACCTCTGATCTGTACCCCTCCCCGGAAGTTCTTCAAGGATGGCAGCCTTCTCCACATTGCCACTCTAAACACTCGCTCTGCCATCAAGCACTCCTCCGATATCTGTCACCTTCTTGAGGAACTGGACCTCGACGTCCTCTGTCTCACTGAGACTTGGTTCACAGCCTGCTCTGCCACCAGCTTTGACACACTCCTACCTGACGGTTACAAGATCCTCTCCATGCCCAGGCCTAACCGTGCAGGGGGTGGTGTTGCCCTTATCTTCCCTGAGTGGATTCCTGCCACTGTCACTCCCACTCAGACCTACTCCTCTTTTGAATGTCTTGTCTGCCCACTCTCTCTCTCTCCTAGCCATTCCCTTACCGTGGCTACTATCTATCGGCCACCTGGTGAAATTTCCTCCTTCCTCTCTGAGTGGGCTGACCTCTCCTCCTCAACCTCAACCACTCAACTCCTCCTTCTTGGCGACTTCAACATCCACCTTGATGCCTCCAGTCCCCCCACTTGTCTCTTTCGTGACCTCTGCGACTCTCTCTCACTCTCTATTCTCCTGTCTGGGCCTACTCACTCTGCTGGGCACACTCTTGATGCTCTGATCTCTTCTGACCTTCCCCTCTCTGTCCCTCTCTCCACTCCTCTCTCCTGGAGCGATCACTTTCTCCTATCCTCCCACCTCACCCTCCCTACCCCTCAGGCAAAGCCACCCTCTTCACTGCCACCCACCTTCTCGGTCATCCGACCCATGAAGCGTGTGTCAGTTGAGGCTTTTGCTGCTACCTTCTCTCCCCCCCCTGCCCCTTCGGCTGACTCCCACCCTGACACAGCCCTCTCCATGCTCCACTCTGCTATATCTGATACTCTTGATATCCTTGCCCCCGTCATGAGAATCCGCCTGAAGCCCAAAGCCAAATGTAACTCCTGGTATGACTCGGATCTCGTCACCCTAAAACGCAAGTGCAGGGTTGCTGAGAGGAAATGGCGTGCTTCATGTTCATCCTCTGACAAACTGGCCTGCCGCCTGCTTCAAAGGCAGTACCGGCTCTCCGTTCTCACCAAGAAGAGAGCCCTTATCCAAGCCCGCATCTCTGCGGCATCAAACAACTCCGCCGAACTCTTTAAAATCTGCAAGGAGCTGGCCAACCCTGTTGCAGTCTCTACCTCTCCTGTCCCCTCCCAGGCCCTCTGCACTGCACTGGCCTCTCACTTCATCTCTAAAACTCAGGACATCCTGTCCTCGCTCTCCTCCTCTCACCTCCCTCCCCCACTACCCGGCTCTTCCTCTGGCCCTTCTGCGGTCAACCCTCCTCCCTCTTTCTCTGCCTTTCCACCCTTCTCTGCTGACGAGGTTTCCAGACAAGTCCGATCAATGAAAGTCTCGTCTAAACAGGTTCACCCCTGTTCCTCCAAAACTATCAAGGACCACATTGACTCCCTGGCTCCTGCCCTGGCTGACTTTTGCAACCACTCCTTCGCCTCTGGAGTCTTCCCTTCCCCCCTCAAGCACTCCCTTGTGCACCCTCTTCTCAAGAAACCCTCTTCCGACCCCTCCTGCCCGGCTAACTATCGCCCTATCTCCATCACTCCCTTCCTGGGCAAGCTCCTGGAGAAACTGGTCATCTCCCAGCTTAACCTCCATGCTGAATCTGTTGGTAGTCTTCATGACCATCAATCTGGCTTCAGAGCTGCCAGAAGCACGGAAACTGCTCTTCTGAACATCCGTGAAGACCTGCTCCTGAACCTCGATTCCAACACTCCGTGTGTTCTCATTCTGCTCGATCTCTCCTCTGCCTTTGACACTGTCAACCATGCCATCCTGCTCAACCGTCTCCGGGAAAACCTGGGTATCACTGGTCAGGCTCTGGCGTGGCTGACCTCTTTCCTTTCAAATCGACCCTCCCAGGTCCAACTGGGGTCCTTCCTCTCCGACATCTTTTTCTCCACCTGTGGTGTCCCCCAGGGATCTAATCTCTCTCCCTGGCTGTTCAACCAGTATCTGGCTCTCCTTGCCCACCGCATCGCCGCTCTCTGCCCTAATTTCCAGTGCTATGCGGACGATACCCAGCTCATTTTCAGGCTACCCTCAGCCTCCCCCTCTCCTTCCCTCATCTCTGACTGTCTGTCTGCTATCCAAGAATGGTGTGCCGCCAATGACCTCTGCCTTAATGCCAGTAAGACTGAGATTCTACTCATCGGTACTCCCACTCCCTCCTTCCCTGCAGCTCTCTGGCCTGCCTCCCTTGGCCCCCTCCCTGCTCCTACCTGCAAGGCAAAAAACCTTGGGGTCATCTTCGACTCCACACTCTCCTTCTCTCCTCATATTTCTGACGTCGCCAAGAGGTCACACTACCAGCTGCACCTCCTCAGAGGTATTCTTCCCTTCCTCTCCTTCCCCCAGAAGCTCACTGTCTCCCGAGCCCTGGTTCTCTCGAAGCTGGATTACTGTAACAGCCTCTATCTTAATCTGCCTGCCTCCACTCTCCGCCCTCTGCAGCTCATCCAGAACAGAACTGCGAGACTTGTCCTTGGCCTCAAGCCCAGGGACCGTATCTCTCCAGGACTGAAATCTCTACACTGGCTCCCAGTGGCTGCGAGGATAAAGTTCAAAACCCTCTGCATTGTCCACAAGGCCTTCTGGGGCCTGGGTCCTAAATACCTTCAACTCTCTCTTCCCAAATATCTTCCTCCCCGAGCCCTTCGCTCACCCGCCTCCAACTCCCTCATGGTCAGCCGCTTCTCGAAGCAACGAGCTGGGGGTAGATCTCTCTCCGCGGCAGGGGCCTCCCTCTGGAACAGCCTTCCTGCCTCCCTGAAACTTGAGGAGAACCACCTCCGGTTCCGGAAGCACCTCAAAACCTTCCTCTTTGCTTCTGCTTTCTCTCTCCCTCTCCCCTGCTGAACAGCTAATTAAATTCTTCACTAAACTGCACTGATCCTGCAACTTGACCACTCTAAACTGCCTTCGGTCCTTGTCCCAGTCACTGATCCCCTGGAACCCATCTGCACTACGGGACTGTCTCTGTATCCCTACAGCCCCCCCCTTCCCCAGCACTTGCTCTGCACTTACCTTGCACTTGCCACTAGCTGGCCCTTTTTATTTATTACTTACGCCACTTACCTTTACTGCACTCCCCCCCCTCCCCTTCCCCTTGCACTTTTCCCCCCTCCCCCACCCCTGCACTTGCGCGATCTGAATGACACCTGGCCTAGTAGGATCGTTTGTTTTTGTCTCCCCTTGTTCCTCCCCTCCCTGCCTCGTCGCGCCTTGAAACACCTGTGTATAGGCGCGTTACAAATACCATATCATATCATATCATATCCCATCACCCCCACCCACCAGCATCCAGGGGCACCCTCCACCAGGCCCCCACTCATGTCCAACTCATGTCTCCCACCACCCCCAGCAGTGCAGGGCACCCTCCACCAGGCCCCCACTCCTGTCTCCCAGCACCCCCACCCCCCAGCCGTGCGATGTGCAGGGGTACGTGTATTCCTGGGGTGCGCGGGTATACTCCCATGCGATACCATCAGGGTATGTGTATTATGGGTCCGCGTGAACTTCCACATGCAATACCAGCAGTCTACGTGTATTACAGGGTGCGCAGGAAGTTCCGCACGCGATTGGCCTGGGTACGTGTACTTCGGGGTGCGTGGGAAGTTCCAGACATGATTAGCCTGGGTACGTGTGTTTCGGGGTGCAAGGGAAGTTCCACACGCGATTGGCCTGGGTACATGTACTTCGGGGTGTGCAGGAAGTTCCACACGCTATTGGCCTGGGTACGTGTACTTTGTGTGCGTGGGAAGTTCCACACGCTATTGGCCTGGGTACGTGTACTTCGGGTGCGCGGGAAGTTCCACACGCGATTGGCCTGGGTACGTGTGTTTCGGGATGTGCGGGAAGTTCCACACGGGATTGGCCTGGGTACGTGTACTTCTGGGTGCTCGGGAAGTCCCACACTCGATTTCAGCAGGGTACGTGTATTCCGAGGTGCGTGGGAAGTTCCACACGCGATTGGCCTGGGTACGTGTGTTTCGGGATGTGCGGGAAGTTCCACACGGGATTGGCCTGGGTACGTGTACTTCTGGGTGCTCGGGAAGTCCCACACTCGATTTCAGCAGGGTACGTGTATTCCGAGGTGCGTGGGAAGATTCACACGCGATTTCAGCAGGGTACGTGTATTTCGGTGGTGCCGGGGAATGCTGCACGTGATTTGGCCATGTGGGTCCTCCCAGGTGTTCCCTCTACACACTCCACGGCCCCTGCAGGCAGCCCAACCCACAGGGGACTACCCTGCACCCCTGCTCATGTCCCACAGGCAACCCATCCACCATGGCCATGCCCCCCAGCCAACCCACATGTCACCTTGCACTACTGATCACCAACTCATGTCTCCCATCACCCCCACCCCCCAGCATCTAGGGGCACCCTCCACCAGGCCCCCACTCATGTCTCCCTGCACCCCCACCCCCCACCAGTCAGGGGCACCCTCCACCAGACCCCCACTCATGTCCCCCTGCACCCCCACCCACCAGCATCCAGGGCCACCCTCCACCAGGCGCCCACTCATGTCTCCCATCACCCCCACCCCCCAGCAATGCAGGGCACCCTCCAACAGGCCCCCACTCATGTCCCCCTGGACCCCCACCCACCAGCATCCTGGGGCACCCTCCATCAGGCCCCCACTCATGTCTCCCATCACCCCCACCCCCAGCATCCAGGGGCACCCTCCACCAGGCCCACACTCATGTCCAACTCATGTCTCCCACCACCCCTACCCCCCAGCAGTGCAGGGCACCCTCCACCAGGCCCCCACTCATGTCCCACTGCACCCCCACCCACCAGCATCCAGGGGCACCCTCCACCAGCCCCCCACTCATGTCCAACTCATGTCTCCCATCACCCCCACCCCCCAGCATCTAGGGGCACCCTCCACCAGGCCCCAACTCATGTCCAACTCATGTCTCCCATCACCCCCACCCCCCAGCATCTAGGGGCACCCTCCACCAGGCCCCCACTCATGTCTCCCTGCACCCCCACCAGTCAGAGGCACCCTCCACCAGGCCCCCACTCATGTCCCCCTGCACCCCCACCCCCCAGCATCCAGGGGCACCCTCCACCAGGCCCCCACTCATG
Source organism: Ambystoma mexicanum (assembly GCF_040938575.1). Taxonomy (NCBI): domain Eukaryota; kingdom Metazoa; phylum Chordata; class Amphibia; order Caudata; family Ambystomatidae; genus Ambystoma; species Ambystoma mexicanum. The sequence goes on along the minus strand of NC_090937.1, from coordinate 1,269,462,621 downwards.
TCTCCCATCACCCCCACCCCCAGCATCCAGGGGCACCCTCCACCAGGCCCCCACTCATGTCCAACTCATGTCTCCCACCACCCCCACCCCCAGCATCTAGGGGCATCCTCCACCAGGCCCCCACTCATGTCCAACTCATGTCTCCCATCACCCCCACCACCCAACATCTAGGGGCACCCTCCACCAGGCCCCAACTCATGTCTCCCATCACCCCCACCATCTAGGGGCACCCTCCACCAGGCCCCCACTCATGTCCCCCTGCACCCCCACCCCCACCAGTCAGGGGCACCCTCCACCAGGCCCCCACTCATGTCCCCCTGCACCCCCAACCACCAGCATCCAGGGGCACGCTCCACCAGGCCCCCACTCATGTCTCCCATCACCCCCACCCCCCAGCAGTGCAGGGCACCCTCCACCAGGCCCCCACTCATGTCCCCCTGCACCCCCACCCACCAGCATCCAGGGGCACCCTCCACCAGGCCCCCACTCATGTCTCCCATCACCCCCACCCATCAGCATCCAGGGGCACCCTCCACCAGGCCCCCACTCATGTCCAACTCATGTCTCCCACCACCCCCAGCCCCCAGCAGTGCAGGGCACCCTCCACCAGGCCCCCATTCCTGTCTCCCAGCACCCCCACCCCCCAGCCGTGTGATGTGCAGGGGTAGGTGTATTCCTGGGGTGGGCAGGAATATTTACTCGCGACTGGGCCTGGGAGAGCGTGTTACGTGTATTACTGGGGTGGGCGGGAAGATTCACACGGTCGCCTACAACACGCCGAAAAATAAATGGTCCAATCCTGAAGCAGGCGTACGTCGACCCGCGCAGCATAAAAGTGCACGCAAGCAACAAACAAGCTCAGATGCCAGGATGAATATACCGTTCCTAGCAGCAGTGGCCGTAGGTTACCAAAGGAGGAGGAGGAGGATAGTGAGGGCCCGAATTTTCACTCCCAGAACCAGCCTTTTTGGGATGCCTGATGACCAGGCGTATGGGAGGTACAGGTTTCCACCACACATAATACTGGACCTGGTAGGGGTGAGTGGGAGGATGACCTCATATCACCCACCCTTTGCTCCCAAGCACTCAGCCCCCTGGAGAAGGTCCTTAATGTACTGCACTTCTTGGCCACTGGATCATTTCAGCGGACAAGTGCCATAGTGGGTGGAGTGTCACAGGCCATGCAGTCATGCTGCCTACACCAGGTCTTGAACATCATCACTGCACGCCCATCAGTCCGCAGGCACATATACCTGCCCAGGACACCTGCAGAAAGGCAGGCTGCCGCCCTGGGTTTCTACGGTGTGGCAAAATTCCCCAAAGGGCTAGGTGCCATTGACTGCACCCATGTGGCACTATGTCCCCCCAGGGCATCTGAGCACATCTATAGGAACCGCAAGCACTGGCATTCCATCAACGTGCAGGTAGTATGTAATGCCAAGCGAATCATCACCTCAGTATATGCCAACTATCCAGGGTCCACCCACTACAACTTCATTTACCGAATGTCTACCCTAAGCCGTGACCTAGAAGCTGGGCGGCATGGCGATACATGGCTGCTTGGCGAGTATGAATGCCACTGCACATGCATGCATGTCAGATGCAGAGTTATGTCACTACCCCACTAATGATACCCATCACCACCTCACCAGGGGACAGTGCTGCCCTCTGAGCACCCACATGATGACGCCAATTCGGAACCCCATCACGCCTCCCGAGGTAAGATACAACACAGCCCATATTGCAACCCGGGGCATAGTGGAGCGCACATTCGGAGTGCTCAAGTCACGCTTTCGCTCCCTTGACCTTTCTGGCGGGCAGCTGTTACACACGCCCCCAGTAGTGTGCAGGATCATAGTGGCAGCATGTGTCCTGCACAATGTTACAACACGCCGGGGCCTGGCTGTGGACATGGTGGTGCCCCCACATCCCCAACCACATGCACGCCCGCTGCGCAAGGGAAGGGAAAGGGCTCGGGGTGAGGCAGCCCGTACGCAGCTGGTGGCTAATTACTTCACATAGAAATCACAACCCTGTAGAGTGCACACAGCCCTGGCACATACCATCTGATAAGCAATGATGACTCGACCTGACAATTATGACGAACAAAGGGACAGTCAACTGTCAGAACCATAGCAGCCTGAGATTGTTCATATGGAAGTGTCAGAATGTGTGCATCCCTACCTACACAAACACCACAATGCAGTGTCATCAAAAGACACACATCCATGCTGCAGAAATGAATACCCACTTGCAAAATACTACATGAGAACAGTGCCATGTCACCCAACCCCTCCCCGGCACGGCCACACAACACACCATGGCATGTCATGCAATGTGAGAGCAAACAAATTAATCCCCACAACATGCCCCAAGTGTCACCAACTACAGTGTCCCTAATGGAAACTGGCCACACATGAAATGCTCACAGTAATGCAGGACCTACAACACACATTACCAAATACTTACCAAGAATACCAATCACCTACACAACCTCCAACCTACCTTAAACATGACATTACAGACTTAAATAATTGGTAGCCTCACTACCAGATAATACCAGCACTTTGAACTCTTCCAAGTGTACAGTGTTAGCGCCACGCAAGAGTGTAGGTGCACTGCTTACTACATGGACTCCGGTTCAAAGGTAGACCGCCTTGTGAAGACATGAGAAATGGACCTGCAAATTAGGAGGATGAGATGGATGCAGAGGCACATATCAATACACCATGCAGTGTGCAATACAACAACAATATGCACTATGAATGTATACACAGTATTGACTACAGACTGCCCACACATCAAATGGGAGTGCAACGTCACCATGTACGTCAATGTCACTTGGGCACACGCTTTGCAAGCCCATGGAAACGGGAAGCAGGAGGGGTGTGTGTCACACAAACCCAAGCATCTGAACCAATTTCATGACAGGCCTACATGTGCCCAGCCACAATACAGCGTATGCCCACGGGAGCCACACAAGGCAACACACTGTCCAAAAAAAAATAATAATAATAATAATTAAAAAAATCAAAAATGGCCATTAATGGGCCCCGGGGGGTAGGGGAGGCCACCCAGGAGGTCCGAGGAAAGGGTGCACACCAAAACCCACCTCTGTGGATCTTGCGGAAAAAAAACACCTCCATGGGCTCATGGCCTGCACGGCTACCCTATTGTGAGAGAATCACTGCTGTCGCTCTCCTCACCCTCTGCAGCTGCATCAGGAGGTGGTGGCCCTATGGGAGGCAGCCCACGCAAAGCCCTAGTCTGGTCCTCCATGGCAGCAATCATGCGGGTGTGGAAGGTCTCATTCTGGAGGATAATTGTGCGTAGGTCCCCATGCAACAACTCACTGGATGCCCGGACCTCCGCCCTAGTTGCCTGCATCTCAGCTGAGAGCGTACGTGTGAGACGCTCCAGCTGCTGTTCTGTCCTTCTGTTTGTTGAAGCCTCAAGCTCAACAAGAGTCGTCCTGAGGTGAAGGAGTTCCACCCTCAGGGCTTCCCTGTGGCCCTGGGACTCTATGAAATGGCTTCCCGCAGAGTCGCCAGTGCCGCCGCCTGTCCCTGTCAGATGCCAACATGTCCTCCCTGTGTGACTGGCAGATGGAGTCTGTTGCCTGCTGTAGTCGCTCCATCAGCCTTTCGGGGGGGACAATGGAAGTGGCCACCCTATCCATGGCCTGAGCCATCATCTCTGATGATGCTGCCTGTTGGGTTGCCATACTGTATATGGATTGCTCCCATGCGGTATTGCCAGGTGGCGTACGGCCACCACGTCGGCGGGCACCACACCTGTCTTGGGTAAGGCGAACTGCGTCTTGCTGTGCCAGCACTGCCTGAGGCTGCAGGACTGCATTCCCCCTCTGATCTGCTGGCCCAGGAACAGGATCAGATGTTGCGGAGTGTGACCCTCCATCCGTAACCACCAAAGGCGTACCTGCCAACACTGACATCCCCATTGAGGGTTCTAACCCTGGTGCAGGTGGGTCGGACAGAACAGAATCCCTCCCAGGAACACTGACCTGCGACGGCACATAGGTCTCATCATCCGAATCGACACATGAATACAGCTCGGGGGAGGTGCAGCCAGAGACACCCCTTGAGAGCACAACCTGCAGCAGTTGTGGGTTCTCACCCACCACCACACCACGTCCCTCACTGGTGGTCGGTCGGGCCTGAGACCCCTCCTGGGTCTGCAGCATCTCCACAACCCCAACAGTATCAAGTGCGTCATCCCCTGCAAAGACATAAAAGAAAACAAATGGAAAAAGGCATTAGCACTATGGCACACAATTAGGGCTGAGAAGCTACAGAAACAGTACTTGATTGACACATGTCCCACATGACTAAAACCCTCCCATGCATGCACCGTCACTGCATGTGATGGGGAGGCAGATGGCACACATTGATGACACCAAGATGGAAGATGAACACATTTGCTGCATGCTGCCTAGCAGTGGCATCACACATTGGCCTGTGATTGGCAGGTCAAATACACATGCCATTACACAGATGGCATGTACCCTAGCCATAAAGTGAAGAGGGAGAGGAGGGCACCAATTGTTCATTCAGTCTAGTTTGCTCATGAAAATGATCTTTTCATTGAAATGGTTCAAATGTTTAACCTGGAGCTGCCAGTCCAAAATGGTCCTATCGCACAGGGACATGTCTAAACAAATCACATCAAGGAAACAAACCCAGTCCACTGTACCATAGCCATGTCAGACATGTGACAATAGGACTGAGAAATGCCTAGTAAAAATGGTGGTATGCAAACAATCTGCCTGAATAAACAGAGGAAAATAAGCAACAATGTTGTGGCAAGATGACACTTCAAGGGCAACTGGCGTGGTGTTGGGCTAGATGTCTAATGTTGGCAGAAGGGATACTGCTATACCCAAATGCTGGTGCGCAGAATGTATTGGGTGAGGCACATGGGTGACCCAAACCACTCAGGCACACACACCCTCACCTGGCACCCAAACAGAAGCCCTCACGCACACACCATGCACATGGATGGCACACACATGCATGTGCACTCACCGGACAATGCCTCGTAATCTGCCAGTTCTCCCACGCCTTGGATCTGTTCCTCCGTGACGTAGGTCCCAGCAACATGCTCATGTGGAGTGAGTTCTATGTCCTCTGCTGGAGACCCACCTCCAGTCACTAGAGTAGCGGCATGACTTGAGGCCAGCTTATTCTTTGCCCTGCGCTTCAGGTCATTCCAGTGCTTGTAGCATTCAGTAGCTGTGCGCCTCACGATTCCAAGGGCACTTATGATGTCCGCGATGGTCTGCCAGTGTGCCAGACGTTGTGCATGTGCGGTCTTGGATCCTGCAATAATCACCATTTCGCGTTCATGTGCGGACACATACTCTACAAGTGCATTCAGTTCGGCCTCATTGAAGCTGGGCTTCCTTGACGGGCCGGACTGTGTAGCTGTGTCTGGGGCATCAGCCTCTACTGGACGAGCACTCTTCCTCTTCCGCTTGGAAGGTGGTGGGGATCCTGAGTGTCCTACGCCACTCTGGACCCTAGGGGCAGGAGCCCCGGTGGACTCAGTACTAGGAGTGTGGGATTGCACACTCAGCATGGGAGTTGGTGCAGGCATTAGCTCAAGTGTGATGGTGTCAGGGGGAATGTCAGCAGGATGGACTTGGACCGACACTGTCCTGGCTGGGTGTTTGAGAGGTGGGGTGGATGGAGCCACAGCTGCCCCTGCAGCCTCCCCAGCCTGCCTACACGGGGCAGCAGATGGCCTAGCTGCCCCTGATCCACGTGGCCTGATGACACCAACGTGCACCAGCGCACGTGGCCTAGACCTGCTGACCTGAAAGTCAGCCATGGAGTCACCCAGTGCCAGGTCTGGTTCCACAGTGGGCTGGTCCAACAAGGGCTGAGCATGGATGGTGTCAGCCACATTACCCTCAACCAGGGGGGGGCATGGGTGTCCCTGACTGCTCCTCCACACATGGGGGGGCTAGGGGCACCCTGCAAGTCACGGCCACGTCCCCTACCGGATCCACCACGGCCACCACTTGGGGCTCAGCCACCTTTGCCACCCTTAAGGCTTGTTCGCCTCCCAGCCATGGCACTGATGTTATTGTGCGTATGGGAGTCGCTGTGAACCATTGTCCTGGGCAATTGGGGGTCAAAGGGGTTGGGTACCAGATGGTAATCGTACCCTAGTGCTCTAGCAAGGCTGTATGTCACCCCTGGGGAAAGATGACGGGTCACTCAACGCACAGGCACCCCAAAAAAGGGAAGTAAGGTGCACGCAACCCCTCCTAGACCACGTGTGTGGAAAAATAAACCTGCACTACGCTGTGGCACCCAGAAACACAAGAATGAACGTATGCGTGTCACATGCAGCCTAGAATGACCTCTGAAGGGGTATGCGACACACGGGGCAGGCACAGATGTTAAATACGTACGCGAATCACCGTCTGCCAGGAATAAAAGCGTGAAAAATATGTGCGTGTGCGCGTTGGCAACACCCCCGCCAAAAGAAGAATTATACGCTGTCTGAGGAGACAGGACAACAGTAGAAGGGAATGCTGTTTGAGGAAACAGGCCCAGGAAAAAGAGGAAAAGAGAAAAAGCTGTCAGAGGTAACAGGGAGTACGAACTTGAAACGCTGTGAAGTAAATCGCGTGTAACCCGACAAGAAGTACAGATTTCACCCACTCGCTTTCGACGAAAAGCACGTACAAGGAAATGGCGTTCTACACGTACCTTTTATACACACGTCACAGACGCGCATACGCGATGAGGCCATTTCCACCTATTACACGCTTTGACACTCGGACGTGTATCTTTTTTTTTACACGCGCCATTTTCTGCGGCCATGCGCGTGACGTCATAGCTGCGCATGGGAGCCTTTGGGCCAATGAAATCGCGTATGCGTGCAGGCGCGCTTATGCGCTAAGGGCCTTTCCCCGAATTACATGCAGACGTGTTGGATTTTCAAGTGCCAAATCACTCCGTATCAAGCTGGCCATGCGTAAGCACACAGAAGACCACGCTCCTGCCCAGAAACCCGATTTACTGCCCCCTGTAGCCCCGAGCACGCTCCCACCTGCCATCTGCTGCTGCCTGACTGCCTGCTGCCCACGTGCTCTGCCATTTGCTGCCTGCACATCAGCCAGGGGTGCTGTTGCTGTGACCACCCCTGCTGGAACCGAAGACTCCCGACTGGGATTCCATCGCTCCACAGCCCAGCTCCAGGACCCAGTTGCCCACCCACTCCTGCCTCTGGGGTTGTCATGTTGGGCACTGCAACATCTGGCACCACTGACAACCCCCGGCCAGAGAGGTAGAGGGGCACCAGCTTCCGTGCCAGGGAAGTTGGTGTCCTGGTGGAGTAAATCCTGGGGCAGTATGATGCCCTCTTCGGAAGTGTGCGCGCTGACAAGGAAGGACGGACTCGGATCTGGATGGACATCGTGACAGCCATCAACGCAGAGGGGGTGGCAGTCCGCGGCTTCCAACATGTCAAGAAGCGCTGGGAGAACTTCAGGTCCAGGACCCTCAACAAGGCCCGGCGCCTCTTGAAGGCAGCGGATGCTAAGGGGCGCTGGGGCCACTTGTCGGAAGATCAGATGAGGGTCCTGGAACGCATATCCCCAGCGCTCCATGTCCAGGTCCTTCAGAGGCAGACCCGTCTGGAGTCGAGCGGTAAGTGTACATGCATCATGATTGTAAGCTGTGCGTGTGGTGATGTGCCAGTAGTGCGCAGGTTGCACATCTGTTTGTATGGGGCCGAGTATGGGTGGGGGTGTACAGGGCCGTGAGGCTAACAAATGCGAGGGCTGTCATGTGTGAGACATTGATGGTGCTTGTGTGTGAAGGCTTGCATGCCAAATGCAGTTCTGTGGGCACACAAGTTTGGATGAATGTGTATGTAAGTAGGCATGTTCGTGATGTCACGCATGTATGTTGTTTTCAGTTGCATGTATCAGCACTGTGTACATGTGCATGTGTGTGTATTTGACAAGGGTGCAACAGTGATGCAACATGGATGCATGTGACAGCGGGATGTGGAAGCCTGATTGGCAGATGTGACATGGATGCCCATCTGAACACTGCGACAGTTGGCTGAGGTGTACACATGCATGCAAGTGTGGTGGTGTGCGTGCATGTGTAGAGCACTCCCTGTGTTGCATGTGATGTCTGGCTCATCTTTGCCTGATCATGCTGTTGTATGTTTATGGATGGTGCTGGCAGTTGCGATATGGCTGTGGTATGGCTCATGTGTGCAAGTTGAAATGACATGTGTGTTGCCGATTGTGATGCCATGTCTGAGGTTTGCCAATGCCACTCATGTGCAACTGTCATGCGTGTATGTGTCCATTGTACAGTGCCCTGATGCCTTTGTTTTATTTCTCCCTGTCTGCAGCGTCAACTGATGAAGAGGGTGGAGAAGGTGCTGTGGAGCACAGCGGAGGGGATCGCACTGCCAGCCGGAGACGCAAGGACCGGCTCCCCTCCCAGGTTGTGATCTTGGCGGGGAGTGAGGAGTCTGGTGCCGCGCCCTGGCAGCAGCTGCCGGGGGGAGGTCCAAGAGGCGGAGGTCGGAGTTGGACTCCTCGGCAGCAGAAGGGGCAGCTGGGACCCCACAGGGCCCAACGGGGGAAGATGGCACGGAGTCATCCAGGTTGGTGGGGGGTTTGGTGGAGGAGGAGGCCGTGCAAGCAACAGAGACGGGGTCTGCAGGTGGGGATTCCACTGGTGCTAGTGGTGCAGTGCAGGACCAGGGACAGGAGGCAGGACAGGTCGCCGCGGAGGTGCCTGTGTGCAATCCTGTCCCTGATCCTGTCACTGCATCATCTTGCACCAGCAGGGATGCCTACGTCCAGACCCGTTTTCAGGCAGGGGATGAGCTCACGACAACTGGCCTTCCTCTGCCTGCGGACATGGCTATCCGGGTCTGGGTTGAGCCTGTCCTGACTGGTGTGGCGTTGCGTCAACGGGCCATGCAAGGTGACCTGCAGTCTTTTCATGAGGAGACTGCACGTCATCTCGAATGGCTCGTTCACCGCGTCGGCCTACTGGGACAGGTCACCCAGGCCGGATTCCTCCGTTTGATGGGGCTTGCTCAGACCCCCTCCTCAACTGAACCCCCTATGCACCAGTCATCCTCCGTACCATCTTCCCACCCATTAGTCACCTGGGTGCCCTGTGGAGCTGCCTCTGACGGTGCGGCCAGGCTGGTGGAGGAGGCATCCCTGCCACAGTCGGGAGTCGGACGTCCAGCAGGGGTGGCCACATCAACGACTGCACCCCAGCCAGAGGAGGATGTGCAGGCAGCAGGAGGCAGTGCACGGGCAGAGGCACAGCAGCAGCAGCAACGTGGTGGGAGCCATGATGGCTCGGGGCCTTCGACATCGGAGGGGCAGGCATCGGTCGGAGGGCAGGAGGACCCAGGACGGGAAGTGTCTTCCGTGTGGCAGCGCTTGGGCCACGCCGAGATGCGGAGTGGCAGCGGGCAGAAGAGGCACGGCTCACAATGGTCAGGGCGGAGAACTCCATGCGGAGGGCCCTGAGGCGGGCCGAGTGCCTCGAGGCAATCCGCAGGGAGTTGGGGGTGAACATGTCGACGGCCCTGCGGACCCTTGGGGCCATGGAGGAGGACCGCCTCCGGGACATTGAGCAGGAGTTCGATGATGTCCTGTCCCGGAACATCCCGAAGTGAGCCGTCGGACTAGCCCGCTGCCCTTGTAAATAGTTAAGTAGTTAGTGTTAGGTTTCATTTGGTTTTGCATTTTTTTTGGACCTTTTGGAGAATGGGCCACATTTTTGTATATAGTTTCTTTTTTTAGGTAGTGTTATTAGATAGGTTTCATTTCTTCTGTTGGGATCATGGACCCTGGATTGTTTATCTGTATATAGTTGACTTTTGGATTTTCATTTTTTTTAATGATTTACCCATGGAGCAATGGTTTTCGATTTTAATTTTCCATTGGATTTACTTTTGTGGACTGTGACTTTGGACACCTTTCCTTTGGATTATGATTTGTGGTTTTGCATTATTTCACGGACATGCTGGTTTATTTTTTTTTAATTTCCATTATTGTTAATTTTTTTGATTCAATTTATGTTGCTTTTAATACATATTTTTTCTTCAAACTTCAATGTGTAGTATCATCTCATTGATTTCATGCATATCATGATATGGGTTTTGACATTCACTGACACCCATTGGGTGTATGTGAGGGACATGTGTTCATTTCCAAACTTGCAATTTGGGTTCTATCATGTTGCCATTTCTAAGTGGGTGGATGCAATAGTCGGGTGGGTGTTTGGCATTTGGAGGCTGACCATAGGGGCCAGGGATCTAGATTGTGATGACATGTTGGCTGGGGGACATGAGTGGGGGCCTGGTGGAGGGTGCCCTGCACAGCTGGGGGGTGGAGGTGCTGGGATACATGAGTGGGGGCCTGGTGGAGGGTGCCCTGCACTGCTGGTGGGTGGGGGTGATGGGAGACATGAGTGGGGACCTGGTGGAGGGTGCCCTGCACTGCTGGGGATGGGGGTGATGGGAGACATGAGTTGGACATGAGTGGGGGCCAGGTGGAGGGTGCCCTGCACTGCTGGGGGGTGGGGGTGGTGGGAGACATGAGTGGGGGCCTGGTGGAGGGTGCCCTGCACTGCTGGGGGGTGGGGGTGATGGGAGACATGAGTTGGACATGAGTGGGGGCCTGGTGGAGGGTGCCCCTGCACTGCTGGGGGGTGGGGGTGGTGGGAGACATGAGTGGGGGCCTGGTGGAGGGTGCCCCTGCACTGCTGGGGGGTGGGGGTGGTGGGAGACATGAGTGGGGGCCTGTTGGAGGGTGCACTGCACTGCTGGGGGGTGGGGGTGATGGGAGACATGAGTTGGACATGAGTGGGGGCCTGGTGGAGGGTGCCCCTGGATGCTGGGGTGTGGGGGTGCTGGGAGACATGAGTGGGGGCCTGGTGGAGGGTGCCCCTGCACTGCTGGGGGATGGGGGTGCTGGGAGACATGAGTGGGGGCCTGGTGGAGGGTGCCCTGCACTGCTGGGGGGTGGGGGCGATGGGAGACATGAGTGGGGGCCTGGTGGAGGGTGCCCCTGCACTGCTGGGGGGTGGGGGTGGTGGGAGACATGAGTGGGGGCCTGGTGGAGGGTGCCCTGCACTGCTGGGGGGTGGGGGTGCAGGGAGACATGAGTGGGGGCCTGGTGGAGGGTGCCCCTGGATGCTGGGGGTGGGGGTACAGGTGGACATGAGTGGGGGCCTGGTGGAGGGTGCCCCTGGATGCTGGGGGGTGGGGGTGCAGGGGGACATGAGTGGGGACCTGCTGGAGGGTACCCCTGGATGCTGGGGGGTGGGGGTGCAGGGGGACATGAGTGGGGGCCTGGTGGAGGGTGCCCCTGGATGCTGGGGGGTAGGGGTTCTGGGAGACATGAGTGGGGGCCTGGTGGAGGGTGCCCTGCACTGCTGGGGGGTGGGGGTGATGGGGGACATGAGTTGGAGGTGAGTAGGGGCTTGGTGGAGTGTGACCCTGGATGCTGGGGGGTGGGGCGGTGGGAGACATGGGTGGGGGCCTGGTGGAGGGTGCCCTGTACTGCTGGGGGTGGGGGTGATGGAAGACATGAGTTGGACATGAGTGGGGGCCTGGTGGAGGGTGCCCCTGGATGCTGGGGGGGTGGGGGTGATGGGAGACATGAGTGGGGGCCTGGTGGAGGGTGCCCCTGCACTGCCGGGGGTGGGGGTTCTGGGAGACATGAGTGGGGGCCTGGTGGAGGGTGCCCTGCACTGCTGGGGGGTGGGGGTGATGGGAGACATGAGTTGGACATGAGTGGGGGCCTGGTGGAGGGTGCCCCTGGATGCTGGGGGGTGGGGGTGCACGGAGACATGAGTGGGGGCCTGGTGGAAGGTGCCCTGCACTGCTGGGGGTGAGGGTGATGGGAGACATGAGTTGGACATGAGTGGGGGCCTGGTGGAGGGTGCCCTGCACTGCTGGGGGTGGGGGGTGATGGGAGACATGAGTGGGGGCCTGGTGGAGGGTGCCCCTGCACTGCTGGGGGGTGGGGGTGCTGGGAGACATGAGCTGGACATGAGTCAGGGCCTGGTAGAGGGTGCCACTGGGGGCTGGGGGTGCAGGGGGACATGCGTTGGTGGGCAGTAGTGCAAGGTGACATGTGGGTTGGCTGGGGGGCATGGGCATGGTGGATGGGCTGCCTGCTGGACATTTGCAGGGTAGGCCCCTGTGGTGTGGGCCGCCTGCAGTGGCCGTGGTTGGTGTAGAGGGAACACGCACCCTGGAATACACGTACCCTGCTGCTTTTGCGTGTGATACTTCCCGCGCACCCCTGGAATACACGTACCCTGATGGAATCGCGTGTGATACTTCCCGCGCACCCCTGAAATGCACGTACCCTGCTGTTTTTGCGTGTGATACTTCCCGCGCACCCCTGGAATACACGTGCCCTGATGGAATCACATGTGTTACTTCCCACGCACGCCTGATGTACACGTACCCAGGACAATCGCGTGTGAAACTTCCCGCAAACCACTGAAATGCACGTTCCCCGCTTGGCGTTTGCTGTTTGGCAGCCCTGTGAACTGGTCCAGGGTTAGCGCAGCCCTTTGCGATGATTTGGGAATTTTGAAGGCTTTTCCTTGCGCAATGGCGTTCTTGGGGGCATAACTGGTGCTGCTGCAGGGTCGCTGCGCCACTCCGCACCACGGCTGGTTTCGGAGGCTAAAATCCATGAATACATTGTGCGATGAAAAGGATTTTTTCGCACGCGGCTGGCGCAGTGTATCGCACAGGGACACTGTGCGCCAGCCGCGTGCGCCACTTTTGTGCGAATTTCTATGGATTACCCTATAATTCTATCTAAAAAGTATGTGCTTTTAATATTAGCTGTGTTATCTGGCCAGTAATTGCAGTCATCAAGCACACAGACATGCACGAACATAGGAATAATATTTGCAGTGTAATCACTAAACTTGCTGTGAAAATCTGTATCACCTTTGTGAGGTCAGTCAACCAAAATTCGATTCAAAGTTTGGGTCATTTTAAAGGAACAGTTTATGTGCAGAATTCACATTTCAATTTACAATATTTGTATACAATCTTTAAAGCCCAGTGCTACCCACCACCCATTTCATCTGCATAATTTAGTAATATGAATTTATAATGAAAAGTATAAATGTAATTGAGAATCATTACATTAGCCACGTTTTTGGAAAGCAAATATGGTCTAAATCATGATATCCAAGAAGTAATGTACTCACTGGATATGTTTAGCCGCTGATCGGGGACTAAGAGGGTATTCCTTCCAGGCTGCCATTTCATTATGTTTAACTAGTTTTGTGTGTACCTTTGGCCCAGGATATAACATTGGATGTCAATGAGTATGAGGCCTGGGGACTATCGCCTATGTCCTTAAAGACAGATGATGAAAACAATCAAGGACAAATATTGACCAGAATTCATGTATCCTAAATGGTAGTTAACTATCATATTCACCAGTCAGGGGTAGTTTTATTCATACTCTAACTAAACCAATGTATTATGTAATATACAATCCAAAGAATTAGTGGTGTTTTGTTGACCTTGATGTCCTTGCTAGGTTAGAAAGTGACAATCTATATGTATATATATATATATATATATATATTCAGTGAAAAAACTTTGTTAAAGGGACGTTATGGACAAGTAGCGCTGATAAAAACCTATGAAATTCAGTGCAAAAACTTTGTCAAAGGGACGTTATGGTTCCAAGTAAAACCGACCGAAAAAAACCCTTGAGATTCGCCAGTTATGGTAAGCTAAGCAACCATAACTCGCGCCACCACCGTGCACTGCTAAGACTAACACCCAGGACCTCAAAGATGACATCACAAATGTGATTGATGACATCACTGATGACATCACATGTGTATGTACTTTTCATGAAATATGTGTACAAGTGATTCTTATTATAATGTTGTGAAACAAGTGTCAAGGATCATTGCAATAAATATCATACCCTAATTAGTGCATTGAACGATGCATTGATATAAATAGCATTCTATTATGGGGTTCTATCTAGTATACTAAGCAACTCATACAGAAACATACCATTGTGTGCAGTGTGCAAGATGAAGGTATAATATTCGTAATGTTAATATGCTGAATAATGATATGATAATTGTTTTCCTAATAGATTTTTGTGTACTGTGAAATATGTAATAGTAGCTAATAAAACACATGTATTACATAATTGCATTACTATAGACAAAACACAAAGACACAAGAACACATACCAATATGGGTGTATACAGGGAAAGTTAAGTTAGCAAAAAAGCACAAGTAGTTGCAGAAGCAATTCATAATTTAACTGATTATTTTCATGCAAATAAATGATTGCTCTGTTTCAAAGCTGCTATTTACCCTAGGTATATGTATCACTTGATGTGATTGGACCCTAAGGAAAGTAGTGTGAGTACAATGTATACAAATATGACCATATACAGGGAAAGTACAGCCATAAAAAAAACAACAGAACTATCAGAAAGTGCTCATAAGTCTATTGATTATCTTTATGCACAAAAAGGATTGCTGTTTTTCAAGCTTGTGTCTTCCGTATGTATATGTTTCATATGATGTGACGGGACTCTAAGGGAATTACTGTAAGAACCTACTTGAAGGATACGTCTACAAATAAAATAACATTTTTAGTTTCTGACTGTTACTGAAGAAAACCATGTGGCCTAGATATGTCAGCAAAAGAAAAAAGAGTGAGCCAGACATCTGATGTCATCATGTCATCAATGACATTTGTGATGTCATCTTTGATGTCCTGGGTGTTAGTCTCAGCAGTGCACGGTGGTGGCGCGAGTTATGGTTGCTTAGCTTACCATAACTGGCGAATTTCAAGGGTTTTTCGGTTTTACTTGGAACCATGACGTCCCTTTGACAACGTTTTTGCACTGAATTTCATAGGTTTTTATCAGCGCAACTTAACCAACCATAACGTCCCTTTAACAAAGTGTTTTCACTGAATTTGAAAGGTTTTTAGCAGCACAACTTAACCATAACGTCCCTTTAACAAAGTTTTTTCACTGAATTTCATTGGTTTTTAGCAGCGCAACTTAACCATAACGTCCCTTTGATGAAGTTTTTTCACTGAATTTCATAAGTTTTTAACAGCGCAACTTAACCATAACGTCCCTTTAACAACGTTTTTTCACTGAATTTCTTAGGTTTTTAGTAGTGCAACTTAACCATAACATCCATTTAACAAAGTTTTTTCACTGAATTTCATAGGTTTTTAGTAGTGCAACTTAACAATAATGACTTTGACTATATATACATATCATATGGAACTGACTGAATCTCTTCTACTGTACTTGATGTCCGCGAACTCATTTAATGTTCGCGGACATGTTCGAAGAACAGTACCACTACCTAAAAACTCTGGGGGGTTATGTTTGATTGTTATATCATAACATAGGAACATTTCACAAATTCAAAAAGAAGCACACAAACACATTATATGTACTAATACATAAGAAATGTAACCCATATATACATCACACTAAACATTAATTTAAATGCACTATGTTCTAAAATGGAATATACCACAAGAAAATAAATTGCCTTCCAACATAATTACCTCACTAACACGACAGAACTGAGAACAAGAGCAGACCCACCGAGTACATAGGACATATCTTACCTGAAATAGTAAGTGTACTTAATTTTATTCATATATTTATAAACTTTCTGTATTAGATAAAAAAAATATATTGGGCCTCATTACAAATCAGGTGGTTCGGAAATAACGGTGGCGGTAAACCCGCCGCCACCATTGTTTCCGGACTGCCTGATCCCGACTCCTGCAGGCGGGAGGTGATGTTCCCGCCAGGTTTGACCTGAAATTACCTTGAAATGTCTAGTACTCTGGAATGACTAGAGGAGCATTTCCCACATGAAGAAATGTCACACGATAGTGAAACTAATGGTAAACACTTTATAATATAAACCATTTAATTATTATTATTTTGTATACATTTAACATATACATATTTTTTTTTTGTACAGAGCATTCCAAAATAGAAAATACTTCAGAAAAACCTGTTATGGATAACACTTTTCACAGTATAGAAGAAAAAATGGATTTATTGTTGACTAATTTTAATAATTTGAAAACTTTTGTGGAAGATCATTTTAAACCAAAAACATCATACCATTGCCCCACATGTACTTGTCCCTCCTCACCATATCCCAGTCAATTATCCCCAAACCCTCTCCATAACCCAAAACGTTTTGATGAGACTTCCATCCCTTCTTCACCTAATAACAATCATGTTGAAAACCCTAATTCTCCTGTTTTTGTTTCTGTTTCTGCCTCACCTTCTCTGTCATAAATTATTGATATATGTTAAATAAAGTTTAATTTTTATATTGTGTTGTAAATAGTTTTTTTTTTAAAAAAAACAATGTAGGTGTCCGCGGACAGTGCAGGTGTTCTGAAATGTTCGCAAATAAACGAAAATGGAGGTGTCCTGGAGAACACTATACCTGTTCGTACTGTTCGCTAGCAAGATGAAACTATTCTAAGAACAAACGCAGTGTACTGAAATGTCGTAAAAAAAAAAATTAAAGTGTCCTAAAGAACACTATATCTGTCCGTAGTGTTCGCTATCAAGTTTAAACTCTTCTAAGAACACAATTGGTGTCCTGAAATGTTCGTACGTAAACGAAAATGGAGGTGTCCTGAAGCACACTATACCTGTTCGTAGTGTTCGCTAGCAAGTTCAAACTGTTCTAAGAACACACGCGGTGTCCTGAATTGTTCGTAATTAAACGAAAATGGAGGTGTCTTAAAGAACACTATACCTGTCCATACTCTTCGCTAGCAAGTTTAAACTGTTCTAAGAAGACACGCAGTGCCCTGAAATGTTTGTTTCACGTGTGACGCAATTTTAATTAGTTCAGGACCCGAACAATGTCCGTAGAACATCAACGCGCATGCGCTAGCCAATCTCCGTGCATTTGGTGTCCTGCGGACATGCGCTTCCTTCGCGGACTTGTTCACGAACGGATCATATGACCGCGCCCGCGCTGATTGCGCGTTCTGAATGCGGACACTGTTCGAGTCCCCAAACAAATTAAAAGTACATTTTCAATTAATCCATAATATTTTTCAATAAAATCTCACCATGGCACAAGTCCCACATAGTAATCCTGAGTTTCTACATACCTTTTGAAACTTTTGAAACTTTTTTTGTGTTCGATCTGTCCGCGGACAGCGCGCATGTCTGCGGACCGTGCACAAGCACCCCTATAAAAGACCATGCCCTAGAGCTTATTCTCATTGTGTTGCTGGCTATTCTTCAAAACACAGCGATTTTTGCTGCCACATGCAGATTACTCCATCACCGAGATGGCATCCCTGGCTGCTGAACTGCCACCTGGTGCTGCACCTGCTTCAGCACCACCCCAACCCCCTCCACCACCACCACCTCCCCAAGGGCCTGAAGAGGGGAACAGGAGTGAGGATGTAGAGGAGGAAGAAGAGGATGATGAGAATGAGGTAGAGGAAAACCCTACTGCCCACACTAGGCGTGAGTCTTGGGTGTGGCGGGTATTTACCATTCATGGGAATGTTCCTAAGGCTCGTGCGAACCGTGTTACCTGCAATGAGTGCAAAATGATAGTCAGTCGCGGGAAGCACGGTAAGTACAGCTTTGGGACCACTACTATGAAGCGACACCTGAGGTCATTTCACTCTGGGGCTATTCGCAGGGTTGTACCTTGCAAAGAACGTAGCAGGTTGATTTCCTCTACTTCATCCTCTGTTTCTGATCCTGTCACCACAAGGACCACCTCTGTGGGACAGCGTCTTCCTCAAGCTGCCTCACAGGCCATACAGAATGCTGATGACCCTTACCTTTCGAGGGTCACAGTTGTATGTATGTACTGTGACACAGTACTCTGCCGGAGGGAGCGACTTTGTAGTGCTTTTGAGACTATCGTCTCAGAGCTCGAGAAGATCTGCTCACTACCCAAATAAAACCCACTCTACATCTTCCTCTCTCAGCTCTCCCTTTCTTTTCCCTGTGGTTGGTGTCCCCCCCCTTTACCTTCCTTTCCCCTCTTCTCCTAGTGTGTCGTGTATAAAAAAACAAAAAAAATACAAAATATCAAAAATCAAAAAAAAAAATAAGGCTCTTTTCAGAGCCGCCTTTCACAGTTAAAAAATAGAAGTGAAAATAAATGAAGCAGGGCCCTTTGTTTTTTTTCGAAGTCTGCGGACAGTTCGCTAACATTTAAAAAATTGGGTTGCCACCCTATCACAAACATTGCAATTTTCTCTGGGAGGAAGTGGTGGCCCTGAAAAGAGCCTTTGGGAGGTGTTTGTAAGTAAAAAATTATAAATGCTTAACACCTACTTTAAAATGGATGTTGTAATTCCAAAAAAGGTCGCAATGCATGTTGTACATTTCTCAGAAAAATCTGATTGCCACCATAAGTAAGATGGACTCCATCTTTGCGAAAAATGTTTGTACTACGAAACAGAATATTTTCATTGTGAAAAGAAGACATGCCAAAATATTTTAGAAAGGCACAAACAGCTTTATTAACATTGTGCCTTGCTTTTTCCATTTGTGGACCAAATGAAGAAGAACGAAGCCACATTTGTCTCTGCGCAATCCGTGAAAATATCACTTGAGAATTAGGAAACGTGTCCATAACCTTCCCAAGTCCTTCTTTTATAGCAAATTGCAAAAAAAATCCAGTCACATGTCCTAAACTGTTCCCTCCACAATGAATTACAATTATGTCTGGATGTTGCTCTGTCTCCAAAGTAGCATAGAGAGGTAGCAAGTCCAACCACTTCATTCCACATACTCCATGCCAGTGTACTTCCACATGTGGGAATCCAAGATCTACAGCTACTCCACAGCTTTCTGCATGCACCTTCAACCAATATATCCATGAATCTCCCAAAATCCATACAATCTTTTTCCTAAAATACACAGACATAGCTATCTGTTGTTCTCTCAGCAAAAACAGTATATGAGAAACTCTCTTCTGGCACATCACACCCACTAAACTTTCCTGACCAATCCCTTTTAGTACTCATTCTCATTTGCATGACTTCTAAACCCAAAAATCCCCGGATGTAACTCCCAATGTCCACGAACTACTGCCATGTCCGCGAACATATCGTAACATGAACAGCCCTTCTACCATTTCCACTTCACTCTCTCTGCCATTCCCTCATTGGATGTAGCTAAGAAATCACATGACCATGCACCAATCACATTAAAGACCTCTACATCTAACTGCATCATCATGCACTGCAAATGTACTGTGAATCTCTCTGAGTACAAGTGTCATATTATTGGCAAGCACCATCTACCAGAAATACTGTACAAGTCTCCAAGATTTCTACTTGCAGCTCCATGCATATCCATATGAATGAACACAAACTTCAGGTATGCATATTTTCTGTACAGTAGATGAACACATTTTCAAACAGACTTTTAGCTTGTGTAATCTGTAAAATGAATTTACTGTATTTTTTTCAATTTCCTAGAATCAA
The DNA here is from genome assembly GCF_040938575.1 of Ambystoma mexicanum. Classification (NCBI taxonomy): domain Eukaryota; kingdom Metazoa; phylum Chordata; class Amphibia; order Caudata; family Ambystomatidae; genus Ambystoma; species Ambystoma mexicanum. The sequence goes on along the minus strand of NC_090937.1, from coordinate 1,269,443,048 downwards.
CTATCACTTATAAACCTTTATACTATTTACTTTCTTTATACACACACACTCAAATCATGTTAAACTAACATTTTTTAAATGAAATATATAGACTACATATATTCAAACAATATTGCATGCAAGCACAATCTAGGTTTAAATCTTTAAAAAAAATACTTATACAATTTCATATTTTTTTGTTTTTATTAATTTATTTACTTAATTACTTTAATTTAGACATGACTTTGAGGCGCTATTACCTAGAACAGCTTAGTTACAGAAATAGTGGTATTCACTGGTATATTATAAATTTCACAAGACAGAGTAAAGATATTTTTTTTGCTACAGTTAGTCATTCAATACAATTTGTTCATATGTACTGAACTGATGCAATGTATCTTATGTAAATAAATAAGTTTGATGGTTTTAAAGAAGGCACTGAGGATTTCAATTAAAAAAATCAATATCTAAATTAAAAACAGCACTATTGAACCTGATTTCTCTCCTGTTTTTATAAGATTTTGAAGGATTTTGTGACGGTACATTTTGGCTAAAATACTTTTCTTTGTATGCCTACTTTGCACTATATTAAAATTTGAAGAAGTAGTTTTATCTGTAGTGATAGCTGATTTTCTGTTCATTGTTTTTTGGTTTGTGTTACATTTTGATAGAGGAGGCAAAGTTTTTGTACTTGAAACTTCTTGTGCTTCACTAAATGACTGTATTAGCTGTTCTCAATAAGCGAAATGTCAACAGAAAGAACTTATTAAGTATCTGCGGAGGTGAATGGAATCACACTACGAGCACAGAACCATATTTTAATGAAAAAGCGTACAAACAAACGCAAACAAATACAATTGCCATACATAGCAGTGGTCGAAGTTATGAAAAAGTGAATAATACCATAATGGAACAAGAAGTACTCCTTACAAAAACATGCCCTGAAAACTTAGAATTACCCCTCCATTCAACTGAATCAGAACGTCTAGTGTACAAATGGCCATGCACGTCAAAGTGTAACATTCCCAAACAATGTTTCAAATCTTTACGCCAATTCCTCAATAAATATGTAAAAAGCAAAGACAAAATCAAAATTAAATTACTGCAAAATATGGATACCTGTCCAGTGCGCAAGGACATTCATTGGCCTGCATTACAGGTCCTACTTGTAAAACCACTTTCCATGATATCAAAAGGATATCAACACATCATTCAACTATAAGAAATCTAGTCTATAAACTGTACTATGCTAAAAGTCCTGCTTCAGCACTAGCAAAGTTAAATAACATCCTTCTACATGGTACAGCAAAAGACCTACTTGAAAAAATTCACTATATCCAGAAAAAATATTTTGGAAGTGAAAGCCATTTACAGAATGAAATAGCTTTAAAACAATTAAGCAACAATTCTACACATGGCAACCTTTTGCTAAACACATACAAAAAAGAAATACTCAAATTTAAAAGTACATCAGCTGAAGTACCAAACCATGTCTGTGTATGTTGCCATAGAACTTTTTATAAAAGTAACACAAAAACTGTAGACCTTTCATACAAAATAGAAGGCAATGAAGATTCTAAATGGTTTGAATTAGCTCTCTACCTTGTAGCAGAAAACAAATACGAAACAACTGAGCCCTTAATACTTTGCAGTTACTGCAATACAAAACTTGACAACAACCAAACTCCTTCACATGCTATCACAAATAATTTGGAATTATACCCAGTACCAAAACCCCTACAACAACTTAATTTATATGAGAGCATCCATTTCAAGCAATAATACGCCTTCAACCAAAAACAGCAAAATTACCTCCTTCTGAATTCGTAAAAGGCATTCGTGGAAAAGTAGTTTATTTACCATTAGATCTAAAAGAAAATTTGCATACTCTAGGAGTGCAACGTCCAATGCAGCAATTTTTAATTATCTTAGTAAATGGAGTACCTACAAAAGACAAAAAAATATGGCAACAACTGGTAGATTTATATAAAGTTAGACAGGCCTTCCAATATCTTAAAGAGAATAATGAATATTACAAAGAAATTAATATTGAAGAAAACTTGAACAATACAACTGAAATAATTCAAGAAACACAAGAAGCTGGTCAATTTGAGCTACTAGATCCTGCTACAATATCAAATACTTTAGACCATTATACAATTCATCCTTTGCACTGTAATGACACCGTAGAAGATGTACTGGAAACTTACCAAATGCGTCAAACAAAAGGATCGCCAATCAGCATATGGGAAAAAAGTATAGAAGCACATGTTTTTCCTCTACTCTTTCCTACTGGCAAAGGAGGAAGGTATGATGATAGACCTATTCAAATATCAGCTTCAGAATACCGCTCATTACGGATGTATTCTGAAGATCCCAGATTTAGACAAAATGTGGAATACATATTCCACCTACTCTTTGAAAGTGAACTAGCAACTTTATGTTACGGAGTTGCACACATATTAAAATCAGGATCACACTTTCAAAATATGACAGCTGCACAATTATTAGAAAAAGTGCAAAAAAAGATGAGGTTTTACAATCAAATATTAACAATCTATTAGCAAATATGCGTGGTACTAAAGAGTACTGATTTCAACGTCATGGTGATGTAGGTTGTATGATCAGAAAGCTTGGCCCACCCACTTGGTATGTTACATTAAGTTGTGCAGAATATGCATGGGAAGATTTACGTGATTTCCTACGCATATCAAATAAAAACAAAACAAACATAGATATACTAACACCCAGAGAACTTTGGATCCTGTTAATGTTTCAAGATATTTTCACCATCGCTTCATTGCTATGCTACATTTTATTTGTAATAAAACGGTTCCGCCCCTTGGAGAAGTGCAACACTTCTTTTGGAGAAAAGAATACCAAGCCAGAGGAGCACCACATATCCACATGCTTTTATGGATTAAAGATGCTCCTAAATTTGGTCAAGACAGTGATGCCACTGTTTTACAGTTTATTGAAAAATATGTCACTTGTGAAATTCCATCAGAAGCCACAAATAGTGATCTTCATGCACAAATTTTACAATTTCAAAGACACAAATGTGGAAAATATTGTCGTCGCAAATACAAAAACAAAGGGAAATACTACACCAAATGCCGATTTGGTTTCCCTTGACCAGTTACAAATACAGGTCAAGTGAACAACCTCATGTCTTCAGTTAGACATAGTGTTAAAGGTAAGTCACCTAAAAATACATATTACATAAAAAGAAAAGAAGAAGAGACATATATCAATGATTATAATACAATCATTGCCCACTTATGGAATGCAAACATAGATGTGCAGTACATTGCGGACAATTCTAATGCAGTTGCACGATATGTCACAGCATACTTAACTAAAGCAGAAAAGACAGAGCACCAAGACCTCTGGAATGACCTGTCATCAGATAAAACAGTGTCTCAGATATTATACAGATTGGGCATAAAAATGCTCACCCATAGAGAATGTGGATCATATGAAGCAGCTGATCGTTTAACTGGTATGCATTGTATGGTAAATCTGAAAATATAGTATGGCTAAGTCTTGGTACATGCTAAATCTAGAAAAAGAGTTCTAAAATCATATGAAGATACAGAAACAATAGCAAAACATGATCCCAACAGCCAAGACATTTAAAAAAAACAATTTATTGGACACATACTACCCAAACAGAAGTAATACTTTGGAAAACATGTGTCTATACCACATAGCCCAAAACTACACATACAAAAATAATATGAAACCTGATGAAAAAAAAGGTAAATCTAGAGTGACAAACTGTGAAGGCAGCTTAGTTAAACTCACTAAACCAAATTTAATTAATCATATCAAATTGTCATTAAAGACTCCTCTACATAAAGAAGTATATTACATGTCCCTGCTACAACTCTTCAAACCATGGAGAAAAGAAGAACAATTACTAGATAACTATGACTCATATGAGGATGCTTTCAAAGCAAATGAAAGCACTATAACTGATGTAAACTTTACACAGCACAAAACAACGTTGCATAATGAACAGCAACATGAAGAAGAACTCCAAGCCCAACTAGATAAGGACACTCCTGACAGTAGTCAACCTTCTGTAACAGGAAGCCAAGAACCACTGGGAGAACCAGTAATAATAAATGAGTCAGAATTAGCTATGATAGAAGTAGAAAACACCATGTGTCAGTATGAAGATAAAGAAGACTTAACTATACTACAATCAAAACTAAACAATGAGCAAAGTAGCATTTTTCAAGAAGTAACAAAAATAATTGCACATGGTGTAAAACATGAAAATAAAGAATGTTCCTGCCATAATTATAAACCTATACTACTGTATGTCAGTGGTGAAGCTGGTTCTGGCAAAACATTCCTAATCAAAATCATTAGTAAGTTCCTTCAACAATTGACAAACAACAAACTGTCAGCTGTTGTCACTGCCCCCACAGGTTTAGCTGCCTACAACATAGGTGGTGTTACATTACACCGATTACTACTATTACCAGTAGAACACCAGAACAAATTAGACTATTACAAACTTTCTGCAGAAGCTGCAATGGAATTACGCAGAGTATTGAAACAAATGAAAATGCTTATAATAGATGACAAACTTTCAGAAGTAAAAAGGATAAGACCCTCAACAGCTAGATTCCTTCTCTTCAAAGATATGTATGTACGCAGAGAACAATTTTCTCTAACTCTTGCATATGCAGTCACGATTCATAAATCACAAGGTCTTACCCTAGACAAAGCAATGATAGATATTGGTAACACAGTCTTTAAAGAAGGCATGAGCTATGTAGCACTATCACGCTTACGTACACTTGACAGTCTATTTCTAATCAACTTTGATGCAAGTAAAATAAACGCTGATATTCCTTGCATTTTAGAATACAATAGACTTCGCTCACTATACACCCCCCACCTAACCACATATTCTGCTCCACTTAAAGTAAAACGTTATAAAAGAAACATAAATCAAACAGAAATGCAACAGGATGTCACTGCAAATCCTCCAAAGAGATTAAAAGAAACTAATACTTCATCAAGTACCACAAGCAAAAAAGAATCAATTAGGGAAAGTAAACCAGGTACTTCTTTAAAGAAGGAAGACAAACTCCAAAAAAAGCAGTTAGATACAGAACTACCTGAACCATTTAAATTCTCAAATATAGTTGGTGTAAGTTGCTACGCAAATGTAGCAATGAATATTCTATTTCAATTACCACCAATTGTTGACAACATTTACTTACACAGTACAGACCCATTGTGTTTGCAAATGTTAGTACTTCACAGAAATGCAGCAAACAATCCTGACAACACGTATAGTGTTTATGGAATAAGACAAGAATTGGACTACTGTGCTGGAATGGTGGAAATCACTATAAACTCACAGGAAGATCCACAAGAATTTCTAATGTACTTACTACAAGTACTGGAAAACAAAAACATACCTATAAATGAAATCTTTCAGATTTCATACATGTGGAAACATACATGCACTCTCTGCATCAATGTGACACAAGAAGAAATCCCCAATGAACGCTTCATATATTTATATATCAATACCAAATTGTGAATACATTCCATTTCAGCGACTTGTACAAAATACAAACCATGGTAGATTATGCTCTACCTGCAATTCAGATAATAGCTCCATGTTAGTAATACAAACACATAGTAAATACATAATACTAATGCTTCTACGTTACAATGCAGGTGGTACTAAAAACAACTGCAAGCTGACTGGATTCACACATGGTCAAACATCACTTGGTAAGAAAACCTTCACAACAATAGGTATAATCTACCACGCAGAAGCCACAACCAATTCAGGGCACTACACTGCATATATAAAAAAGAAATGTGGATGGTTTGAATGTAATGATAGTACTATTACTCTAAAGCAGAGATTACCAGGACATCTTACAAACGCTTATTTGATGTTCTTAAAACCAGAATTTGATATCTAAACTGTATTTAAACCCTAAGTAAGATTGTGTTAAAAAAAAAGTATTAGAACACTCCAAAAGCTATCTAACTGCTCAAAGATTCTACAACAACTAATCAGATAAATGAATACCACTAAATTAGACCAAAAAATACACAGTTAGAATACGCCAATTGGTATCTAATTGTCCCAAAATTTAACAATATCCAAATAGATAAATCAATACCACTAAAATATATCAAAAAAATAGACAGTTAGAATACGCCAATTGGTAACTAACTGCTCCAAAATTTTATAATATCAAAACAAATAAATAATATGTTACTGCTCCAAAAAAATGCAACAAGCCAAAGTATAAAGCATTAGCCAGAAACAACAAGTGAACACTGAAAACAAACAAACAAATAAACTGTAGCATAACAGAAAAAGGTATTTTTTTAATCCAACATGGATTTTATTTTCTCCCACAGACCTAATGATTTTAGCAACAAATACAGAAACTGAGCAAATTGCACAGTACTCTGATTTGTAATCTTCTAAATATGAGGGTCCAAAAAATAAATAAAGTATGTTGATTATACAATGTAATAAGTCATTACAAATACTAATGCTAACATGCTATTTTCTTTTATCACAGAAATTAACAAGAAATACATGTACTTCGGTTACAAGACCAAACAGTAAGTATACAATAATAAGGAGAACCATAGCAGCATATCACATCCATAGTATCTAATACCTTTGTTCCTTATACATTTGTTTTTCACCCAAAGTTATAAGCAAATATGAATGTGATATGCTGCGGTGGTTGTTGCCAGGGCATAGAGTCTTGGGTGCATGGCCAAATGGCCATGCACCCAAGACTCTATGCCCTGGCAACAACCACCGCAGCATATCACATCCATAGAGTCAAACATTTCAACTATGGTCTATGGAAACTTTTAATGTCTGCGGACATTATGAGTGTTCTTTGAACACTTTCATCTTGCCAGCGAACAATATGGACAGCGTTTTCAGGACACCCCCTACGAACATTTCAGAACAACGCGATAGTTCTTAGAACACTTTCAACTTGACAACGAACAATACGGACAGTGTCCTCAGAACACCCCCATTTAGTTTATTTGCAAACATTTCAGGACACCATGAGTGTTCTAAGAACACATTCAACTTGCCATCGAACAATACAGACTACGCCTTCAGGACACCCCCTACGAACATTCCAGGACACCGCGAGTGTTCTTAGAAACGTCTTCAGAACAACCCCATTTTGTTTATTTGCGAACATTTCAGGACACCGCAAGTGTTCTTAGAAGTGTCTTCAGAACACCACCATCTTGTTTATTTGCGAACATTTCAGGACACTGCAAGTGTTCTTAGAACACATTCAACTTGCCAGCCACAACCCCCATTCATATTTGCGAACATTTCAGGACACAGCGAGTGTTCGACAACGTCTTCAGAACACCCCCATTTTGTGTATTTGCGAACATTTCAGGACACCGTGAGTGTTCTTAGAACACATTCAACTTGACAGAGAACAATACGGGCAGCGTCCTCAAGAAACCCCCTACGAACATTCCCCGGACACCACAAGTGTTCTTAGAAGCGTCTTCAGAACACCACCATCTTGTTTTTTTGGAACATTTCAGGACACCGCGAGTGTTCTTAGAACACATTCAACTTGACAGAGAACAATACGGACAACGTCCTCAGAACACCCTCATTTTGTTTATTTGCGAACATTTCAGGACACCGCAAGTGTTCTTAGAACACATTCAACTTGCCAGCCACAACCCTCCATTCATATTTGTGAACATTTCAGGACACAGCGAGTGTTCGGCAACGTCTTCAGAACACCCCCCATTTTGTGTATTTGCGAACATTTCAGGACACCGCGAGTGTTCTTAGAACATTTTCAACTTGACAACGAACAATACGGACAGCGTCCTCAGGACACCCCCATTTTGTTTATTTGCGAACATTTCAGGACACTGCAAGTGTTTCAGTTTCAGTTTGCTTGCGAACAAAACGGACACATATTGAGTCCTCAGAACAACCCCCATTCAGTTTAAAAAGTTTTTTTTACTGAATTTCATAGCTTTTTAGTAGCACAACTTAACCATAACGTCCCTTTAACAAAGTTTTTTCACTGAATTTCATAGGTTTTTAGGAGCGCAACTTAACCATAATATCCTTGACGTCATATACATGTAACATAGAACATACTAACCCCCTCGTAATGATTTTTATGTCCGCGGACACATCGAAAATCTGAGCGTGGTGAATGTAAATTTAAATATTGTGCCCCATTTCCCCTTTGATGTTGGCGCTGAAAAGAGCCATTGTTTTTTTCTTTTTTTTACAGATGCTTGACAGACACCTGTTATTTTGTATTTTTATTCTTGTTTTTTTTTCTTACTTTACTCCTAAAATCTTTACATAACCTTCTCCAAAGCAACCCTTACATTCCAAAATAGAAAGGCATTTCCCGTAAAAGATAAAGAAATGCCATCTTCTTTAAAATTAACAGCATTACTGGCATCAATATTCTCATTGTTACAGAAGAACATACCAGCTCTAAGCATGAAGGCATGCCTCGGTTGATGACACACCTAGCAATGTTTTGCTGAGGACAAAAAACTGAACTATTGTCCCATATTGCCATAGGTAGTAATCCAGAAAAAATTACTTTCGCATTTGGAAGGATCTTCATTATGGCTTGAACCAAGCGTTCCAAATCAGCCAAAAAAGTAGGGGCACTGACGTTGCCCAAATGGAAAGCACCATAGTGCAAAACTACCACATGCGGACTGTTCATCGTGGCCATATCCTCACAAACTTGTACAATTCCCTGTACATTGCAATCAGGCACAGTGCTCCACACCACCGCCACTCCTTTCACATCAAAGTTCTTTGCAACATGCCTGCATTCAGCGTACTGCTGTAAACCATGCACAAACATATCTCCGAGCACCAACACCCTGACTTTCTCCACTTCTGCCATCTTCACCACACACAGTCTCTTTCAACACAAATCCACAACCTCCACATCTGATTGGCTGATCCGTACAGTCTTCTTTCCATGTTGGATTTCCTGGAAAAACCCGGATATAACACGCCCTGTCCACGAACAGCCGCGGTGTCCACTTTACTCTCTGTGCCATTACCTCATTGCATAGAGCTAAGCAATCACACAATACGAATAACGTCCTCAGAACACCCCCATTTTATGAATTTTCGAACATTTCAGGACAATTATCATTTCATTATTCAACATATTAACATTACAAATATTATACTTTCATCTTGTACTCTGCACACAATGCTATGTTTCTCCATTAGTAGCTCAGTATACTAGATAGAATCCCATAATACAATGGTATTTATATCAATGCATCGTTCAAAGCACTAATAACGGTATGATTTTTATTGCAATATCCTTGACACTTTTTTCGCAACATTATAATAAAAATCCCTAGTGCACAAATTCCATGAAAAGTACATACACATGTGATGTCATCAGTGATTTCATCAATGACATTTGCGATGTCATCTTTGATGTCCTGGGTGTTAGTCTTAGCAGTGCACGGTGGTGGCGCGAGTTTATTTTTCATAGCTTACCATAACTTGCGATTTTCAGGGGTCTTTCGGCTGTACTTAAAACCATAACGTCTTTTAAACAAACTTTTTTTAATATCACACAAAAAATATACAAACATGGCGTGCAAAAACCAACTTCTACATATGGCTTTACACAGAATGTTGCAAAGTAAGAATTTATGCTCGTTCACAGTGAAGGTCAGCTGCTTCAATTTTTTTCTCGGGCCCCGGAGAGGCTCACGAAGCGGACTATAAGGTTGTATTGTAGGGTTTTTTGACCTTGACAGACAGAGATTGTGATGAAAGACTTCTCTTGAAGGAGTGTTGCTAAAACGTAAGAGAAGATAAGGATGAAATTTATGAAACAAAACCACTTTTATATATTATATCACTATGCAAAAGATCTTTGGCACACGCAGAGTCGTATTTTGGGACTGCACCACTCGTAGACAATGGAAATTGCAATTGTACTGTAAGTAACCCTTTAGATTATTTTATACCAAATATAATTACAATGGCGTAGCATTAAAGACCGCTCAAGTTGAACTTGTTCGTTGAAAGTGGCATAATGTTTTCTACCGCGCACTATCACTGCCAAATTGATCCCCTGTTGTTTAGAGGGCTCTGAAAAAGGCAGAAGACACAGGGGCGGTTAATACAAATAATTTAACCAGTCTATAGGCGGTCAAGCGCTCTACTCGCTGTGCCACTTCACTGTAGCCTGTCAAATGGCACAGCGAGTACAACGCTCGCTTTGACATCCGTGCACAGCTTGCTAACGCAAGTTCGAATCCCGGCAAGGCCAAAATCAGCCTTTCATCCTTCCGTGGTCGATAAATGAGCACCACACACCGTGGTTAATAATAAGCACCGCTTAGATAGCTCACGGTTCTTAGCTCTATATGAATGGGAAAATATTATTATTTTATTATTAACATACTCCGTTGCACTATCTTCCATAGCAAATAGTTTCACGCCCTAATAAATAAAATGATGATTTTTAATGAAGATCGGCTGGTGAGACTATTTTATGTTTTTTAAAACAGGTATGTGGCCCCATTTTGCCTATGTCACGATTTACAGACTGCAGCGGATGGGGTCTTCAACTGCCAGGTGCAGGTCCAAATATGCAACTTCATGACCCTCACCATTTTATGGGACAATCGCCAAGGAACAATATGCCCTTACGCAGTGCTAGCGGCTACAAACAACATACAAACCAATAGGGTGGTCTAATGGCTCGTTTTTGGAGCAACCTTCCGACTATCAGAGCGACCATTTACTGCTTTTATCATAAACCAACAGCCTATCTACCGCAAAGGAACAACGCGTGGCTCCAAATAAACTTTTGCTGATCGACAGCAGAGACAATAGCAAATCGCTGAATATTCACTAAACATTTCATGTGAAATAAATGTACTTTAGCAAATGTACAATCCTGCTGTTTACTTTTAAACCACAGTTTCATATTCCGAATTGTGGCGCACTGAGTTGTAAGCTGATCTTACACCCTCTGTACCGCAAAGGAACATCGCGTGCCTCAACATTAACCTTTGCGCATCGACAACAAAGACAAATGCAAATTGCTGAATATTCTCTAAACATTTGATGTCAAATAAATGTACTTTACAAAATTTACAATCTTGCTGTTTGCTTTTAAATCACTGTTTCATATTCCAAATTGTGGCGCGCTGTGTTGTGACATAATATGTGTTGTCTTCCGGGTTCTGTGTAAAGTCACCTAGGACTGGAGAGGACTGGGCGCGTTTGATGACGCACCCTGTAACGTCATGGAGAGAGGCGGGGAATATGAATGCTTTGATAATATCAGGCTTAGGGGTGGGAGATATGATTTAGTGTCACAAAAGCAAGTCAGCCAGGTCAATAGCGCCAGTCATAGGATTATCACATAATGTCGGCGCACACCAGCCGGATTTATCGTTTCTTTAGTGGACAAAAAGTCGGTTGACGCCCATAGGAAATTGTACTATTAGCAGACAAAAGGAGTGGTCTCAAAACACTTTCACCCTGACAACGAACAATACAAACAACATTCTCAGAACACCCCCATTTTGTGTAATTGCAACCATTTCGGGACACCGCGAGTGTTCTTAGAACACATTCAAATAGATTACAATATGGACAGCGTCCTGAGGACATCCCCAGTTTGTGTATTTACAAACAATTAAGTACACCGCGAGTGTTCATAGCTCATTTCTACCTTCATTGCGAACAAAAATGACACATACTCCGTCCTCTAAACACCCCACCATTTAGTTTATTTACAAAATGTCAGAACAGCTGTGTTCTCCGTGGACAAATCGAACGCAACAAAAACGTCTAGCACATAAAAAAACAAAACATTGAACCTATCTCATACTCCCCCATCCTCCCCAAACACTCTTACACACCAACACAGGGCACTAAATACAATTTTTTATCCATGTTTCACCGCACTGTACGCGGTCGACGGTGAATACAAGATGGCGGGCGCCACAGAAAATCTGACGCGCTCCACGCCCCTCGCCGTCCAATCAGCTAACACGTCACATGTCCGCGGACATGACGCCAATCAGGGTGCTGTCCGCGGAGCGAACAGGGAAGTCTGTCCGCGAAGCGAACACAGATATCACTAATTTTTTTGCCTTACATTTTGGTCATTTTGGCATTACACCAAATTTGCAAAAGCACGCTTTCGGGACCAGGCTGCCGCTCCTGCCGCAAATTTGGTGTAAATCCGTCCAGCGGTTCAGTCTATGGGAATAAAAAAAAGTTTTGGGACCCCCCCTATAACTTTTCCCCCCCTGGACGAATCCTCACCAAACTTTTGCAGAAAAATTCAGAGTGGGACATATACTCTTTTTGCAAAGTTTGGTGAGGATTTGTCTAGGGGGAGCGAAGTTATAAGCCGTCCAAAAAGTGCTCTTCCTATGGAAACACCAACTTAACCATAACTACATGGCCACTACCGTGGCCATGTAATATATATATATATATATATATATATATATATATATATATATATATAATCACTAACACAAAACGTTGGTAAACAGACGTTATGGTTAAGTTGCATTAGCAAAAACCTCTGAAATTGGAGAAGGTGCTCAATGTCCTGTATTTTTTGGCCACTGGGTCATTTCAGTGGACTACTGCCATGGGGGGGGGGTCTCACAGGCCACGCAGTCACGCTGCCTACACCAGGTGTTGGCAATCATGACTGCGCGCCCCTCAGTCCGCAGGCACATATACATGCCCAGAACACCCGCAGAAAGGCAGGCCGTCGTCCAGGACTTTTACAGGGTGGCACACTTCCCCAAAGTGCTCGGTGCCATAGATTGCACCCATGTGGCCCTACGTCCACCTAAGGCCACTGAGCACATCCACCGAAACCGGAAGCACTGGCATTCCATCAACGTGCAGGTGGTATGCGATGCCAAGGGAATCATCACCTCTGTCCATGCAAACTACCCTGGCTCCACCCATGACAGTTTCATATACAGAATGTCTGCCCTGAGCCGGGCCCTGGAAGCTGGGCAACATGTCGACACATGGCTCCTAGGTGAGAACAAATGCCTGTGCACATGCATGCATGTCACACACAGACAAACACATAAACCCCAATAATCACAACCATTATCACCTCTCCAGGGGAAAGTGCCTACCCTCTCAGCAACCACATGATGACGCCAATCCGGAACCCCACCACACCACCCCAGGTGAGATACAACGCTGCCCATGTTGCAACCAGGGCCATAGTGGAGCGCACATTCGGAGTGCTCAAGTCACGCCTCCGCTCCCTTGACCGCTCTGGTGGCCAGCTACTCTATGCACCCCCAGTAGTATGCGGAGTGCACACAGGCCTGGCACATACCAGGTGACAATCGATGATGACAAAAAGATAGTCAACTGTCACAACCTTACCACCGTGAGAATGTTGCCATGGAAGTGCCACATTGTGTGCATCCCTATCTACTCAAACCTAACCAATCCTGTGTGACCAAAAGGTACACATGCAAGGTGTGTATCACAAAGACCTGCAAAACAGGCCATGACAATCACTGGTATGTCACACAAAGCCACCAAAACCACAACATGACATGGCAAGCAGTAGCAAAACACCAACACAATAACAATAATGCACACATTGACATGTGACAAATGAAAGTGGAGTCAGACAATGATGCCTGACAAGGAATCGGATGAAATGACTGACCAACAACCTCCCACACAAAGCTAGTCAAACCCAAATGCATAACAACAGTTGTAGCTTGAACATAAGAATGAATGCCTGTTCACATGCACATTGTGCATGGCAAAATAAACACTGCATAATACGTGTGCTGTGTCCATCTCCTGCAACACACTGCTCAGTACACAGCATAGTGACTAGTCATTGTGTGTGATGCACACCCTGAGCATCACATGAAAACGACAAACTAAATAAAAAAACAAATCACGCATGTACAGGATCCACAAATGGTCATAGATCATGTGCTGCAGGAACACAGTGGTTCCCAGAAGGCTAACTGTGTGTACATATGGACATGGAAGGGTGGTTGTACATGTTGTGGATCATTGTGCGAGTGTGTGTGTCAGTAGGGACATGCACTCAATACATGCATGTGCAATCAAGTGACCATCAGTGTCCTCATTACATGTGAACATCGCCCATGTGTACACCCCAGCATGTCAAACCACAACTATACCCTCACACCTGAAAGGTAAACACAACACATGAACAGCCATTGATCAGCAGAATACATCATGTGCATAGGTTACCACAATTACAATGTCAGGGTGCCCATCACACTGTGGGGCAAGGCAACTGTCCAACAACAAAATACCCCCCCTCCCTCACATATCACCATGACCCACTGAACAACTGCGCATGGGGTATGTAGCCTTCATCCTTGAAGTTCACCTGGCCACAGGATCACACTTCCCCTTTGTCTCCATCTTCCACCTTGCGTGTACAAAGTGTCCAGCACCCTCAGAGGCCACCTTGACTTGCAAAAACAAACAATCAAAGAGTACTCAAAGCAGGCCAACACATAAGCCAAACAAAAAGCCTGCAGGCAGCAAAACAAACCAGAAGAGCCTCCAGTAGATGACTTGAAGTAGCAGTACGTCAAAGAGCCCAAGTACTAGCACAATGATGGAACAACCAAGGTAGCACAGTGAAACAATGTCACAACAGGATGTGTACCATGTGTGGTACATAATATCGAATGATGCACCACGAACTGATGTGTACTATCACAGCTCCTGTGTACAGGCGCAGGAGTGGCACAAACCAACCACCCCCACCGCGGTCTGGGTGCCTGCAAGGTCAAACTCACACAGGCATCTGAGACCCTGGTGGGGAAGAAGGGTCAGGGATATGCAGTCGGGACAGGCATTGGTATACTGGATAACCGGAATGAGGGGCAGGAGAGGGGAGTAGGATTGACAAGGGAAAGTAGGGAATGTACAAAAACATAATAATCACATTAACACATACACAGTCAGAGCAAACGTGGACATCATCCACATATTACCAAATTACTCAAATTCAAGTCAAAGAGAAACTTATCTCTGGGGTGAGTGCTGGCCTCCTGCCTGTGCACTCTTAGGTCCGGTAACATGACCAGTTCAATGCTGAAAAGAGAGCCAGAGTCACTAATCTGTGCGTGCCCATAACACACACATACACCACCATGCATGCCCCAAAATAACAAGATACTCTACAAACTATCTGGTGTGGTGCTTCGTACCCATACGTAAGATTTCCCCTGTGATGTTTCATACACAGTCAATGCAGTAAGTAATGTGCTGGTGGGTGCGTGGCAAATGTAAGACCAATGTGTCAAGATTCACACAACATCCAATGTTCCATGGGTAAGCATCCAGACGCATTTAGCAAGGTACGACTTCAGTGCAAGTCATGTTCCAGCATAACCTAAATAAAGTAGGTAGTGCATGTGGCAATTCAAACCTGTAAATGAAATGCACTGCACACGAGTCTGGCCTCGCTGTCTGTCCCTGTGAGCTGCTTTTTTCCCTGTCTTGGAACGCTACATGGCTAATACAACTGCCTCAATGGACCATGTTGGACAAGAGGATATGTGCCACTGCTCCTGCATGTGCCCCTGACAACTTTCCCATCAACTACCCATTACTCCACCAACGCATCTTAGCTGTACTGTGCACTTCAACATCAATATCTGTCCAAGATCACCGTCAGTGGTGCTACTTAGCATGCATGTGCAACTGTCCTGGTGGACGGTTGGCTGCGGTGTGGCCCCCTTGTGCTGCTCACCTTGCCTGGAGTTCCTTAAAACACGTCAGCTTCAGTATGATATATGAGCGCAATCCCTGTGGCTCTGCCTGCACACACATGTGCATGTCTGCACCACCGAACATGGCCAGCTTCCAGACATCCAATGGGCCATGTCTGCTGGGAAATTTCCCTGTGTGTGTCTCCTCAGGCATGTCATGAGTGGACCATGTCAGAGACGTACATCTGAAATCACTCCATCAGTGCAACTTTCCCAGCCAAAGTGTGTCAGCCACTGTCTACAGCATGAATTGCATGAAGCACATGTACAGCAAAGATAAGAAACAAACTACACAATGTATAGCAATTAATGCACACATGAATCATGAAACCACTCATCTAGCATAGGAAGAACTGCGGTCAAAATCAGCCCTATCATACACACTAGGGGTGTCAATACAAGTAGTACAGCAGCAGATATGCCACAGATAGGAGTCCTAAGCCCTTGTGTAATAGGCTGTTACACTGAACCATCCTTGCGAGCCCATGGATAAGGGAAGCAGGAGTGGCATATGTGAGTCAGGACCCCACGCTGCAAACACATACACGAGACAAGCTTGAAGGGACCAGCTGGAACAGACTCTGGATGCTTTCAAAAGCCACAAATCACCACACCGTCACATGAAAGCACCACAGACAATCAATTTTAAACTTTATTAACTAATTACACTAACTATCAAAAACCTACATTACCTAATTAAACTAACTATCAAATAGAAACTTAACTAACAAAACTAAAAGAAAAATCAAAAATGGCCACATACGACCTCGGGGGGGACCCAGAATGGGGGATGTACAGGGTGCTGCTCAACACCCACAAGCAATGATGTTGAGGACAAAAAAAACCTCCATGGGCACAATGCCGGCACAGCCCGACCTATGTGGGAGATACCTCGTCGTCCGAGTCTGGCTCTTCCTGGAAAGGAGGACGTGTCACAGGAGCCTGACCACGCCTAACCGTAGCTTGCCCCTCGTCGGCAGCAAGTCTGCCGGATGGGTGAGCCTGGTTCTGTGTGGTGATGACACGTAGGTCTGCATGCAGAACCTCACGTGATACTCGTGCTTCTTCTTGCAAGGTAACACGTGTAACACAGAGTTCCTCCTGCAAGGCCTGGCTGGACAACTGATCAACTGATCCACCTCCCGGCAAGCATGTAGCTCAGCCGAGATGGTACGCTCAAGCTGCGCAAACCTCTCCTTTGACCGCTCCCTCTGGGACATCAGAAGGACACCCAGAGTGGATCTGAGGGAAGCATACTCCTCCCTCAGGGCCTCCATGTATGCCTCTGCGTGAGCAGCAATTGGTTCACGCAGAGACAACATTTCATCCTGGCGTGCCCTGTCTGAGGCCGCCATGCCCAGCCTGAGCAAGCGGGCCGTGGACCGTGCCGCATGCTGCTGGAGAAGCACCTGCCTAGCAAGGGGGAGCATGGATTGGGCCACATGCTCCATGCTCACAGCAAAGTTCTTCATTGCTGCCCCCTGGCATTCAGAATTGGCAGTCATGTCTTGCTCCCACTCAGTATACAGTGGTTGCGTGCTGCGACCGCGTTGCTGGGCTTGACAACTGCGGGACCCAAGGACCACGTGTCCTCGTTGTGTTGGCACCGCCCGCGGCTGCACGACTACATGCCCCCGTCGACGTGATGACCCAGGCACATCAGTGACTGGTGTGGAGGGTGACCCTGCGTCCCGATCCACCACAGGTGGAGGTTCCAAGACTGTCTGACCCCTCAGTGCAGGTGTCACACATCAGAATCACTCACCCCTGACATATGGACCTGATGCACATCCAACTCGACATGGACGTCAGAGTGGTCATCAGGGCTGGACTCATTGCCAGCCAAAGACAAGATGGACTGTAGCACATGTGGGTTTTCGTGGCCTACCACCCCACGACCCCCACTTATGCCGGGTTGCTGTAGTGATAACAACCCTGTGCCTGGCATGACAACACCATCCTCTGGCTCCATTGCGTCATCATCTGAAAAGTAGAGAGAAAAAAGTTCACTACACATGTTAGAAGCACACAACACACACACACATGGACATCACACAGACAGCAAACACATGAAGCAGACATGTCACACACAAAAGAGAACCTGCCATGAATGCTGGGTCAACTTGACATTGCTTCTGTGATTAGGCATGTAGAAGGGTGTTATATCGCTCTGAAGTGGGTCGATGCAGTGCAGCACATTTGTACGTTACTCACTATCTACATGCACAAGTACTTCATGATGTGTATCAGAAAATGTGAAGCCAGTGCAAGGTCAGCTTCAGCCATCATGTGCAATGTGCATGCAATGGGTAGCATGGTTACAAGCAAACCACCCCTCCCCCCAAGTGCAAATGCAGGGATGCCTTGCTTGCATGGCATCAAAAGGATGACCATAGACCTGTGTTTTGACAGACAGTGTTGGTTAGAATCAATTGCATCATGTGAGTCAAGTGACAACACAGCAGATAATGATGGAACAGTAAGCAGGACACATGATGAAACCTCAGGAGTACACCCACGTGTGAAGAAGACACTGCACCAGTTGGACGAAGTCATTTGCCATGAAACCGGCTGAGGCCTGTGGCCCACACAGACTGTCACACCCTAAACATGTGTGCAACACAGAACTGAGCCACAGTGGCCATGGGAAGGCTAATGAAATGCCATGCAATTTAGGTCACCCTGGACACGTACTAGAATGATCATCCAGTCAAGGACACATAGGGGCATGCATGGAATCCACATGGAGCATGAATGGGCACTCATGTCCCTGCGGGACATCTGACCTCTGCACAGTGCAAGTGCAGAGGTCAGGATTTCCTGTTTCCTGCTTTGGACTTCATTCCCAGGATAGCAGACAAAGAGGAACCACTGTGTGAAATCATACTCCCACACCAGCCTTGGCTCCCATATCTTCAAGCAGTTGCCACCTAGCATTTACCTCCAGTGTCCTTTGATCATGAACACACTGAGAAAGTTCCTAAACAGCCTGCAGCTGCACCAAAGAAGCATTATACCTTGACTCACAGCTGAGAAAAAGCAATTTTAAGCCACTTCCAACATTGCTTCACAACAGGGAGACCTACTCCAGGCCCAAGATGAAGGTATCTTGCCGAAACGTCTAAAGACCAGCAATCCACACTCTACCTGGTCTACCAACCTTCTGATTCAGCTCTAGACGTCGAGCACGTGTTAGGTCACCCTCCAGCCTGGCTACACAAAACCAACTGTTCTACCATTTAGTGTTCTCGTTTTGGTTGTTTTGTATTGAATACCTGCACTATCACTTGTCTCTATAGGTGGTGGTCACAGACTAATTTCAAAGCACCATTGTATTTAAGCTTTGTATATTTTCAACTTAGTTGCTATTTCAGTCCCACTAAGGACTATGAATATTAAGAACTTTTTATTATTGATGTAATGTACCTTTTCCTCAAAAAAGATTACTAATGCATGACTTCAAAATGCAGCAATAATTGACAGCAAAATAAAATATAAGCTGCATTCTCTATTACTATTTGTTGTCTGAGCTTTCTCAAATGATGGAATAATCTAAGGCCTACTGCAGTCAATTAGTAGACCCCAGAATTCTAGACGTCAGAGCAAACCCATTTTGTACCAAGTATTACCAGCCCATAGCTCTGACGCTCTTAGGGCTATCCCTTTAGTTACACAAGTGAGACACCCTGCATCAAGTACAAAGGATGTACCCCACAGCATATGTCTGGCAGATTGGCTGGTGGAAGTTAGCGTATACACAGGACGCATGAACAGGCAAGTACTCAATGGAAAAATTGAAGCAGACCAGTGCAAAGGTGACATTGGGGTGCAGAGGGGGGGGGTGGAGGGGCAAGGGTGCATGCCTACGTGGAGTACCCACATGCAGGCAGAGGACACATGCATGTCAGTCATGCTATGACATAGTCCCAGGACTGTGAGGAAGGTCACCCCAGGCTACATGCAGAAGGGCCAGTGAGCTGGAACATGGGCCGGAGGGGCATCCTGGTGACCAGCATGTGAGCAGGATGCCATAGTGGTGTACACATGTCCACCACCCTGCAGAGCAGCCCTGCATCAGTGAAGAATTGCATTACTTGCACATCAGAACCATGTACACATGACATGTAGTGGCAGTCATGCACAACACATCACACAAGTAAAACACACATGTCCTCAACAAACACATAGCAACACTCACTGGACTGGGCATCAAAGTCCGGCATCTCTCCCACTCCTTCGACCGATTCAGGTGGTATGAACTCCACAACGAGTGACTCGTGCAGAGTGAGGTCTTCCTCCTCAGGTGCAGGCCCACTGCTAGTCAGCAGAGTCAAGTTGTAATTTGACGCATGCTTAGCCTTAGCGCTGCGTTTGAGGTCATTCCAACGCTTTTTGCACTCCTGCGCATTGCGCACCGCATGGCCGAATGCACTCACATGATCTGCAACTTGCTTCCAGTGGGTATAACAGTGGGCAGCCGTAGTCTGACAATTAGGCCCCACTAGCATGTCACGGCTGTGGTTCCACACGTAGTCCATGAGGAAGTCCAGTTCCTGGTTGCAGAAAGACTTCTTCTGCGACATGCAGGAGGTCGTGGCTGTGTTTGGGGTCCCAGCCTGTGCTGCAGGTGCAACCTTCCTCCTCTTGGATTGTGGCGCAGACCCTGGCTGGCAAATACCACCCTGATAAGTATGGCCAGTGGCACCGGTGGATTGAGCCAAGGGAGTGGCAGGTGGAGGGTTGACCAAAGGCCTGACTTGCATCAGTGGCAGCTGGGTGCCCTCTAATGGACCCTGCGCAGCAACATCCGCTGTGGCAGGGTCATTGACCGTGACTGTCATGGTTGGCAGACTCACAGCCGTGGTGTTGTTGGCTGCATCTGCCCCTGCACTTGCAAACACCTGGCTGGTCAGGGCAGCAGATGACATTACTGCCCCAGGGACACGTGTCTCGCTCAGGGCAGCCCTGCGTGAACCTACTGTTTCCCTACTGCCCTGTTGGAAATCTTCCAAGGACACCTCAAGTGCCAACGCAGCCTGCGCTGGCAGACCCTGAGCCTGGGTGGTGGTGTCCACAGCTGCACCTGTAGCTACCACTACCCTTGGGCCCGTGGCAGTCGATGAAACGGACTGCTGGGTCACATGGGTGCCAGTGCCAGATGCAGAAGCACTCCCGGAACCACATGGGGTGGTGGAATGACTGCACCGACACATGGCACAACATCGTGCACAAGTGGCGGACCCCTGCCTCTTCCCCCTTTGCGGCCACCATGGACACCCTGCAGTCCCCCTACTCCCTGGTCACCCCGGCCACGTCCCTGACCAGGCCCACACGAGGAGGAGGCCCAGCTGAGGCGCCCCTCACCTTTGGTGGCCTCCCAACCATGGCACAGATGGAGTAGTGCCGGCACAGATGGAGGAGTGCCAATGGGATGTGTACACCACAATTGTCCTGGGCAATTGGGGTGTAGGGGTGGGATGCAAGATGTTAACAGCACCCCTGCACCTGCAAGGCTGTATGTGACCCCGGTGATGTAGTGATGGGTCACGCAATGCTCAGGCACCCCAAAACTGCAGTAAAACTGTGCACGCAACCCCTGCACCTACGTGAGTGGAATTAATCTCCCGCAGTACGTGGTGGCACCAAGTAACACGAAAAACGCGTACGCATGGGGCACGCAGGCTACTATGACCTCGAAAATGGGTGCGATACACAGGGGCACCTGCAGTGGGAAAAATAGCATGCGCGACGCACTGTTAGACTAGCACGATGATGAAAAACACACATAGCCAATACCCCCGCCAAAAGAAGAGATACGTCCTTGATCCGCTGTGAAGTTGTGATGGCGTGCGAAACAAGACGAAGTAGTAACACACATGTCGGTCTTCACGAAAGGCACGTACAGCGAACTGCTGGCCCCGCTCACCTTCAACCCATGCTGAGGGAAACGCCCGCGCGCGTCGCATCACTTACGCGCGTAGGCCCTTTCCTCTGATTACACGCATTCACACGCGGAAGTGCTGTTTTTTCACGCGCTGAACCACTATGCACACGTCACGAGGGGAACACCCGCGCGTGTATCGTCACAGACACGCTTAAGCTCTAAGGGCCTTTCCTCGGATTTCACGCTGACGTGCACTTTTTTCACGTGCCAAATCACTCCGTATCAAGCTGGCCACGCAAAAACACCCAGAAGGCCATATTCCTGCCCCCCAGATCCCCGAGCACACTCCCACCTGCCATCTGCTCCTGCCTGCCTGCCTGCTGCCCATGTGCCCTGCTATTTGGTGCCTGCATGTCAGCCAGGGGTGCAGTTGCTGTGACCACCCCTGCTGGAACTGAAGACTCCCAACTGGGATACCATCGTTTCACAGCCCAGCCCCAGGACCCAGTTGGCCACCCACACCTGCCTCTGGGGTTGCCATTTCTGACACTAAACCATCTGGCACCACTGGCAACCCCCAGGCAGAGAGGCAGAGGGCCACCAGCTTCAGTGCCAGTGAAGTTGGTGTCCTGGTGGAGCAAGTCCTGGGGCAGTATGACGCCCTCTTTGGAAGTTTGCACGCCGACAATGAAGGACGGAAGAGGATCTGGATGGACATCGTGACTGCCATCAACGAGGAGGGGGTGGCAGTTTGCGAGATCAAACATGTCCGGAAGCGCTGGGAGGACTTCAGATCCAGGACCCTCAACAAGGCCCAGCGCGGCACCTCTTGAAGGCAGCGGATGCCAAGGGGTGCCATGTCCACCTGACCGACAACCAGATGAGGGTCCTGGAACGCATACGCCCAGCGCTCCACATTCAGGTCCTTGAGGGGCAGACCCGTCTGGAGTCGAGCAGTAAGTGTACATGCATACTGATCGGACGCTGTGCGTGTTGTGGTGTGCCAGGAGTGTGCAGGTTGCACATATGTCTTTGTAGGGACATGTATGGCTGTGTATGTACAGGGACGTGAACCTGCCACATGTGATTCCTATCAAGTATGAGACACATCGATGGTGTATGTGTTGGTAAGCATGCTGTGCAAATGAATGTGTGTGATGAATTATGAGTATGTACTATGGCATGGTTGTGGTGTCACACATGGATGCTGGTTCATGCTGCATGTATCTGTACTATGCACATGTGCATGTGGGTGTATTTGACAAGTGTACAACTGTGATGCAACGTGGATGCATGTGACACTGACATGTAGAAGGCTGAATGCGAGATGTGACATGGATGGCGATCTCATCACTGCGACAGTTGGTGGAGATGTGCACATGCATGTAAGTCTGGTAGCGTGTGTGCATGTGTTGTGCACTCATGTGACATCAGGCTCACCTTCGGCTGCTCGTGCTGTTGTTTATGTATGGACGGTGCTGCCTGGTGCAAGATTCCTGTTGATTTGCTCATGTGTGTGAGTTGAAATGACATGTGTGTTGGGGAGTGTGATGCCATGTCTGTAGTTTTACACTGCCACTCATGTGCAACTGTCATGTGTGTATCAGTCCATTGTACAGTGCCCTGATGCCTGTGTTCTATCTCTCCCTGTCTGCAGCGTCAATTGATGAAAAGGGCAGAGAGGGTGCTGTGGAGCAAAGCGGCAGGGATCGCACCACCAGCCGGAGATGCAAGGCCCGGCACCCCTCCCACTTTGTCATCTCGTCGGGGAGTGAGGAGTCTGATGCTGCGTCCCAGGCCACAGCTGCTGAGGGTATGTCCAAGAGGCGGAGGTCGGAGGTGGACTCCTCGGCAGCAGAAGGGGCAGCTGAGACCCCACAGGGCCCGACGGAGGAAGATGGCATGGAGTCATCCAGGTTGGTGGGGGGTTTGGTGGGCGAGGAGGCCATGGAAGGGACACACACGGGGTCTGGAGGTGGGGATTCCCATGGTGATAGTGGTGCAGTGCAGGGGCCGGGAAAGGAGGCAGCACAGGCTGTCGCGGAGGTGCCTGTATGTAATCCTGTCCCCGATCCTGTGACTGCATCATCCTGCACCAGCAGGGATGCCTACGTCCAGACCCATTTTCAGGGAGGGGATGAGCGCACAACAACTGGCCTTCCTCTCCCTGCGGACGTGGCAATCTGGGACTGGGTTGAGCCTGTCCTGGCTGGGATGGCGTTACGTCAACGGGGCATGCGAGGTAACCTGCAGTGTTTTCGTGAAGACACTGCATGTCATCTTGGATGCCTCGTTGACCGCGTTGACCTACTGTGACGGGTCACCAGGGCTGGATTCCTCTGTATGCTGGACCTTATTCCGACCCCCTCCTCACCTGAACCCCCTATGCGCCAGTCATCCTCCATGCCATCTTCCCACCCATGTATCACCTGGGTACCCTGTGGAACTTCCTCTGACCCAGCGGCCAGGATGGTGGAGGACACATCCCAGCCACAGTCGGGAGTCAGACGTCCAGCAGGGGTGGCCACCATGACAACTGCACCTTAGCTGGAGGAGGACGTGCAGGCAGCAAGAGCCAGGGCACAGGCACAGCAGCAGCAGCAGCAACAAGGTGGGAGCGATGATGGCTCGGGGCCATCAACATCGGAGGGGCAGGCATCGGCCACAGGGCAGGAGGACCCAGTATTGGAAGTGTCTTCCGTGTGGCAGTGGTTGGGCCAGGCCATAGGTGCAGAGCGGCGGCGGGCAGAAGAGGCATGGCTCACAATGGTCAGGGCGGAGAACTCCATGCAGAGGGCACTATGCGGGCCGAGTGCCTCAAGGCTATTCGCAGGGAGTTGGAGTACAACATGGCATCAACCCTGCGAACCCTCAGGGCCATGGAAGAGGACCGCCTCCAGGACATTGAGCAGCAGTTCGATGATGCCCTGGCCCAGGACATCGGAAAGTGAGCCGCCACTGTAAATAGTTTTTAGTGTTAGGTTTAATTTTCGTTTTGCTTTATTGTGGGGTGATTGGACTATGCCCCACACTTTTGTATATAGTTCTTTTCTTAGGTAGTTTTTTGGATAGGTTTCATTTATTTCGTCGGGCTCATGGACCCTGGATGAACTCGGTGTACATAGTTGAACAGTGGATCATGTGAGGATTTTATTTTATTAATCACCATGGATCAATGGATTTTTCAATTTACGTTTCCTTTGGATTTCATTTGGTCGACCGTGGACACATGTTTTTTTCCATCACTTTGGATTGGTTCTTCATATGTTTTTTAATTCTGTTTCGGACATACATTTCATTTCATCATTTGAAATATGTTTTATGCTTTCATTTAATTTAATTAATTTTGTTAATAATACATTTTTGTTTCTTACTTCCATGGTCCTCATTATGACCCTGGCGCTAAGTGGTTACGGCGCCGTAAAGGCTGCGGCGCCGTTAACCACTTAGCGCCTTACTACGAGGTCCCTTTGCGGGACCCTACCTGAATGGCTGGTCTGGACCAGCCGTTAAAGTAGGGACCCGCAAAGGGACCTCGCAGGCAATTACGATACCACAATTTGCGGTACCGTAATTGCTGCCTTCCCCATTCCCATTGAGCCCTATGGGGCAAAAATGGGAATGGGGAAGGGCCATGGGGAAATGGGGAAATACCACCCTGCCAACCTTGGAATGGGGCGGTATTTCCCCATTTCCCCATGGCGGACTTGTGACAACACCGGCACCAACCAGGTGCCGATAGCGCCATGGTTTAGCGCCGGTGTTGTAATGAGGGCCCATGTGTGGTATTCGCTCATTGGGTTACTGCATGTGAAAAAGTGGATTTAGACAATCACTTGCACCCAGTGTGTGTGTGTGTGTGAGGGACATGTTTTGATGTACATAGTTCACTTTCGTTTTGTGTCTTGGAATAGCCATTTCAGTGCGGGGTGGATTGAGGACTTGATTGCCTCTCAAGACTGGGGAGGCGTGCTGTGGGATTTTGGGGCACATGAGGCCCATGATTGTGCATCTTTATGACGTGTTGGGGGGTACATGAGTCGGGGCCTGCTGGCAGGTGCCCGTCAATGCTGGGTGGGTGGGGGTGCTGAGGGACATGAGTCGGGGCCTGCTGGCAGGTGCCCATCAATGCTGGGTGGGTGGGGGTGCTGAGGGACATGAGTCGGGGCCTGCTGGCAGGTGCCCGTCAATGCTGGGTGGGTAGGGGTGCAGGGGGACATGAGTCGGGGCCTGCTGGCAGGTGACTGTCACTGCTGGGTGGGTGCGGGTGCAGGGTGACATGAGTCGGGGCCTGCTGGCAGGTGCCCGTCAATGCTGGGTGGGTGGGGGTGCTGAGGGACATGAGTCAGGGCCTGCTGGCAGGTGCCCGTCAATGCTGGGTGGGTGGAGGTGCTGATGGACATGAGTCGGGGCCTGCTGGCAGGTGCCCGTCAATGCTGGGTGGGTGGGGGTGCTCAGGGACATGAGTCGGGGCCTGCTGGCCGGTGCCCGTCAATGCTGGGTGGGTGGGGGTGCTGGGGGACATGAGTCGGGGCCTGCTGGCAGGTGTCCCTCAATGCTGGGTGAGTGGGGGTTCTGAGGGACATGAGTCGGCGATCACTAGTGCAAGGTGACATGTGGGCTGGCTGGGGGGTATGCCCATGGTGGATGGGGTGCCTGCGGGACATGACCTGGGAAGCAGGGTAGTCCCCTGTGGTGGGGGCTGCCTGCACAGGCAGGGGAGGGGGTCGAGGGCACACCTTGGAGGACCCACACTGGCAATTCATGTGTGTAACACCCCGCACACCCCACTGGATATACGTACCCCGCTCAGACAGCGAAATTGCGTGTGAATGTTCCCGCGCACCCCCGAAATACACGTACCCCGCTCGCACAGGGCCAATCGCATGTGAAAGTTTCCACGCACCCCCGAAATACACGTACCCCGCTCGCACAGGGCCAATAATGTGTGAAACTTCCCGTGCATCCCCAAAATAAAAGTACCCCGCTTGCACAGGGCCAATCGTGTGTGAAAGTTCCTGCGCACCCCAGAAATACACATACCCCACTCGCACAGGGCCAATCACATGTGAAGCTTCCAGTGCACCCCCGAAATACACGTACCCTGCTCGCCATAGCCGATCGCGTTTGAAAGTTCCTGTGAACCCCTGAAATACAAGTACCCTGCTCGCACAGGGCTGATCGCGTGTGAAACTTCCTGCGCACCCCCGAAATACACGTACCCCACTCTCACAGGGCTGATCGCGTGTAAAAGTTCCCACGCACCCCAGAAATACACATACCCCGCTCACACAGGGCCAATCGCGTGTGAAAGTTCCCGCGCACCCCCGAAATACACATACCCCGCTCGCACAGGGCCAATCGCATGTTAAACTTCCTGGGCTCCCCTGAAATACACGTGCCCCGCTCGCACAGGGCCGATCCAGTGTGAAAGTTCCTGCGCACCCCCGAAATACACATACACATACATCGCACAGGGCCAATCGCGTGTGAAAGTTCCTGCGCTCCCCAGAAATACACGTACCATGCTCGCACAGGGCCAATCGCGTGTGAAACTTTCCCCACACAGCGGGGTACATGTATTTGGAGGGGTGAGCGGGGAGTTTTACAGACGTTTTCATGATTGGGTGGCTGTATGCTGGTCCACTGGCCTGTGCGCCGTGTACAGGATTTGTGCACTGTTCATGGTGCACGGGGAGGGGATGGGGGCGTAACTGGCACTGCTTCAGGGTCACTGAGCTACTCTATGCCACGGCTGGTTATGGATGTTGAAATCCATGAATATGCTGTGCGCGGAAATTGATATTGGCGCACGCGGCTGACGCAGACTGCCGCACGCGCACACTGTGCGCCAGCTGTGTGCACCACTTGTGCGCTGAATTCTATGAATTACCCCCATGTGTCAATCCAAACCATCTAAAGAAGTTTTGTCAGTGCTCAAATCACAGTAAAATGAAAACCAACTCACCATTCACCTAGAAATCATTGAGGAAACTGAAAATGAATTAAAACATGAAAATAATACTTGCAGTTGTAAATATTACAAACCTCTGCTCTTATATGTAAATTATGAAGCTGGTTTTGACAGACCTCTAATTAAAAAAACAATCCGGAAATCTTTAGAAGACAAAACAAATAACAACTTTGCAGCTGTTGTAACAGCCCCCACTGGTCTAGCTGCTTACAACATCGGACGTGTAATATTAGAACGACTCCTTTTCCTGTGAGTAGAACACCAAAACAAATTAGAAGGTTACAAATTGTCAGCAGAAGCTGCAACAGAAGTATGCAGAATCATACAACAAATGAAAGTCCTTCTAGTAGATTAATGCTTGCTCTAATTCATTTAAGAATGCAGGAAACCCTAAAAACTGTATACGAAGAACTGTTTGGAGGAAAACATTTAATTCTCTTTCGAGACCTTCTACAGTTAACACCAATGAAAGGGCATCTGTATAGAAGGAGCTAAGTACCCCCACCTCAACCACTTCACCCATATTGCCTATATGTTGGGAACCAGAGTGTGAGACACGTGCGGTACCAGTGAAAATATCAATACTGAAAAGGATCTGGGAAGCAAGGTACCCATTGAGAAAACCATACCTGCATACGAGAAAATATGATGGCCATTTGAATGAGATTCCGGAAGAAGCAGGGCAAATGAATGGCTTAGACGAATGGTGACATCACACAGAGCTGAGTTGACGTACATAGAAGAGATGCAGAGACAAGAGAATGAAGATATTCCATAAGGCATCAAGAAAGTACCAAGGATAAGATATCAAGTTATTTTACACGTGTACAGATGCAAAAGAAACGCAAGCAGACAAAGTAATCTTTAGGCTAGCTTTAATAAAGTGTATAGATTGCGACAAGCGCCTATATATATATATACATATATATATATATATGCTTATGGACAGGTAAAGGGTGGATGTTTCCACTACGCATTATAGCCGTGCTGGACATTAGCGAGAAGGCCTCATTTCTAGTTTGTTGCAGTTAAAAAAGCAAATTGAACTACAAAGTGAATCTCAGCAGACAGAGTTGGATGAGCCAAGAAGCCATGGTCTTATCAAACTGGAGTAAACTGACATTGGACACAAATCATTTGAAAGAACAGAACTCCTCTCCAGAAGGCATGAACAAAACAAGAAAGATGTCAGAGTTTCATTAGAAAATAGTATTTTAAATGCATTAAAAGCTCAATTTCATGGACTCCAGTCATGTGGAAGAATGAAGTTGGACAAACGAGATGGTCACAACTATGCACGAGTGCAGAGCGTGCCCTCACTCCCTGAATTTCTCAGAGCTAAGAACAAACTCAAGGCCGAGCTTCAACAACTAATTGACAGTAGACCACTGAGGTGATGATGGATTGATATGCTAATTGGTGGGAAGCAATAGTTAAGGCAAACTCACCAGCACCTGGATGGCCAGCCTGCATGCTGCTAGACGTAGGTGGAAAAGTACTGACGGAGGGTAGAGTTCCAACCAATTGCGTATTTAGGAGTCCTATAGTTGTGTAACCAATGGGACATCATGTATTTATTGACTTTCATAGTGGTCATTTTCTGGGGAGGGCTTAGTTGCCCCACCTGATGTTAAGAAGCCTATGACTTTCTTTCACTTTTTTAGATAGTATGGATCGTATACTTAGACATTCACACAGAGACAATCACCCATACTCAAAGGTTTTTGTAGTTTGCCACATAGGATGATGTTAGTACATACGTAGGTTAACATCATTGATGAAGTTTTGTGTATAAGATCTCAGTTTTTACTAAGAATGTTTGAGTAAGAGAATTGGTTGATGTTCGTTGTACTCCCTGTTTTAGATCATTGTTATTAAAACAGTCTTCCTTTTGCCAACTACCTGAGTCATTTTTATTATTGATGTATGAATATAAATCTGCATCGCCATCCATCTCCAGGGTAATTGCTACTCATCTTAAATGGCTGGGTTATCCAGTTCACATCACACATTGAAAACAGGCTTCAAAGAATGCCGTACTATTCTTGGCAGCATAGGTAATGTCAATCAGTGGTGTCATTTCCTCTACAGAGAACTTGCACAACACATACGTCAGTCTGTAGATCCAGCGTTTGCTCATATTTTAAAAAGCATTAGAATTGGTGTTTACTGAAGAGCCTAAAGTCATCCTTGAACATTAGATTAACAAGTGAGCTGTATAGAAAAAACAGATCAGCCCCTGATGTCATGGAACAATTAACACAACAAAATCAACAATACTCGTGTTTAATGCCAGCCCTTGCAAACTGAGACCAATTTCGTAAAACAATGGTCAAACAAGAGATGCAGCCCATAGCCCACATCAGCTGCACAGACAAGCTAGAAGTGCATGGCATGACACTCCTACGTGTCAACAAGCAACAGGACAACTAACCTAAACAAATGTATCTGAAACGCAGCTCGAATGGTACAAGCATTAACTCTTTGTCTAAACTGCAAAGTGCTTCTAAAATGCAACCAGTTGTTGGTTTTCAAACATAACTAAAAAAAAAACAACATCCAGTTTGCATCATCCATTTTGACAAACTGATAAACTTGAACAAATTGTCCCAGCACCACAACATGTTTCCGTCTTTTTAAAGATATGTATGTACATAGAGAGGAATTCTCTATGTCTCTTGCATTTGCTGTTACCATTCACAAGTCACATGGACATGTTTGGAAAGCTTTGTGGGCGGCGACATTCGGTGGCACTTCTCCTGCATGGATATGGGAAAATGTGAATGCGCTGATAGGTGACTGTGGTATCTCCCAAACCCTTCAACGTAAGGTGCAATTTTAGTGGGCACGTACCGGCCCATAAGGCTCACCTGGTAAGTGTGAATGATGAGCTCTCCGCCCTGATACTTCTGGTAGGGTGCTTGTTAATGGAATTGAGTTCCTTCTCTGATTTCTGAGTAATGGTCCAGTCCAACTGCGACTAAGCTCCTCTTGCTGCTTTCTCTCAATGTCTCTTGTCTTTTCCCCTCTCTCTGCTTTCTCTCAATGTCTTGATGTTATTGCTCTCAATGTTGTTGTTTTTCATTGAATAACATTCCTCTCTGTTTTCTCCCAAATAGATGGAAATGCAGCCTATGGCTGTCGAGGTGCAGAACGCAGCTGAGCGGAAGATGGATGCGACCGCAATATCCAGCAGCAGGTGAGTGATGGTTTTAGGGAAGGCACAAGGTTTAATGGAAGCCCACCCTTAACGAAATGTCTGTTAAGTGTCTCACCTTGTCTTTTGCCTTTCTTTTGCAGGTGCTGTGAGTTAGGATGGAGTGCGTCGTGCCGCGGTGCCCAGATAATGCTGTCTGCGTTCTGAAATGTTTGCAGGTGAGCCGCGTTGCCAGGAAGAACATGTCTGTGCTCCGAGATGTTCGCAGGGGTGTCCAGTTAAAGTACCTAAATCAAAAGGATCGACTGCCAAAGGTGAGAGTGCATTCGACCGAAAACAAAAGGATCACATTTTTTTTAAATGCATATTTATTTTTTTGCTATAGTTTATTTTTTTGCTATAGTTTAGCTAAAAAAAGCAAAAACAGGGGTTGGGGGGACCCCCCCTGCAAAAAAATAAGTTGAGACTTTGACCTATAACCGTTCGCAGGTGAGCCGCGTACCAGGTACAAGATGTCTGTGCTCTGAGATATTTGCAGATGAGCCACGGTGCCAGGAAGAAGATGTCTGTGCTCCAAGATGTTTGCAGGGGAGCCGCGGTGCCAGAAAGAAGCGTACAGGTGAGAGCAGGATCCTCCGGATGGTCCAGGTAAGTTGAATCCCAGGCGACGGTGAGCATTATGCTGCACGGAGGTGCAGAATAACGTGAAGCATGTGCCTTGGGGTTGGGCTGCCTTTTATAGCAGAGCTCTTAAGGCCACACACCCTTAGCTTAGTTCTGCCTGCCACACCTTGTCAATTCTAGAAGTTGCACGTGCAGATGCAGATGGAGGCCACACCCGTACTAATTACACACAAGTGAGAAGTTCTTGAGAGTATTCCTTCCCATAATAAAAGAGTTCTGTTCCATTCCAAGCACTTCTGCCCATAATGAAAATGTCTTGTTTAAGTTCCTCCATGAGCCGCTCGCCAAAGGTGCCAGGACTGCATCCAACCAGGCCCACCATGTATAAACGTCCCAAAGGGACGTGCGTGAACCATGATGCTCCATGCTCCCTCCAATTGATGGTGCAGCTCCTGTTTTTGGGCAAGTGGCCATGACAGATTGCATATTCGAAAAGATTCTGGCTAAAAACAAGAGCCAAATCTAAGTCCATTTAACATCTTCGTAATTTCCTGCCACATATAAAAGAGAGTAAAATTCATCACCAACTTATCACCTGCATATATCGACGGGCAAAATTGATCAGTGTTGATCAAATTCATGTCCTGAACCCGACTAGAAAACCCCTTTTCATAGACCATCATCAGTTTATTACAGTCTGTCATTCAATGGCGAGCGGTTTCAGGCACCAAAGCACACAGTCTACATAGGCAGTCCTTAAAATGAATCTTAAGCAATGCTACTTTATTGGCTAGGGTTGGAAGTTGATTAAGTCTCAGGCAAAGGATGAATCTTCTTACTTTGCAGTTCTGTGTGTTTTTCATATAAGGACAGATAGAATTAATCCAAAAGGCTTGCCTAGAAGATACATTATTATTTTTTATTATTTTATTTATTCATAGTGTTATTGGTTAATTAAAACCTTAAACACTTATACAAATTCATCACATATTTAAAATCTTATACAAATACATAAAAAAAATATATAAAATAGATCAGTTTTATACACATAATTCAAATTTGATCAACACATCATCATGGCATGCATATCAATTATTTTTTACAGAAGAAGCAGCACATCTCAGTATCAATACAATTTCCATTTCAATTGCAAATACAATTATTAAGTTTTAAAACTCCACAAAAATGTAGATTACAAATTCAAATAAAAATTTCTTTAAGACAATTTACTCATAGTCATCATTTATCTAACATGAAATAAATATAAAATATAAAATGTCTTACAATTGAAATAAATATATTTTTAACCCATGCTTTCCCTGTAAGAGTAATTTCCATATCTCATGCGACAGATCTAAACACACTTTTTTCAAGTAATCAGTTTAAAATACCATCCATTCTTTTAATACAAGAAATTCTTTGCTCTGATATTACTGATGCTTCCGCCCACTTTTTCACAATCTCTTTCCATATATAGTAAGTGGCACATACATAAGAGGGGTTGCCTTGTAAATACTAGACCAGAATAGATCTGTTGCGATCATCCTAACGTTTCTTGTCAAATCATTATAGCCTCTTTTCTATGACTCCGTTAATTTGTCACAATTTGTAAGCAAATGCCTAATTGTTTCTCACTATGACACAGTCTACAAACTCTTTTCTCTCTGGGTTACCTGTCCAGCCTTACACATACTCATAGCAGGGCAATAGATTAAATCTCAAAAACGTACCAAACCTAGACCGCTCTCCATGACTACATTTATAAGGTAGCTACAAGGTTTGGGTATTTCTATTCCTTGTAGACAATATTCTGTAAATCGTTTCTTATTTCCAAGTAAGGCTACATTTTTGCACATGTCCCACTTAATTGCTTTTCTTTTCAGAGTTTTAAGTAGGTATCCTATTTAAGCAAATTAAAGACTTACATTTAAATTGATTACTTTTAGAAAGCTGAGCGAGGTATTCAATAAGACTTTCAAGAAAACATTGTTATTATCTTTCTTGAACATACAGCTTCCAACTAGTTTCAGCAGGCTATCATCAATATGATTCTGGGATAACATTTGTATGTACAACTTAAAACAATTAATTTTCCATAGTGTGGTTTATGAAGTAAGCCCCAATTCATATCTGATAGCTTCAATCGGGGTAGATCTGGGCAATATCCATGATTTCCCTTCTATTTTTCCCAGATCCACCATGAATCTAGATGTTAGTGATTCCAAAGCATACAGAGCCCCAGGGACTATGCAACTCTTATACATTTCCAACAGGCCTTCCACTGAGTGCCCTCTCTTAGACACTATGTATGCTCTAATCACATTCCATGTTCTGGAAACTTTGTTTTCTATCAACTCATGATAGTGTTTAAAGGATGGATTTTCACAAATTGGCATGCCTAAATATGGGTATACTTCCACTATTTCAATTACCTGGGAATCAATTTTCCATTGGAACTTTTGCTTATTACTCTTCTCATTTCTTCCCCCAAAAATCATAATTTTAGTTATCCCAGCATTGATATTCAGGTTGTTTTCTGCAGCGTACCGTTGTAGTTCATCCAATGACCTCTGCAGGCCAACGGAGGTCTTATCCATCAGCACAGTATCATCTGCATAAGATAACCAACTAATATAGCACCCTCCAATCTTTGGTGGGAAATGTTTAGTGTTAACAAATATTTCCCCCATATCTGCTACATACAAATTATAAAACATAGGAGAGGTGAAACATCCTTGTTTAAGTCCCAAATTAGTTAGTATGGGTGGGGTTCTAGTGATTCCTTAATTCAGGCAAATGGTGTCAGTTGTAGCTCTATACATTTCTCTCAAGAGATGCAATACAAGCAGATTCATTTTCCAGTTTCCCAACTTACTCCATAACTTGCCCAGAATAACGCAATCAAAGGCTCTGGAAAAATCTATGAAACATATATAGAGCCTAATGTCCTTATTTTTCTGCGTCTCCCCAATAATACAGTTAAGAGCTATCATATTATCAAGGGAGCTAAAACCCGCTCTGAAACCTGTTTGGAAAGGTAAAAGAAGCCTGTTATCTTTAATCCATGTGTTAATAATATGGAGTAAGAGTGAGCAAAAAATCTTGCAACTAGAGTCGGCCATAGCCAGTAGTCGATAGTTATTTGGACAGTTTCTATATCCATTTTTATAAATAGGAATAAATATTGCTTTTCGACAACTCTCTGGGATATTTCCACTTTTCCAAATGTGTGTGTAGATCTCTAACAGTAGCTCTGCCCATTTCACTGGGTTTTGTTTGATGACAATGTTTGCTAGTTTATCAGGGCGTCGAGCCCTTGAAGTATTCATATTGTTTATAATGTCTAAAAGGTTATGTATACCAAAGAGAAAGATCCTGTCCTCTCCAGCCAACCCTAATTCCTGCATAACATCAGACTGATCTTCTATGAAGTAAAGATTGGTAATTTACTTCATACATGTGTCTAAGGAAATAATGTTAACCTCGGAATCAGCTTCCTTAGTAAGATACTACCTGTATAAATACCAAAATATTTTCGAATCGTGGGTTCGGCATAGGGACAGGATCATTCTCCAATTTTCATTTTGTATAAAGTTCTTATGCGCCCTGAGACAGTTTTCATATTTTGTGCGTAAATTTCGGATAACTAGTATTTTTTTATGAATTAAGGAGATCCAAATCTTTTTTAATTTTATTTATATCAGCCTTCAGTATTATTGTCTTCTCATGGATCTGGTAATCATAAAGGTTCTTGTGTCTTTTTGTTTTGCTACCCTTCATTTGAGTCAGTGTAATTCTACTATTTGTACTCATCAACATGGTCAATAGAATCCCAATCACCTTTAAACTGTTTAAAGCTATCTCCTGTCCTTCTATAGGTTAAATGTTAAACAACTCATCAAATTTGGTTACGTTTTTTTCCATCCAACATATCCGATTGGCCGCGCCATTACATTGTATGTTCAAACTTTCCCCATTATTATCTTGTCTTACCACTTGTCCATAAAAAATACATTTTAAAATGCTGTGGTCACTAAGGAGAGTGGCGACTCAAACCTTTTTACTTTGCTGGCCAATCCATGATCTCTGAACATATAATCGAGTCTGTAACCCACATTTCATTGCTCACATTCCATTGCTCCACTATCAGTTGGTTCTAAGATGCTTAAATCCAAGCTCATAAGCAAGTTCAGCCAAACAATGCAATTTATAATTTGTACAGAAGATTTAAATCCAACATCCCTATTAACCAAAGTCATAGGGGGGGCTACCTCATAGTCACCACATAGTTATGCCCATTCTTCCATTTTTTCCAGGGCTGCATCACAATAGCAGTTTAGGTCTCCCATGAGCATAACGTGTGCATTAGGTGATTCCATTAGCCAACCGTCAATTGTATTCCTAATAACCTTTTCTGTTTGCTCAAAGTCACTCCCACGTGCTCGGGAGTAGACATTAATCAATAACAGATCTTTAGCAGAATTTATATTTTTATGATAACACACAATACCGAGTTTCATATTTTCCAATATTAAAAATAGATTTTACAGCAATACAGAGGCCCCCATGGGTCTACCCTTATCCCCAGCTATAGCAGGTTTCATCAAAATATCATACCCGTCCATAACTATGGTTCCCAAAACCCACGTCTCTTGCAACACAAATATACTACTGCTTTTTAGTAATTGCATGCTTTCTTTTTGTAGAATAGATCAGAAGCCTCTACTATTCGATAATATTATTGTGATAGGGATAGTAGATTCCTCATCTCAGGTTTCCATCCTATAATTATCATCTGGTATCCATATCATAAGTTTCAATTGTTTTTCAAGGCCTGAGTTCGGTGTAGTGCCTAAACGTATCAATCCATTTCCTTTATTGCTAGATACCTCAATGTTATTGCACATAATAAATTCGAAGTCGTTATTCCAAATCTTTCCCGAATTTTCTGTAAGGAGTTCAACAATTACAGCTATACCAAATTGTACAATCATCCAGTTGTTCCAGTTCCCCACTTCAGGTAAGATAACTCTTTCAATATCAGAAGATTTAATACATTGTAACTGGGGCACTTTATCTAAGCACTCCATTAACCAATGCCTACTAAGAAATGGACTATCTTCTCTGGGATTTTTCTCTAC
The DNA here is from genome assembly GCF_040938575.1 of Ambystoma mexicanum. Taxonomy (NCBI): domain Eukaryota; kingdom Metazoa; phylum Chordata; class Amphibia; order Caudata; family Ambystomatidae; genus Ambystoma; species Ambystoma mexicanum. Next base: position 1,269,406,425 of record NC_090937.1, on the reverse strand, counting down.
AATTTTTATACTCTATCCGCTATTTCTTGTCAGTAATTGTCTAGCCCCAATCTCATCCTAACTGCACCTTTCATTGTCTCTACTTTTTTTACTCATGGCCAATATTTCCTTTTCCATATTATAAATCTCCCTGTCCCTAGATTAAAGGCAACACCTTTCCACATTCACCGGGATATCCAAAATCTCACAGTTAATTCCCCTTTTTCCTCAGAATTGTTCTTATCAGGCAATCCACTTTTTTCTTCAATATCAATAATATCATTATTAAGTTGTGGTTCTTTATCCTCCTCAGCAGTGGCCAGTTTTCTGTTTCCTATCAGCCAGTTTACCATAACTTTATCCTTTGCTTTAGTTAAAATTTACACCACCAATTTTCTCTGAGTTGTTTGAATTTAATTAAAATCTATTTGTGATTTCAATACTTTCTATGTCGTTTAGTGAGGTTTCTGCTAAGGCCAAGCTATTCTTTTTGATATTGTCTTTCTTTTTTGGTTTGCCTGTTTTATATTTGTTTCTGGATCCTTTTTTTATAATTTCTTTTCTGGTGCAATCTACGTCTATGGCCTTGCGATTGTCCTGAGACTTCCTCGTTTTCTGTTTCAGCAGTTTGTTTACTTTCTATCACTATCTCTTTGTCAACAAAAGCAAGTTTCTCTACTTCATTACCACTCAGATCTGCAATTTCTTCATTTACCAAATTACATAGTTCGCTCAGATCCCCTTTTTGCTCCATTATGGAGCTGTTTTCACCAACTAAATTCTTAAATTTTCACCATTCTGTAGGGATCACATTCGACAATTCTTTCGTATTTGTATTCACCATAATTACAATAACTTCCAAGAGCAATTTGTATCATCTTCAGCTGATATAGAAATATTATCCTGTGCCAACTTCTCCAGATCCGGTGTGATAGATACATTTGTACCAATAATATTATTCTGAGACTTCGCTGCTAAATTCGTCATGCGCTTATTACAATCCCAAATACCTGCTTTTTTTATTTCATCAAATTTGGAGGATAGTATCCTCCAGGTGGCATGTACAACCAATCTCTTCCAAGAAGCATACCATTTCTTCATGCCACTGTTTTAAAGCTGGGAGCTGGGCCAGATTACCATTTTCATCCACAAAGGGAGTGTAAGGGGATTTTGAGTTGCCTCTACTCAACAGTTTAACATAAAAAGAGCATGCTGCCACCATTCTCCTGGTTGGTAGAGATATCATCCCTAGTTCAAAACAAAGTGCTTCCATCGGCACCACCAAGGGAACACCTAATGCAGTTTTCGGCAATCTCCCTTCAAGATTGTCTATCCATACAGTATCCCCAATGGTAAAGGCCTCTAAGCCATACAAAATACTTGGAACTACACAAGCATTATACAATTATACCAATACTTTCATAGAGTAACCACCGGAGCTTGAGATAAAAGTTCTAATGGCCTTAAATTTGGCCATGGCTTTTGACATAACACATTTGGAGAGACACTGTCTATCCAGTTTATTAGTTATTAATGCACCTAAATATAAATAGCAGCTACTTCCTCTAGCCGCGCATTGTGAATTGTCCATTTATATCTCTTTATATTCTTTCAATTTGCTTTCACTATCATTGTTTTAGTTTTAGTGAGATTTAATTGCAAGTTATGAACTAAAGAGTAATTTTCCAAAGCAGTGAGGCTATGTTGTAATCCTATAGCAGTTTGGTCCAAAAGAATAATGTCATCCTCGATAACCAAGTAATAGAACAAGATTGCACCCACAGAGGATGGTTGTTACAATTCCTAAAGGTATTTTCTTGTCCATCAATATCGATGTTAAAATATGTCGGCCAGTGTACATGCTTGCTTCAGGACGAAATTAACTGCTATCTTTCCACTAAGCTTTCCCTCCTGGTTCATTCGGATTTGAGTTTAATTATTTTAGGTTTGTTTTCTCATGATTGCCAAACTAATCCCTGGGGCCTTAAAACCAGCCCCACAACAAGGTTAAGTTGAACATGAGTGCAGCTTGTTGTCAGGTTCCCTGTAGAATCACTATTGGGAATGGCCACATTAGAATACTGATACGTGAAAAACGTGTTTACCTCTGTTATATTGGTGGTGCACAGGCCATTCTTTATTAATAGTTTAGATTCATTTCTCTCTTTTCTGTGCAACATATCCAGAGTGAAAATCACATTGCAATACAAACACTGTCATTATTACAATTCTTCATACTTAAATACAGACGTGTTCCATTTGAAACACACATCATTTGTGAGGTTATACAAAGACAAGAATGTTTGATTTACAAGTGCAGTTACATTTGTAGAATCCTTCAACAATGCAAACTTAGTTTTCATTTGTACTTAACAACATTTTATTGCATTGGCAGAATTAAAATTCTAATATTTACATCGTGTCATTCAGGTGTAGCAGGAAGCAGAATGTTTTTCATTAGGAAATTATTTGGGAATGTTTCTGATGTGTGGCAAAAAGATCTGCACCATGCGGAGGGGCTATCCCTCAGGTGTATAGATGACTACCTGCATCCCCTATGTGTACTCTTTCCCTGATAGTTGATGAAAAACACAGGCCATGAACAAAGTGAGACAGCATTCCAGAGCCTCTTCACTTAGATTCAGACCATCTTCATTTATTTTTTATTTTCCCCTAAATATTGGACCGAACCCTTGCCCTGCTGGTTCTGCTCTAATATATCCTGCTGAGCTGTCTTGCTGCTACTGGTTTGCTGTTGTTTTTTTTCAATAACTTGCTTACCAGATGCTGGCCAGTGATCAGCGTTTGTCATCTGCATATAAGCAACTGATTAATGTGAAATGGCTACAGACACAGCTCTGTGTTTAGGTGATAGGTTGGAGTGGCTTTAGTCTTTGGCATGTATCTTAAGATGTTTGCATATTTGGTGATTAGAACAATGACTGAAAGTAATGGTTGCCTTTTAAAATGCATTTTCTTTCACTGTGTTTCTTTCTGCCGTTGTAGTGTTGTGAAAAAAAAGTGGTAAGTTGTAGAGTGCAGGACAGACGGACCCAGGTGTATTGTTTGTACTCTACACTTAAACCCCTGAGTATAGGATTCTGATGTGGTTGTCCTGGAAGGCACGGGCAAATCCTTGGGAAAAGGTATACCAGAAAAGAAGATGGCAGTCTGCGGGAAAGCATGGAATAAAGGGTGTGGTTGCTGGATTAATCCTATGGCCCTGTTCACCTGATTGCACTCCACCTCTCCCATATGTGATAATCTATTACAATACATGCTGGGATCAAGTTCACGTTGATACACACCACGGTGCTCGAGGGCCGAATACACCATGAAGTTTCTCAACACAAATTTACATACAATGCATCAGAGTGTTTTTTTTGGCTCATTTATTTATTTATTTATTTATTTATTAAATTTGTTATACACCCAGACCCTGAGGTATCATGGTGTAGTTACAGACAGTTTGATTAGTGCATTTCACAGTTCATAGTAGCATACAGTAGGGCAATGTACAGAAGAATAGTCATACAGAATACAACATACAGTCGAGGTTGTAATGGCAGGGAGGCAAATAAGTTAATATTCGGTGTGTTAAAATTGGTTGAAAAGCCATGTTTTTAGGGATTTTTCCAATTTTTGGAAGGATTCTTCGTGCTTGATGTTTATTGTGAGAGCGTTCCTGTGTTTGGGAGCTAGAATTTTGAAACTGCTGCCCCCAACCCTCGAACTTTTATAGCGTGGGATTTCCAAGAATGAATTTGTATTAGATTTGAGGGTTCTGGTGGAAGATACATACTGAGGGACTGCAGAACAAATGGAATGGTTTTGCATAGAAAAAGTATATGCCCAAAATCAGACCCAATTGCTAAAACATTTGGATTATAAAGAACAACTGTGGATCTTTAATCTAAAAACACTCACACTGGGCCTAAATACCTTAGAACCATGGCACTCGAGCAATTAACCACACTCTTCGTGGCCAATGTGTCTTTCTACTCTAGCAGTTCTAATTTGTCCAATTCAGCAAGAAATGCAGCAAGCTTGGGGCTTCGTCCTTAGTCCTCAGTCGTTTCTATTCAAATTAGGACTTGACATTATGTCTTTAGGACTCCTTGCGGTAATCCTTCCAATTTTGGACAATGTGATGCCATTACAGCACTTTGTTACAACGTGCAAAATAAGATGCCATAAATCATGAGAAACTGCAGCCACAAATATATATTGGCCCTCATTACGATACTGGTGCTAAACCATGGTGCTATTAGCACCATGGTTGGTGCCGGTATCGTAACGAGTCCGCCAATGTTTAATGGGGAATTACCACCCCATTCCAAGGTTGGCAGGGCGGTAATTCCCCATTGAACATTGGCCCTTCCCATTTCCCATTTTTGTCCCATAGGGCTCAATGGGACTGGGGAAGGTGCTAAGTACGGTACCGCATATTGCGGTACCGTACGTAGCACAATGGTCCCTTTGCGGGTCCCTACTTTAACGGCTGGTCTAGACCAGCCGTTCAGGTCGGGTCCCTCAAAGGGACCTCGTAGTAAGGCGCTAATGGGTTAACGGCGCCACAGCCTTTTACGGTGCCGTTAACCCATTAGCGCCAGGGTCGTAATGAGGCCCATTGTGTTTTACAGTCTATTACACGCGGTATAAAAAACGAATTCCCTATGGTGGGGGCAATCGGCCTTGTACGATGATATGAACCTGGATGAAGTCCTTCTGTCTCTGTATACAAAGCGGCGTTGCCTTGGCAGCACGCATCAAACGTTAAAGTCATGTGCGTGAACTCACGAGCACGTCACTAGTCGAGGAGTAAGTTCCCATTCTTGGGCGACACGCTCCAATGTGGGATCATGTGACACAACGCGTGATCACATGCTTCAGCAGACGCTATTTCAACCCCCATGAGGATTGACATGGCGCTGCCGAATGCTTCTTCCTGCGGAGTTGACTTCCAGACGCGTGACTGACGGGCACGAGTGGAACAAAATCTTCTGTGTGCTTCAGGTAAGTGCACCTGCGTTGGGCGTTGATCTTTAGAGGCTGCCTGCCATTAAGGGAGGTTTGTTTTCATTTAGATTACCATATGCTCGGTGATATAATATATATTGCCACAGAAATTTGAGGGCTTTATTCATTTACCATATCTTTCACGAGCTAATTCCAATTGGTACTGCACGTTGTCAGAATTTGTCAGTTCTCACTGGGGAAGGTTTATTAACTAGTGTGACTAGAATGAGTTTAAATTTCTGCACATTAAAATGCCTGTTTTACCATTTAGGCACGTTAAAAATCGGTGCAGCCCATTTTGGACCCTTGTGGTAACCAGTATACCCATCCTCGGTTTTGTGTCATCAATTGGACACTTTTGGTAAGAATTGTTAGTTTACAACTCAGAATTTAGACGATGGGCCTCAACCTGGTGATGTTTACATATTTATTAACATTCCACAGGTTGGAGCAATTGTGGCGCTCAGCAATCTTTTGTGCAGGAACCTTCCCTGGGACGCTGTTAATTAGTTCACACAAGTGGACCCAGCTATAAATGAAAGGGAGACATGAACATCCTTCCTACATGTATGTGAAGGTTAGTTAATCTCTACCATTTTTTCTCTTTCCCCGGTTTAGTATCTTGGGGTTCAATCACTATTTCAAGAAGTTCTAGTGCATAGTAAGGACAACCACGTCTTCTGGCTACATTATATACCAGCACTACCATAGCTGGTCAAAGTACAATTGTCCATATTGGGTTAGGCAATAAGTATGTGGCCTGTGTGTTCCCTTTACTTTCATTAATCATGGCCACTCCACCTCTGTGCCTATTCTTTCAAATTAAGATCATGTATTTGATTGGTATCGGTTCGGTCCATGACCTGGTTCCACTATGACCTCGAGACATCAATTCATGAGGGTAGCACTTCTTTCTGTCTGACACCTCAGGTCCACCTCAGAGAATTCCACTCGGGTTGAGAGCAGGTTGTTGTTTGTGTCTATTAATTGATCTTTTTAATCATGTTATATATTGTTTTTTTGAATTGGAGTTTATATATCGTTTCATGTTGTCATCAAAGTTAAGGGAATTCAGGAACTTATGTTTCCCTTTCTTTCTTTTTCCCTCCTCCCCCATTTTTAGAATGTAAACTTTTTACTCCTGATGAAGACGTCACTATAATAAAGTACATACGTCGAAACTGGTAGAGTGTGAATTGGGATGAAGTCGTGGTCGGAGACTTCTGGGACCCATCTCAATTGCTTAGGCCACTGATACTATCCAGTGTGGCCCGATAGATTGATCGAACATTCTTTCTATAAAAAAAATTTTTTTGGATGAATTATATGTCATGAATTTTCCTATAGATTTTATATTGTACACCCATTGGTGCTTGGTATGAGTGGATTGTTGGATGGATGGATGTGGATGAATGCTTGGACAATTGAATAGGATGAATTTTACTATTTAGATGTGTTCTTTTTAAAAAAAAGTTGTTTCCTGCTATGTAAATTGTTTTTTACAAGGGCAGATTAAATCATGATTTGTTTCATACATTAAAATTGTATCAGGTTCAATAAAAATCCTTAATACCAAGCCTTTGAATCGTATCTTTTGGATGCCTTTCTGCGATTAATTATTACATTAATACTCCTATCCAGAGTGTGGGGTCTCCTGTGTCTTTCAGAGTACACAGGAAGATTTTTTCGTAACAACATTATTAATGTATTTGGGGACTTTATTGGCGATACATTTGTGTGTAATGCAAAGCGTTTTGCAAATGATTCTCGCGTTGATGGGCAACCAATGATTTTCTCTCCTGATATGGGAAGTGTGGTCAGACTTTTTTATTCCTAGTCCTGCATGAAGGGCTTTGTTCTGTATAAATTGGAGTTTGTTGCGGTTGGAATTGGACGTGTCTAGAAGGAGTATGTTGCAGTAATCCAACTTGGAGAGTATGAGGGCTTTTGCTAGGGTGACACAATTATTAGGAGTGAGGAATTTCTGGCTTAGGGCAATAAGCTTGGCCTTGTAAGAAGTGGCTGAGGAGATGGTGTTAATTTGTTATGTCATCATTAGATTGCCATGGTTTTCACTTGTTTGGAGACTGGTATTGTAGTGCCATCAATATTGAATGTGTTATAGTCAGGTTGTAGTGTAGAGATTTTAGTTGGCGAGCCAACTTTGAGCAACTCTGTTTTTTCATCATTACGACAAAGGCTGTTATAGGCCATCCAGTTTTGGTTTAATGCATAGATTTGGTTAATCAAGAGGGTGTCCTGGTCGTAATTGCCTGAAAGGGGGATAAGTATCTGGGTGTCATCTGTGAAGTTCATGTAGATGACACCCATAGCATCAAGTATTGCAAATAAAAGTTTTGTATAGGCATTATAGAGTGTGGGTTATAGGCAGGACCCTTGGGGACGCCTAAGGGAACTGGCATAGGGTCAGCCGACTCTTTGCCTATGGAGATATGAGAAGTCCTCTCTGCTAGGAAAGATTTTACCCATTAGGTTGTATCCTTAGAAAAGCTAAAGACTGTATTTAGTGGGGTGCATAGTTTGTTATGATCTACTAAATCCAATGCCGCACAAAGGTCTAACAACATTAGTAGGCAAGGTTTGCCTGCCTCTCTCGTGGAATCCTTCTGGATTTTTAAGCACAGGAGTGCCATTTCCGTACTGTGGTTTGTGCGAAATCCTGTTTGTCGAGTGCCTAAGAGTTGGTGTTGCTCTAGATGGTTTTGGATTTGGGAGTACGCTATTTTATCTATTATTTTTAAAAGGGACGGGACCATTGTTATTGGTCAGTAATTGGTGGGGATTGATGGGTCAAGTGTTGGTTTTTTCAGAAGAGCAGTAACCCAGGCTTCTTTGATAATGGCAGGGACAGTGTTGGAGTGGAATGAGGCATTGATAAAATTGGTGATGATAGGTGTCAGCGTGGGAGCACATAGTTTTACTAGATGAGCCGGTAATTGATCTCCTTTACAATTTGAGGGTTTTATTTGTTTATAGTATCCAACACAAGTTCTTGTGTAACAGGGGTAAAGTGGAATGATTTGCAGTGGTTGTCATTTGGTGAGTCCTCCGTGAGGGTGGGTGCTGTTTTCTTTTCTAAGATTTGTCTTTTATTGGCTATTTTCATTTGGATCAGAGATATGTTGGATGCTAATGCATTTGGATTGTGTTGCACCAAGTTTTACTGGTGTTAACAGGTGATGTGTCCAGGGACGTCATTTCACCAAAATGCCTGGGGTAGTGGAAAGGACATCACACAACCCTTGATCGCCTGATAACATCACAGGAAGTGATGTCATTTGACCCCGCCCCAAAGTGATATCGCGGGTAGCGATGGAACACGACATTTCACCCGTTGACAAAACAGGAAGTGGCATCACATGGCATTGTACACTACGAAAAATATAGTTACAATATCACTATGTGATGTACATTTCATAAAAGAATGGATCGCCATATGTATCATTAAGATCAGTGTGTATGGGCCCATATTAACAAATTACTGTGTATGCAAGCAGACTTCCATGACCAAATGATAATGATGTGTTATTATATAGCACTTACGCTTAAGGGCTTTATATAGAAAAAATATACACCCAATATCACCCAACCTGTGTTGGTACTCAGTTATCGACCCCAGAAGGATGAAAGGCTGAGTGAGGTGTTTAAGAACATACTAAGTCAGTGACTCACCCCCTGAAGTGTGCCTGAAATAAACATTTAATGAGCCTATCAATTATTGTATAGAATTCCAGAAAGACACATTATTTGGTATTCCTCTTCTTTCTTATTTAGGGTCAGTGCTGAAAGTGTTAGACTTGTGGCACTCCTGTTCTTATTTTTCTTCTTTTTTTAAGGGGCCTGAACAAAAAAGCTAGCCACCCCAGAAGTAAAGAGCCACAGCCCAGGTGCTTGCATTACAAAAAAAAAAAAATCTTTTTTTTTTAGAGGTCGCAAGGGAGACCACAGAAGTCACAAGGGAGACCTCAGAGGTCGCAGTTGCGACCTCTGGTGACCCCTAAATGACGTCCCTGGATGTGTCTTGACACAGATTTTCTAATTCTCTAAGTATAGTGAACAGTTCCTTGGAATTGGAAGAGGCGTTGCTGATGCGCAAATTGAAAGCATTCGCTTTATGGGTTATTATGGCTGTTTTTGTACACTTTGTTGGCTTAATTGAATGCTTTGGCTGACTCTGGCGTATTTTTTTTTATGGAAGTGCTCTAGTGATCTTTGCATCGTCTCAGAATAACTTGTTCATTATTAAACCAAAAACATGTACGTTTATCAGCCTGGTGGGTTTTGGTTGTGACAGGAGCTAGTGAGTCAATGGTGGTTGAAAGACATTTTTTATAGTACTCTGCTAGGCAGCTGGGGTTATTATTGTTGGGTGCAGTGAAGGTCAATTCCTTCTTTAAGGCTGTGGAGAGGTTCTCTGCTGTGAGTTTTTTGATATTTCCAGTTTCATAGGTAGCAAATTTAATTGTTGCGGCAGGGTGAATGTCTGTGGTGCGGATGGAGAAGTTAATGATATGGTGGTCAGACCAGTCAAGCGGTTGGACAGAGTCAATGGATACTTGTGCGTTCAGAGTGAGGAACCAATCAAGTATTTTACCTTTATTATGGGTAGGGGCATTGACTAGCTGTAAAATGTTCATATCTAGCAGGGCCGTATGAAATGCTGTGGCTTTCTGATCCAGAGGGTCCTTGTAACCTAGGTTTAAGTCGCTGAGAATGATGGATTTAGTATTAGGTTTGATGACTGGTGTGAGTAATAGTGGGATATCTAGCTCAGGGTGAGTGTTTTTGTTAGGTGACCTATATACGATCAGGAAGTTGGTGGTCGTTTTGGGGTTAGGGGTGAGTTTGGCTAGTATGAGTTCATAGCCCTGTGTTTCCTCAAGTGGGCAGGCACTAATTTGCAGGGTGGATTTGGCTATTATGGCAATTGATTGGTTTATGAAAAGTGGAATTAATGCTGCCTTGTAAGGTAGTCACTTTATAGGTTACAAATAGTTAGAATTAGGTCTGTTTTTCCCTACGCACAGAAGTTCTTGCATTTCATTTCAGTCACACGTTTTGCCTGCGTACCATTTTGTTTCACCTCATTAATCAGAAACATCTGCTTAAATGTGCAACAATTTTGCAAATAAGTTGAAAAAAGCTTTTCCCACATCGCAACTTCCCAGATACAAATTCTAAGTGCAGCTCTGCGTGCAATGTCGTCTATTATAAATGCACTAGCTTTGGATGTCCTTGTTTCCTCTGAGGACTCTCTTCAAAACAAGCTATTCTCAAGCCCTGGGGTTCTTTATCCTCATTAAAGATTTCTAACTGCAAACATTTTAAACGGCAGAGGTACATGTTGATACACTGTGGTACAGTCCCCTTTCCACGTTATTGCATTTATTTTGTTCGTAGCTTTCTTGCAAGATGAAAAAGGCAAACATATTACTGCATATCATGAACTGCATTAAATATGCTCAGTATGTATCGATTGTGCCTCAAGTGCTTTATGTCATTTCATTACTGCTGCAATTACACAGACTTTATTGAGTGTTTCATTGATTGCTGGATTTTCCAAATCTCTTCCGTACTTTAAGAGGAGCTTTTCTTTTTTCTTTTGGAAATGATCAGTTGTCCTTGCAGACACCAATTATGGGCAGCTGCCTCGGGCACCACCAGTTCTGGGGGCAAGGTCCTATGGCTGCCATTCTGTACTGGCTGAGAGCAACATGGATCATCTGCCAGCTCTACATTTTGCAACAAAACAATTATGTTATCCACATATAGTTGCTCCCTCTGTTTTGGTGGAACTTCTTTTTCATCATGAAAGTCTTCAGCCGAACCTTAACCCATGAAAAGGGAAACATAGAAGTCACTTCTCCCATGACATTCTCTATGGTTCATTAGGAAAATGGCGCTAATGTCAAAATAGACGATATTTGGTATAATGCCTGTTTTTACCAATTGTACTCAAAATGAGTGGCGAGGCACTTATTCAATGCAGTATTTGGTGACTATCGCATTATGAGGCTGAGCAGGGGTGGCAACTTTTGATTTTCACTTAGGACAACAATTCCCACACTGATGTGCTAAAGCCGTAGCCAATCCCAGTACATTTTGCGTCAGGATTTGACTAAAAACCCATAGGATTTAAAGGCAGGTCTAAGCATATAACATCTCACTGTCACTCGCTTAGCCTGCAGAGTTGTCTGCAGAATTCTGCTTTGGTATTCCTCCCTCACCTTCCCATGGATTCAACACCTGAAGCTGATTTCTGAAACTCTCAAATCACTGCTTTATAATGTATATGACTTAAAAGCCTACTGCGTTTCATTTACAGCAAACGTGACACTGTGCAAAGTCTTTCAGGATGCACAGTCAGTAATTAAAAATCGTTCATATCTCTATGGGGCAAAGCGAGGTTTCTGCCCCATTTCTACAGAAAGGGGCTATTGCCCCCGCTGCCACTGTGTGTTTGGCACCCATGATGTCGGTGGTTCCTATTGCCCCCGCTGCCACTGTGTGTTTGGCACCCATGATGTCGGTGGTTCCTATTGCCCCCGCTGCCACTGTGTGTTGGCACCCATGATGTCGGTGGTTCCTATTGCCCCCGCTGCCACTGTGTGTTTGGCACCCATGATGTCGGTGGTTCCTATTGCCCCCGCTGCCTCTGTGTGTTTGGCACCCATGATGTCGGTGGTTCCTATTGCCCCCGCTGCCACTGTGTGTTTGGCACCCATGATGTCGGTGGTGCCTCTTGCCCCCGCTGCCACTGTGTGTTTGGCACCCATGATGTCGGTGGTTCCTATTCGCCCCGCTGCCACTGTGTGTTTGGCACCCATGGTGTCGGTGGTTCCTATTGCCCCCGCTGCCTCTGTGTGTTTGGTACCCATGATGTCGGTGGTTCCTATTGCCCCCGCTGCCACTGTGTGTTTGCCACCCATGATGTCGGTGGTTCCTATTGCCCCCGCTGCCTCTGTGTGTTTGGCACCCATGATGTCGGTGGTTCCTATTGCCCCCGCTGCCACTGTGTGTTTGGCACCCATGATGTCGGTGGTTCCTATTGTGCGGTTGAGAGCTGACTGAAATGATGACAGATGCCACTGATGTGAAACTCCAGAAATGTATCCGAATATCAAGGATAGACTGCGGCTCACCCCTTCCACGGCTTTTCACAACTGCTCAATGGACTTCTCATTTCCAAGCCATAACAATGCTAACTCTATACAACACTGATCCCACTACATTCTCCATTCTCCAAATGATGAAACCTATTTACAAAAGAAAGCATGTTAACTATGTACAATGATTATTACTTAAAATTACATTGCAAGAACGTAAATAACATTACGACAGTTCCTCCTTCCTTTTGACCTCTGCTGAGACAAATTGGCAGTGGGCGCCACTCGGCAGGTAGCTATCCCATTTGGCTACAACAAGCACAATACTTCTCCTGGTACCTCAGCTTTGACCTGTCCCCCGCAATCTAGGGTTATGTGGCCAATTGATGAGCAGGAGACAGTTTGGCCCCTTAGCTGTCTTGCCACTGAAGCGATCAGCACTAGCTAATTCTGCAAGATGAATGCTAACGCTTCTTCAAGACTGAGCACAGCAGGAGAGGAGCCAGCAGCCCTGCAGCACCAAGCAATTTTGAAGAGCATAACACGCAATCGGGATTTCTTTTTTTTTTAATCGTTTTTTGGTTTCTTTTGTGAAAAACAGACACGCCTCAAAAAACAATTTATCTGCACAAGTCAATGAAAAAACTACGGTATCCATTAACGTGTGTCAAAAATGTATCCGCCAGACAGCTATGTATTGTGCTCATAGATGCACATTTTCTAATACTCTATGCCCAAGCTGCACAATGCTCAGAAAGGTTGGTAATTACCTCTCTGCACATTTAGAACCCCTGACACAGCAGACACTCTCCCATATTTTGGCTCAATCGTACTGATATGTGTTCTTTAAACGTACACGAGATATTTATGTAGAAACGTGATATTTCAGAAATACTGCACGTGTGCCATGGGTTTGATGCCACATGTTCTACTGGCCACATCCTATATAATAACTATTGTAGGTTTGTCTCAGGGTGTAGTACTCTGTATTATTAATGTATGCATATTAAAACATTGACAGCATGCATGCTGTGTAAAACGCCTGAGCAGTGTGGGGCTTTGTCCACTTCTGCAAATGTGTCAATTGCAAAGGTTGAAGAGTCGGTAAATAGTAAAATAAGTGGGCTGTCCAATTTAACACCTTGAGTGCCTAAAACCTGACGGGTTTTCAGGATATCCGTCATCAATATTCCTGAGATCGATTTGCATGCATTATGGATAATTATATTTAAATTAATGCATGTGAATATTAATGAAGGATACCCAAAAACACCACATGTTTTGTATCGCTTGAGGCCATAGGTTTGACAACCAGTCTCATATTTAAATGTAAATCTTTACTATTAAAATAGTTATTAGATGCAGATGTTGGCTCACCAAATATCCCTTCAGTTCCATCAGTCTTCTAGAGCTTAGAGCCTTATATGCTCTCTCCTAGCCCTGCTGCATTGGTGCTTGGTAGAGACTATTCTATGTTCTGTTCAATCTCTTCTGGCCATTTCAATCTTTCTTCACACTCAGTGGAGACAGAGTAGGGATTCACTGCTTGCTTGTCACAGTGACAAAAGACAATGCTCCCAGCATCCCTGGGGCACACAGCTTTGGGTCAGCAGGCAAACAGCTGTAAACATCCAGAACTGAGCCCACTAAAGCACATGGAAAGTTTGACCTACTAAGGTCGAAAAAGGTCTTCAAAAGACATCGGGCCTGATTTACAGAGCGTGTTTCCATGGGATTGGGAGTTTGGGATATACTCATTGAAACACCCTTTTGTACATTGGGCCCATTAAGTTCTGACTACTTTTCTTCATTGGTGTTGTAAGTTCAATTCTCAGCTGACCTCTTTGGCTCATTTGCTGACCCAGTCAATGGCCCTCATTACAGTTTTTCTGGTATCCCATCAGTAATTCCGGCGTGATACCAGCAAAACTGCCTTACAGTTTCCACCGCCCGATATCCAGGATATGATGGCCGGCAGAGATGCCGGTAAGTTCCCATTTCACATAGGACTCCATGGGGTGGGAATGCCAGAATTATCAGCACCGGTAGTACAATGATACTGGCATTAACCTGTGTTTCTCCAGTCCGGAAATATGGCACTGCCAGAATGTTTTCCAGAATTTGTTCTGGTCCGTGGACGATATAATGAGTCCCAATCTCTGTAATATGTTGTTCAAGTCATCACAGTAAAAATATTCTCAGATTTCGCTTTCTTACAGGCATACTTTAGAAATGCCCTCCCTCAACCATGCCAATTTTTGGAGTTTATAGAATCATTTGTGCCTGTTGTCACTAATGTTGACTTTGGGGCATTTCCCACAATTCCTATATGCCTGGCCTGTTAAAAGGAATGTGAACCATGGTGAAATATGGGGATGGAAGGGATGAATAGGACAGCGACAGAGACAGAAGGAAGCTATTAAACATTATGAAGGAGCAAACTTAAACTCTTACAGCTTTTGAAGTGGGATTTGTACACATCACATATAGATCTAAATGTTGAAGAGACCTTCAAAGAGGACTTCAATGGGTTTAATGGGACCGACTGTTAAAGGTCAGCTACAGAAAAAGCTATAGGTGATCAGTTTTAATATTATGACTTTTGAGATGCAAACGTCTGTTCTTTTTCATACTTTGTTCCTGCCACATATGGTGGGAGCTCAAATAACAAATGGGTAGAAAAGTTAAAAGCAATGATGTTTTTATCAATCAATTCAGCTCCATCATTATTAGAATGGTGAAGTTCCTATTAGAGAGGCAGATGAGAAGCTGCCAAGGTGATTGCTATGAGTCAGAAATATTCCTGGGTTCTGGGGTACACATTTTTTTGATGGAGTTCGAATTTACCTTTACCATCTTCAGCTTCAATATATTTCAAACTTCGGGCAACTTATTTGATTTTCAAAAAACGATCCTCATATTAGAACATTTCTCATAGTGACGATTGCAAATTGGTGCTAATTTGAATGGTGAATTGGTATTAGAAAAGGAAGCAGGGGGTTTGTATTTCGGATGGCTCAGTTTGCGATGCTGCACACCTGGGGGTGATGGAACATTGTGTGTGTTAATGAGCAAGGAACACGTTGCTACAGTCGTATACGTCTATGTTCATTTATATATTTCTTGCGTGGTGCAATGCCCCAGGATTTATGTAGACACATCTACAACATCATTATGTTTATTTATTTATTTGTTTTGGTTATACATAACCTTTACAAAAAACACGTCAGCTTAAAAAAAACAGATAAATGACTAAATACAAAATCACAAATCATTTTTGTTTCCTAATTCATAAAATCCAATACAAAACTAAGTACATAATCACAAATCATTTTCCAATTCATAAAATCCAATAATACATCATTAATAAATATACAAAGTAGAAATAGATAAGGAAGAGAAGAAAAAAAGACAGTGGAAACAACATATGTTACATATACATTCTCGGCAGCTTTGATCACTGAGCCAGCACACCGGGACGTCCACTTCAATAACGATTTTTAAATGTCAGTTCTTTTACTTAAGTCAAATGGTTTGACTGATAATCCGTTCTGTCTCAAGAATCTTACTGCCGCCAATTGAAGACTGAAATTTCCTCCATGTAGCATTTCAAGCCATAGTCGTACAAGATCCACATTGACCATATTCACAAATCTTAAAAAATGATGTATGTGTTCACTTCGTAGTGCTGTGCAATGTATTACAACATGCTGTACGGTTTCACTTACCCCAGATAAACCACAGAATCTGCACAATGTCGGTATCACATTCCTCTTTTCTCACAGGTCTGTGATTTCCCTGGTACCCAGCACGTTACATCTAAAACACATATATTCATTGCGCCATCCTTTATCAGGAAACTTAGACAAGTATGACTCCACTTTACCCACAATTTTATAAACAGATACCACATGCCTACATAGTTTAGTTCCGACTATCTTAGCGCATGTGGTATTCCAATCAAATTGTTCCGCATATTTTTTAGCCTTATTTAGACCAAAGATAAGCAACTCACACATTGCACCAAAGGAAGTCAGATACGCTAGAGTTTCCCTTATTAGCTCATTCAGATATTCGGAGACACATGTGCCGGTTCGAATCCCGTTTCCTAACAATTCATACATCGTATCTTTAGAGCTCATAATTAGTTTCCTGATTAAACATGCTCGGCGCAACATGACAATACTTCTAATGGAAGATAAACCAAGTTCATACCGCAGTACTTCAAGTGGCACACAATTCGGCAAACATTTAAAGACAGATCTCAAAATCGTAGCTTCATATTTGTCTAACTCGTCAATTGCCCACCTGGGAAACAGCTCCAAGCAATAGCAGAATTGAGGAATCACCTTGGATTTATAAAAGCGTAAAGTCAGCATGAAGGAGAATTTCCCATATTTAGCATACATTTTTTTAAAATGGATAATTTGTGCCTGTACCTTTTGTCCAAAGAATGGCGAAAATTCAATTATTTTTTAGTTTCAAAGATCGGATAACCCAAATATCACAGATTAGATTTCACACTCAGTTTTTTATTGTTCAAAAACCAAACAGGATTACCCCTAGTAGCACTAGAATGTAACCTTAAGATCACTGTTTTCTTAGCATTTATCAAAAGGGAGTTAGCAATAGTGTAATCTCAAAATGTTACTAACAACCGTTGAAGTCCCCGCGGAGTGTGGTCAAACAACATAAAATCATCCGCATAGGCCGACCAGGATATCTTTCTTCCTTCCACTGTAGGTGGCACAAAGGCAGCTGTTTCAATGACATTCCCAGCATCTGATACGTAAATATTGAATATTGTTGGTGCGAATACGCACCCCTGGCGTAAACCATTTGCTACACAGATCATCTGTGTCAGCGTTCCCCTGTTACTTAAACGTACCTGTAACTTTGAGCCTTCATGTAAGTGGTACAAAATAGACAATAAAGGTGAGGGTAGCCCCAAATGTTGTAATTTCCCCCAAAGGATACTTCTGTCCACCATGTCAAAGGCCATGGTTAGGTCTATTGACGCCACGTAAACCGGGACACTACCTTTTTTCCATGCTTTCTGTTGTAGTATATTCATGACTAGTCCTCCGGCATCCGTGGCTACCTTTTTCCTAAAACCAAATTGAAGACAGGATAGGATCTTATTTATCTCAGCCCACTCTTGGATGTGCTTCAATACAAGTCCTGCAAAGATCTTTGAATCCGCATCCAAGAGTGCAATTGGTCTATAATTTGCAGGGGATGTCCTGTCACCTCTTTTATAGATAGGCACGACATAAGCAATGCGCCATGAATTAGGAATTTCTCGAATTCTATGTCCCTAAACAGAAGGAACAGTACCTTTGCCCAAGTGATGACATTACCCTTAAAAACGATATTCGCCAACCCATTTGGTCCTGCCGCCCTCGACAAGGAGGCCTTGTCTATCAACAGTTTAACATCAGATATGTCAAAGTAAAAGTCCCAAGGTTGATCTAAGACCTTACTTTCCAGGGGATTTCTGATCTTGGAATTCTGATAGACTTAACCAAAGTGACCCCTCCACTCTTGCTCCGATACTGCACAGGTTTGTATCTTGGCCTGTTGGACATTACGTTCATTTATTAATGCCCAAAAAGATCTTGCAGAGGAATCCCTTAGGGCTGCCAGCATTGCTTCCCCATCCCCCTAATACAACCTTGCTCTGTGAGCTTTAATTAGATTTCTCCATTTATTTTAGATTTTTTTCCTCAGAGCCTCTCTATCAATCTCCGATACAGTCTGCTTGCGTAAATGTCGCAATTCCCTCTGACGTTGGTTTTTTAATGTTCTTATTCCAGCGTCAAAGGTGTGAAGATGGTTTGACTTCCTTACACCAATCTTAGTTGAGAGTACATTCCGATTAATGGTTGTTTGTACATAGCAGTAAAAGTAATCAGCACAGTGCAATGAGGCTTTTTGCTCAAAACTAGAATTTTGAAAATCAGCTTGAAATACAGCATTCAGTCGCTCAACATTATCTTTGTGCCAGATAATATGAGTTCCAGCTTGATTAATCATGTATATATCAGTACATACCTCACGATTCGCCTCAACATCCATACCTTTGAATTCAACCTCCAAAATCTTATGATCACTACATTTACAGGCCGATTCATGGAATTAATGTGCGCCGAAAATTCCGGCGCAGAGGTGCCAAAACGTGCGATTCGCAGTAAAAGTGCGAAATTCGCGGTGCAACTGCGAAAATCGCAGGGAAACCAGCGCACATCGATTCATGGTGCGAGAAAAACGTTGGATGTGCGCTGGAAAAGTGTGCGGCGCACGCCGGCGCACAGGTCATCCAACGGCGTGCGCCACGGCCGCTGCGAAAGCTATGATGAATGGTCCATACAGTGGCCCTCTAGGACAAATGTATCCGAGGAAAATTGTGCGACCATAGCAAGAGCCACCATCTTATCGCGCCTTGACTATGGCAACGCTCTAGTCCTGGGTGCCTCCAAGCAAAGCCTACAAAGCTACCAAATTGTACAGAACAACGCGGTAAGAATTGTCAAGCTCAAAACTAAAACAGAACATATCAGCAACTCCAGAAGAGAGCTTCATTGGCTGAAAATCGAAGATAGGGTGCATTTCAAAACCTTAACCATCGTTCACAGATGCATCTACGGAAAGGCACCAATCTACTTAAAAACTAGGATCAAACCATACGTTCCTAATAGAACACTGAGATCATCCCAACTTGTTAAAATTGCTACGTCACCTCACAAACTCAAAAGTGGCTTAGGTAGAGCCTTTCCAACCCTTGCAGCCAACCTTTGGAACAACCTACCAGACCACCTTAGACTGGAAACCAGCTACTCGCGTTTTCGCAAACAGGTAAAAACCCATATCTTCAAATAAACGGCCATCACGGCATATGCCTCAGTTAGCTTAATTCTATGTGACTGTCCCGTCTGCTCTGTCTAATCACTATCTGTTCCGTCCGTTCTCGTGTCCTTGTTTCTGCGCCCCGAGGCTCGCGAGCTACCGGCGCAATATAAATATTAAATAAAATAAAATAAAAATAAAATAAATGAGGTGCAAAGGGGTACCGACAAACACGGACACCCGCTGTGTGAAAAATAGCGTGTGCATGTATTATGGGGTTCGCGGGAAGTTCCACACGCGATTGGCCTGGACACGTGTATTCCGGGGTGCGCGTGAAGTTTCCCACGTGAATTAGCAGGGTACGTGTATTTCGGTGTGCACGTGAAGTTCCACACGCAATTTCAGCAGAGTATGTGTACTCCGGGTGCGTGGCAAATTCCACACACGAATCCAGCAGCCTACGTGTATTTCGGGGGTGCCGGGGAGTCCCACACGTGAATTGGCTGTGTGGGTCCTCCCAGCTGTTCCCTCTACACCCTCCACGGCCCCTGCAGGCGGCCCACACCACAGGGGACTACCCTGCACCCCTGATCATGTCCTGCAGGCAGCCCATCCACCATGGCCATGCCCCACAGCCAACCCACATGTCACCTTGCACTACTGCCCACCAACGCATGACTCCCAGCACCCCCACCCCCCTGCATCCAGGGGCACCCTCCACCAGGCCCCCACTCCTGTCCCCCTGCACCCCCACTCCCCTGCATCCAGGGGCACCCTCCACCAGGCCCCCACTCCTGTCTCCCAGCACCCCCACCCCCCAGCCGTGCGATTTGCCTGGGTACGTGTATTCCAGGGGTGCGCGGGTAGTCTCACATGCGATACCATCAGGGTAGGTGTATTATGGGTACGCGTGAACTTCCACACGCGATACCAGCAGGGTACGTGTATTACGGGGTTTGCGGGAAGTTCCACACGCGATTGCCCTGGGTACGTGTATTTTGGGGTGCGCGGGAAGTTTCACACGCGAATTAGCAGGGTACGTGTATTTCGGTGTGCGCGGGAAGTTTCACATGCAAATTAGCAGGGTATGTGTATTTCGGTGTGCGCGTGAAGTTCCACACACAATTTCAGCAGGGTACGTGTACTCCGGGTGCGCGGCAAATTCCACACGCGAATCCCGCAGCCTACGTCTATTTCGGGGGTGCCGGGGAGTCCCACACGTGAATTGGCCGTGTGGGTCCTCCCAGCTGTTCCCTCTATACCCTCCATGGCCCATGCAGGTGGCCCACACCACAGGGGACTACCCTGCACCCCTGCACATGTCCCGCAGGCAGCCCATCCACCATGGCCATGCCCCCCAGCCAACCCACATGTCACCTTGCACTACTGCCCACCAACGCATGTCTCCCAGCACCCCCACCCCCCAGCATCCAGGGGCACCCTCCACCAGGCCCCCACTCATGTCCAACTCCTGTCTCCCTGCACCCCCACCCCCCCAGCAGTGCAGGGCACCCTCCACCAGGCCCCCACTCCTGTCTCCCTGCACCCCCACCCCCCACCAGTCAGGGGCACCTGCCAGCAGGCCCCCACTCCTGTCTCCCTGCACCCCCACCCCCCAGCAGTGCAGGGCACCCTCCACCAGGCCCCCACTCCTGTCTCCCTGCACCCCCACCCCCCAGCAGTCAGGGGCACCTGCCAGCAGGCCCCCACTCCTGTCTCCCTGCACCCCCACACCCCAGCAGTGCAGGGCACCCTCCACCAGGCCCCCACTCCTGTCTCCCTGCACCCCCAGCCCCCAGCAGTCAGGGGCACCTGCCAGCAGGCCCCCACTCTTGTCTCCCTGCACCCCCACCCCCCAGCAGTGCAGGGCACCCTCCACCAGGCCCCGACTACTGTCTCCCTGCACCCCCACCCCCACCAGTCAGGGGCACCTGCCACCAGGCCCCCACTCCTGTCTCCCTGCACCTCCACCCCCCAGCAGTCGGGGGCACCTGCCAGCAGGCCCCCACTCCTGTCTCCCTGCACCCCCACCCCCCACCAGTCGGGGGCACCTGCCAGCAGGCCCCCACTCCTGTCTCCCTGCACCCCCACCCCCCACCAGTCAGGGGCACCTGCCACCAGTCCCCCACTCCTGTCTCCTTGCACCCCCACCCCCCAGCAGTCAGGGGCACCTGCCACCAGGCCCCACTCCTGTCTCCCTGCATCCCCACCCCCCACCAGTCAGGGGCACCTGCCAGCAGGCCCCCACTCCTGTCTCCCTGCACCCCCACCCCCCACCAGTCAGGGGTACCTGCCACCAGGCCCCCACTCCTGTCTCCCTGCACCCCCACCCCCCAGCAGTCAGGGGCACCTGCCACCAGGCCCCCACTCCTGTCTCCCTGCACCCCCACCCCCAAGCAGTCAGGGGCACCTGCCACCAGGCCCCCACTCCTGTCTCCCTGCACCCCCACCCCCCACCAGTCAGGGGCACCTGCCAGCAGGCCCCCACTCCTGTCTCCCTGCACCCCCACCCCCCACCAGTCAGGGGCACCTGCCAGCAGGCCCCCACTCCTGTCTCCCTGCACCCCCTGGGTACATGTATTCCAGGGGAGCGTGGGTAGTCTCACACGTGATACCATCAGGGTACGTGTATTATGGGTCCGCGTGAACTTCCACACGCGATACCAGCAAGCTACGTGTATCACCGGGTTCGTGGGAAGTTCCACACGCGATTGCCCTGGGTACGTGTATTTCGGGGTGCGCGTGAAGTTTCACACGCGAATTTGCAGGGTACGTGTATTTCGGTGTGCGCATGAAGTTCCACACGCGACTGGGCCTGTGAGAGTGGGGTACGTGTATTCCAGGGGTGGGCGGGATTATTTACTCGCGACTGGGCCTGGGAGAGCGTGTTACGTGTATTCCTGGGGTGGGCGGGAAGATTTACACGGTCGCCTACAACGCACCAAAAAATAAATGGTCCAATCCTGAAACACGTACGCCAGCATGAAGCAGGCGCACGCCCCGCGCAGCATAAAAGAGTGCGCAAACAACAGACAAGCTCAGACGCCAGGATGAATATACCGTTCCTAGCAGCAGTGGCTGTGGGATACCGCAGGAGGAAGAGAAGGATAGTCAGGGCCAGAATCTTCACACCCAGAACCAGCCTATTTGGCCACACATGAAATGCTCACAGTAATGCAGGACCAACAACACACATTACCAAATACTTACCAATAATACCAATCACCTACACAACCTCCAACCTACCATAAACATGACAGTATGGACTTAAAAAATTGGTATCCTCACTACCTGATAATGCCAGCACTTCGAACACTTCCAACTATACATTGTTAGCGCCACACAAAAGTGTAGGTGCACTGCTTACAACATGGACTCCAGTTCCAAAGTAGACCGCCTCGTGAAGACATGAGAAATGGACCTGCAAATTAGGAGGATGAGATGGATGCAGAGGCACATATCAATACACCATGCAGTGTACAATACAACAACAATATGCACTAGGAATGTATACACAGTATTGACTACAGACTGCCCACACATCAAATGGGACTCCTGTCTCCCTGCACCCCCACCCCCCAGCAGTCAGGGGCACCTGCCAGCAGGCCCCCACTCTTGTCTCCCTGCACCCCCACCCCCCAGCAGTGCAGGGCACCCTCCACCAGGCCCCCACTACTGTCTCCCTGCACCCCCACCCCCAGCAGTCAGGGGCACCTGCCACCAGGCCCCCACTCCTGTCTCCCTGCACCCCCACCCCCCACCAGTCGGGGGCACCTGCCAGCAGGCCCCCACTCCTGTCTCCCTGCACCCCCACCCCCCACCAGTCAGGGGCACCTGCCACCAGGCCCCCACTCCTGTCTCCTTGCACCCCCACACCCCAGCAGTCAGGGGCACCTGCCACCAGGCCCCACTCCTGTCTCCCTGCATCCCCACCCCCCACCAGTCAGGGGCACCTGCCAGCAGGCCCCCACTCCTGTCTCCCTGCACCCCCACCCCCCACCAGTCAGGGGTACCTGCCACCAGGCCCCCACTCCTGTCTCCCTGCACCCCCACCCCCCAGCAGTCAGGGGCACCTGCCACCAGGCCCCCACTCCTGTCTCCCTGCACCCCCACCCCCCAGCAGTCAGGGGCACCTGCCACCAGGCCCCCACTCCTGTCTCCCTGCACCCCCACCCCCCACCAGTCAGGGGCACCTGCCAGCAGGCCCCCACTCCTGTCTCCCTGCACCCCCACCCCCCACCTGTCAGGGGCACCTGCCAGCAGGCCCCCACTCCTGTCTCCCAGCACCCCCTGGGTACATGTATTCCAGGGGTGCGTGGGTAGTCTCACACGTGATACCATCAGGGTACGTGTATTATGGGTCCGCGTGAACTTCCACACGCGACACCAGCAAGCTACGTGTATCACCGGGTTCGTGGGAAGTTCCACACGCGATTGCCCTGGGTACGTGTATTTCGGGGTGCGCGTGAAGTTTCACACGCGAATTTGCAGGGTACGTGTATTTCGGTGTGCGCATGAAGTTCCACACGCGACTGGGCCTGTGAGAGTGGGGTACGTGTATTCCAGGGGTGGGCGGGATTATTTACTCGCGGCTGGGCCTGGGAGAGCGTGTTACGTGTATTCCTGGGGTGGGCGGGAAGATTTACACGGTCGCCTACAACGCACCAAAAAATAAATGGTCCAATCCTGAAACACGTACGCCAGCATGAAGCAGGCGCATGCCCCGCGCAGCATAAAAGAGTGCGCAAACAACAGACAAGCTCAGACGCCAGGATGAATATACCGTTCCTAGCAGCAGTGGCTTTGGGATACCGCAGGAGGAGGAGAAGGATAGTCAGGGCCAGAATCTTCACACCCAGAACCAGCCTATTTGGTATGCCTGATGACCAGGTGTATGGGAGGTACAGGTTTCCACCACACATAATACTCGACCTGGTCAGTGAGTGGGAGGATGACCTCACATCACCCACACTGTGCTCCCAAGCACTCAGCCCCCTGGAGAAGGTCCTCAATGTACTGCACTTCTTGGCTACCGGATCATTTCAGCGGACAAGTGCCATAGTGGGGGGGGTGTCACAGGCCACGCAGTCACGGTGCCCACACCAGGTGTTGGCCATCATCACTGCACGCCCATCAGTCCGCAGGCACATATACCTGCCCAGAACACCTGCAGAAAGGCTGGCTGTCAGCCAGGATTTCTACAGGGTGGCACAATTCCCCAAAGTGCTAGGTGCCATTGATTGCACCCATGTGGCTCTACCTCCCCCCAGGGCATCTGAGCACATCTATAGAAACCGCAAGCACTGGCATTCCATCAACGTCCAGGTAGTATGTGATGCCAAGGGAATCATCACCTCAGTATATGCCAACTATCCAGGGTCCACCCACGACAGCTTCATTTACAGGATGTCAACCCTAAACCAGGACATGGAAGCTGAGCGGCATGGCGATGCATGGCTGCTTGGTGAGTAGAAATGCCACAGCACACGCATGCATGACAGATACAGAGTAATGCCAATACCCCACTAATGATCCCCATCACCACCTCCCCAGCGGACAGTGCCTACCCTCTGAGCACACACATGATGATGCCAATTTGGAACCCCATCACGCCTCCCGAGGTAAGATACAAAACACAGCCCATATTGCAACACGGGGCATAGTGGAGCCCACATTCGGAGTGCTCAAGTCACGCTTTCACTCCCTTGACCGTTCTGGTGGGCAGCTGTTATACGCTCCCCCAGTAGTGTGCAGGATCATAGTGGCAGCATGTGTCCTGCACAATGTTGCAACACTCCGGGGCCTGGCTGTGGACATGGTGGTGGCCTCACAGCCCCAACCACATGCACGCCCGCTGCGCATGGGAGGGGAAAGGGCACTGGGTGAGGCAGCCCGTACGCAGCTGGTGGCTAATTACTTCACATAGAAAGCACACCCCTGTGGAGTGCACACAGCCCTGGCACATACCATCTGACAATCAATGATGACTCAATCTGACAATTCTGATGAATTAAGGGACAGTCAACTGTCAGAACCATAGCAGCCTGAGATTGTTCATCTGGAAGTGTCACAATGTGTGCATCCCTACCTACACAAACACCACCATTGCAGTGTCATCAAAAGACACACTTCCATGCAGCAAAAATGAATACCCACTTGCAAAATACAACATGAGAACAGTGTCATGTCACCCAACCCCTCCCCGGCACGGCCACACAACACAACACACCATGGCATGTCATGCAATGTGAGAGCAAACAAATTAATCCCCACAACATGACCCAAGTGTCACCAACTACAGTGTCCCTAATGGAAACTGGCCACACATGAAATGCTCACAGTAATGCAGGACCAAAAAACACACATTACCAAATACTTACCAATAATACCAATCACCTACACAACCTCCAACCTACCATAAACATGACTGTATGGACTTAAAAAATTGGTATCCTCACTACCTGATAATGCCAGCACTTCGAACACTTCCAACTATACATTGTTAGCGCCACACAAAAGTGTAGGTGCACTGCTTACAACATGGACTCCAGTTCCAAAGTAGACCGCCTCGTTAAGACATGAGAAATGGACCTGCAAATTAGGAGGATGAGATGGATGCAGAGGCACATATCAATACACCATGCAGTGTACAATACAACAACAATATGCACTAGGAATGTATACACAGTATTGACTACAGACTGCCCACACATCAAATGGGAGTCCAAAGTCACTGTGTAAGTCAATGTCACTTGGGCACACCCTTTGCAAGCCCATGGAAACGGGAAGCAGGAGGGGTGTGTGTCACACAAACCCAAGCATCTGACCCAAATTCAGGACAAGCCTGCATGTGCCCAGCCACAATACAGCGTATGCCCACGGGAGCCACACAAGGCAACACACTATCCAAAAAATCAAGAATCAAAAAAAAAAGAAAAAGAAAAAACAAAAATCAAAAATCAAAAATGGCCATAAATGGGCCCAGGGAGGTGGGGGAGGCCACCCAGGAGGTCCGAGGACAGGGTGTGTGGATCTTGCAGAAAAAAACACCTCCATGGGCTCATGGCCTGCACAGCTACCCTATTGTGGGAGAATCGCTGCTGTCGCTCTCCTCACCCTCTGCAGCTGCATCAGGAGGTGGTGGCACTATGGGAGGCAGCCCACGCAAAGCCCTAGTCTGGTCCTCCATGGCAGCAAGCATGCGGGTGTGGAAGGTCTGGTTCTGGAGGATAATTGTGCAGAGGTCCCCATGCAACAACTCACGGGATGCCCGGACCTCCTCCCTAGTTGCCTGCATCTCAGCTGAGAGCGTACGTGTGAGCCGCTCCAGCTGCTGTTCTGTCCTCGTGTTAGCTGAAGCCTCAAGCTCAACCAGAGTTGCCCTGAGCTGACGGAGTTCCACCCTCAGGGCTTCCCTGTGGCCCTAGGACTCAATAGAAATGGCTTCCCGCACAGTCTCCAGTGCCGCCCGCATGTTCCTGTTGGACGCCAACATGTCCTCCCGCTGTGACTGGCTAATGGAGTCTGTTGCCTACTGTAGTTGTTCAATTAGCTTTTCTTGGGGGACAATGGAAATGGCCACCCTATCCATAGCCTGAGCCATCATCTCAGTTGATGCTGCCTGTTGGTTTGCCATACCGGATATCGATTGCTCCCATGCGGTATTGCCAGGTGGCCTATGGCCACCGCGTCGGCGGCATCACACCTGTCTGGGGCAAGGCGAACTGCGCCTTGCTGTGCCGGCACTGCCTGAGGCTGCAGGACTGCATTCCCCCTCTTATCTGCTGGCCCAGGAACAGGATCAGATGTAGCGGAGTGTGACCCTGCATCCCTAACCACCAAAGGCAGACCTACCAACACTGACATCGACATTGAGGGTTCTACCCCTGGTGCAGGTGGGTTGGACAGTACAGAATCCCTCCCAGAAACACTTACCTGTGCCGGCACATAGGTCTCATCATCCGAATCGAAACCTGAATAGAGTTTGGGGGAGGTGCACCCAGAGACACCCCTTGAGATGACGGCCTGCAGCAAGTGTGGGTTCTCACCCACCACCACAACATGTCCCTCACTGGTGCCCGGTCGGGCCTGAGACCCCTCCTGGGTCTGCACCATCTCCACAACCCCAGCAGTATCAAGTGCGTCATCCCCTGCAAAGACATGAAAGAAAAGAAATGGGAACAGGCATTAGCACCATGGAACACAATTTGGGCTGAGAAGCAACAGAAACAGTACTTCATTGACACATGTCCCACATGACTATAACCCTCCCATGCATGCACTGTCACTGCGTATGAAGGGGAGGCAAATGGCATGCATTGATGACACCAAGATGGAAGACCAACAAATTTGCTGCATGCTGCCTAGCAGTGCCATCACACATTGGCCTGTGATTGGCATGTCCAATACACATACATGACACATGCCATCACACAGATGGCATGTACCCTAGCCATGTCACACATGTGACAATAGGACTGAGAAATGCCTAGTGAAAGTGGTGGAATGCAGACAATCAGCCTGAATGGACACAGAATAACATGCAACTATGTTGTGGCAAGATGACACTTCAAGGGCAACTGGCGTGAGGTTGGGCTGAATGTCTACTGTTGCCAGAAGGGATACTGCAACACCCAAATCCTGGTGCGCAGAATGTATTGGATGAAGCACATGGGTGACCCAAACCACTCAGGCACACACCCCCTCACATGGCACTCAATCAGAAGCCCTCTCACAAACACCATGCACATGGATGACACACACATGCATGTGCACTCACCAGACAATGCCTCGTAATCTGGCAGGTCTCCCACGCCTTGGATCCGTTCCTCCGTGACGTAGGTACCAGCAACATACTCATGTGGAGTGAGTTCTATGACCTCTGCCGGAGACCCACCTCCAGTCACTAGAGTTGCGGCATGACTTGAAGCCAGCTTTTTCTTTGCCCTGCGCTTAAGGTCATTCCAGCGCTTGTAGCAATCATTAGCTGTGCGCCTCACGAATCCAAGGGCACTTATGATGTCCGCAATGGTCTGCCAGTGTGCCTAACGTTGTGCAGGTGTGGTCTTGGATCCTGCAACAATCACCATTTCGCTGTCATGTGCGGACACATACTCCACAAGTGCATTAAGTTCGGCCTCATTGAAGCTGGGCTTCCTTGGTGGGCCGGACTGTGTAGCCATGTCTGGGGCATCAGCCTGTATTGGACGAGCACTCTTCCTCTTCCGCTTGGAAGGTGGTGGTGATACTGAGTGTCCTACGCCGCTCTGGACACTAGGGGCAGGAGCGCCGGTGGACTGTGGACTAGGAGTGTGGGAATGAACACTCACCATGGGACTTGGTGCAGGCATTAGCGGAAGTGTGATGTAGTCAGGGGGAACGTCAGCAGGATAGACTAGGACCGACACTGTCCTGGCTGGGAGACTCAGAGCTGAGGTGGATGGAGCCGCAGCTGCCCCTGCAGCCTCCCCACCCTGCCTACTCGGGGCAGCAGATGACATACCTGCCCCTGATCCACGTGGGCTGGTGACACCAACGTGCACTGCCACACGTGGCCTAGACCTGCTGACCTGGGAGTCATCCATGGAGTCACCCTGTGCCAGGTCTGGTGCCGCAATGGGCTGGTCCAACAAGGGCTGAGCAGGGATGGTTTCAGCCACGTTCCCCTCAACCAGGGGGTGGGGGCATGGGTGCCCCTGACTGGTCACCCACACATGGGGGGCTAGGGGCACCCTGCAAGTCCTGGCCACGTCCCCTACCGTATCCACCATGGCCACCTCTTGTGGCTCGCCCACCTTTGCCACCCTTACCGCCTGCCCGCCTCCCAACCATGGCACTGATGTTGTTGTGCGTATGGGAGTTGCAGTAAACTATTGTCCTGGGCAATTGGGGGTCAAAGGGGTAGGGTACTAGATGGAATTCGTACCCTAGTGATCTAGCAAGGCTGTATGTGATCCCTGGGGGAAGATGACGGGTCACGCAACGCACAGGCACCCCGAAAAAGGGAGATAATGTGCACGCAACCCCTCCTAGACTACGTGTGTGGAAAAAAAAACCTTCACTATGCTGTGGCACCCAGAAACACAAAAATGAACGTATGCGTGTCACACGCAGGCTAGACTGACCTCTGAAGGTGTAGGCAACACACGGGGCAAGCACAGATGTCAAATACGTGCGCGAGGCACCATCTGCCAGGCAATATCGCGTGAAAAATACGCGTTGGCAACACCCCCGCCAAAAGAAGAATTCTACGCTGTCTGAGGAGACAGGACAACAGGAGAAGTGAACGCTGTTTGAGGAAACAGGCCCAGGAAAAAGACAAGAAGAGAAAAAGCTGTCGGAGGTAACAGGGAGTACGAACTCGGAACGCTGTGAAGTAAATCGCGTGTGAACCGACAAGAAGTACAGATTTCACCCACTCGCTCTCCACGAAAAGCACGTACAAGGAAATGGCGTTCTACACGTACCTTTTAAAGATGCCCACACGTCCAGCGTCACTTCCGCGTGTACGCGCTAAGGCCCCATCCTCCAATCACATGAGCTTACACTCTGACGTGCAGTCATTGGGCGTGTAACATGCACCCGTGTACAGGGAAACGCCCAGGCACGCATGTCACAAACGCGCATACGCGCTGGTGGCCTTTGGGCCAATGAATTCACGTACGTGTGCTGACGCGCTTACACGCTAAGGCCCTTTCCTCGAATTACACGCAGACGTGCTGGATTTTCAGGTACCAAATCACTCCGTATCAAGCTGGCCACGCGTAAGCACACAGAAGACCATGCTCCTGCCCAGAAGGCTGAATTACTGCCCTTAGAGCCCCGAGCACGCTCCCACCTGCTATCTGCTGCTGCCTGATTGCCTGCTGCCCACGTGCCCTGCCATTTGCTGCCTGCACATCAGCCAGGGGTGCTGTTGCTATGACCACCCCTGCTGGAACCGAAGACTCCCGACTGGGATTCCATCGCTCCACAGCCCAGCCCCAGGACCCAGTTGCCCATCCACTCCTGCCTCTGGGGTTGTCATGTCGGGCACTGCAACATCTGGCACCACTGACAACCCCCGGCCAGAGAGGCAGAGGGGCACCAGCTTCACTGCCACCGAAGTTGGTGTCCTGGTGGAGCCAGTCCTGGGGCAGTATGATGCCCTCTTCGGAAGTTTGCGCGCCGACAAGGAAGGACGGACTCGGATCTGGACGGACATCGTGACTGTCATCAACGCGGAGGGGGTGGCAGTCCGCGACTTCCAACATGTCAAGGAGCGCTGGGAGGACTTCAGGTACAGGACCCTCAACAAGGCCCGGCGCCTCTTGAAGGCAGCGGATGCTAAGGTGCGCCGGGGCCACTTGTCGGATGATCAGATGAGGGTCCTGGAACACATATCCCCAGCGCTCCACGTCCAGGTCCTTGAGAGGTAGACCCGTCTGGAGTCGAGCAGTAAGTGTACATGCATCATGATTGTAAGCTGTGCGTGTGGTGATGTGCCAGTAGTGTGCAGGTTGCACATGTGTTTGTATGGGGCCAAGTATGGGTGGGGGTGTACAGGGCCGTGAGGCTAACACATGCGAGGGCTGTCATGTGTGAGACATGGATGGTGCTTGTGTGTGTAGGCTTGCATGCCAAATGCAGTTGTGTGGGCACACATGTTTGGATGAATGTGTATGTAAGTAGGCATGTTCGTGATGTCACACATGGATGTTGTTTTCAGCTGCATGTATCAGCACTGTGTACATGTGCGTGTGTGTATTTGACAAGGGTGCAACAGTGATGCAACATGGATGCATGTGACAGCGGGATGTGGAATCCTGATTGGCAGATGTGACATGGATGCCGATCTGAACACTGCAACAGTTGGCAGAGGTGTACACATGCATGCAAGTGTGGTGGTGTGTGTACATGTGTAGTGCACTCCCTGTGTTGCATGTGATGTCTGGCTCACCTTTGCCTGCTCATGCCATTGTATGTGTATGGATGGTGCTGGCAGTTGCGATATGGCTGTGGTATGGCTCATGTGTGCAAGTTGAAATGACATGTGTGTTGGCGATTGTGATGCCATGTCTGAGGTTTGCCAATGCCACTCATGTACAACTGTCATGTGTGTATGTGTCCATTGTACAGTGCCCTGATGCCTGTGTTTTATTTCTCCCTGTCTGCAGTGTCAACTGATGAAGAGGGCGGAGAAGGTGCTGTGGAGCACAGCGGCGGGGATCGCACCGCTAGCCGGAGACGCAAGGCCCGGCTCCCCGCCCAGGTTGTGATCTCGTCGGGGAATGAGGAGTCTGGTGCCGCGTCGCATGCCGCAGCTGCCGGGGGGAGGTCCAAGAGGCGGAGGCCGGAGTTGGACTCCTCGGCAGCAGAAGGGGCAGCTGGGACCCCACAGGGCCCAACGGGGAAGATGGCACGGAGTCATCCAGGTTGGTGGGGGGTTTGGTGGAGGAGGAGGCCGTGCAAGCAACAGAGACGGGGTCTGGAGGTGGGGATTCCACTGGTGCTAGTGGTGCAGTGCAGGACCAGGGACAGGAGGCAGCACAGACCACCGCAGAGGTGCCTGTGTGCAATCCTGTCCCTGATCCTGTCACTGCATCATCTTGCACCAGCAGGGATGCCTACGTCCAGACCCGTTTTCAGGCAGGGGATGAGCTCACAACAACTGCCCTTCCTCTGCCTGCGGACGTGGCTATCTGGGTCCGGGTGGAGCCTGTCCTGACTGGTGTGGCGTTGCGTCAACGGGCCATGCGAGGTGACCTGCAGTCTTTTCATGAGGAGACTGCACGTCATCTCGAATGGCTCGTTGACCGCGTCGGCCTACTGGGACAGGTCACCCAGGCCGGATTCCTCCGTTTGATGGGGCTTGCTCAGACCCCCTCCTCAACTGAACCCCCTATGCGCCAGTCGTCCTCCGTGCCATCTTCCCACCCATTAGTCACCTGGGTGCCCTGTGGAGCTGCCTCTGACGGTGCGGTCAGGCTGGTGGAGGAGGCACCCCTGCCACAGTCGGGAGTTGGACGTCCAGCAGGGGTGGCCACATCAACGACTGCACCCCAGCCGGTGGAGGATGTGCAGGCAGCAGGAGCCAGGGCACGGCACAGGCACAGCAGCAGCAGCAACCAGGTGGGAGCCATGATGGCTCGGGGCCTTCGACATCGGAGGGGCAGGCATCGGCCGGAGGCCAGGAGGACCCAGGACGGGAAGTGTCTTTCGTGTGGCAGCAGTTGGGCCACGCCATAGATGCGGAGCGGCAGCGGGCGGAAAAAGCACGGCTCATGATGGTCAGGGCGGAGAACTCCATGCGGAGGGCCCTGAGGCGGGCCGAGTGCCTCGAAGCAATCTGCAGGGAGTTGGAGGTGAACATGTCGACGGCCCTGTGGACCCTCTGGGCCATGGAGGAGGACCGCCTCCGGGACATTGAGCAGGAGTTTGATGATGCCCTGGCCCGGAACATCCCAAAGTGAGCCGTCGGACTGGCCCGCTGCCATTGTGAATAGTTCTGTAGTTAGTGTTAGGTTTCCTTTGGTTTTGCATTTTTTTTGGACCTTTTGGACAATGGGCCACATTTTTGTATATAGTTTTTTTTATTAGTTAGTGTTATTAGATAGGTTTCATTTCTTCTGTTGGGATCATGGACCCTGGATTGTTTATCTGTATATAGTTGACTGTTGGATTTTCTAATTTTTTTTATGATTTACCCATGGAGCAATGGTTTTCGATTTTAATTTTCCATTGGATTTACTTTTGTGAACTGTGACTTTGGACACCTTTCCTTTGGATTATGATTTGTGGTTTTACATTATTTTACGGACATATTGCTTTCTTTTTTTAATTCCCATTTTCGTTTGTTTATTTTTGATTCAATTTATGTTGCTTTTAATACATATTTTTTCTTCAAACTTCAATGTGTAGTATCATCTCATTGGTTTCATGCATATCATGATATGGGTTTTGACATTCACTGACACCCATTGTGTGTATTTGAGGGACATGTGTTCATTTACAAACTTGCCATTGGGGTTGTATCATGTAATTGCCATTTCTAAGTGGGTGGATGCAATACTCGGGTGGGTGTTTGGCATTTGGAGGCTGCCCATAAGGCCCAGGGATCTAGATTGTGATGACATGTTGGCTGGGGGACATGTGTGGGGCCCTGCTGGCAGGTGCCCCTGACTGGTGGGGGGTGGGGGTGCAGGGTGACATGAGTGAGACATGAGTGGGGGCCTGGTGGAGGGTGCCCTGCACTGCTGGGGGGTGGGGGTGCTGGGAGACATGTGTGGGGGCCTGGTGGAGGGTGGCCCTGGATGCTGGGGGGTGGGGGTGCTGGGAGACATGTGTGGGGGCCTGGTGGAGGATGCCCCTGGATGCTGGGGGGTGGGGGTGCTGGGAGACATGTGTGGGGGCCTGGTGGAGGGTGCCCTGCACTGCTGGGGGGTGGTGGTGCAGGGGGACATGAGTGGGACATGAGTGGGGGCCTGCTGGCAGGTGCCCCACAGTGCTGGGGGGTGGGGGTGCAGGGGGACATGAGTGGGGGCCTGCTGGCAGGTGCCCCACAGTGCTGGGGGGTGGGGGTGCTGGGAGACATGCGTTGTTGATCAGTAGTGCAAGGTGACATGTGGCTTGGCTGGGGGGCATGCCCATGGTGGATGGGCTGCCTGCGGGACATGGGCAGGGGTGCAGGGTAGTCCCCTGTGGTGTGGGCTGCCTGCAGGGGCCGTGGAGGTTTTAGAGCGAACACCTGGGAGGACCCACACGGCCAATTCACGTGTAGTACTCCCCGGAACCCCTGAAATACACGTACCCTGCTGAAATCGCATGTGAGACTTCCCGTGCACCCCGAAATACACGTACCCAGGACATTCGCGTGTGGAACTTCCCGCGCACCCCTGAAATATACGTACCCTGCTGAATTCGCTTGTGAAACTTCCCGCGCACCCCGAAATGCACGTACCCAGGACATTCGCGTGTGGAACTTCCCACGCACCCCTGAAATACACGTACCCTGCGGAATTCGCTTGTGAAACTTCCCGCGCACCCCGAAATACACGTACCCTGATGGAATTGCGTGTGAAACTTCCGACGCACCCCTGAAATACATGTACCCTGCTGATTTTGCATGTGAAACTTCCCGCACACCCCAGGAATACACGTACCCAGGACATTCGCGTGTGGAACTTCCCGCGCAACCCTGAAATACACGTTCCCTGATGGAATCGCATGTGAAACTTCCCACGCACCCCTGAAATACACGTACCCTGATGAATTTGCATGTGAAACTTCCTGCACACCCCAGGAATACACGTACCCAGGACAATCGCGTGTGGAACTTCCCGCGCACCCCTGAAATACACGTACCCTGCTGAATTTGCGTGTGAAACTTCCCGCGCACCCCGAAATACACGTACACAGGACATTTGCGTGTGGAACTTCCCGCGCACCCCTGAAATACACGTACCCTGATGGAATCACGTGTGAAACTTCCCGCGCACCCCGGAAATCCATGTACCCTGCTGAATTTGTGTGTGAAACTTCCCGCACGCCCCAGGAATACACGTACCTAGGACAATCGCGTGTGGAACTTCCCGCGCACCCCTGAAATACATGTACCCTGCTGAATTTGCATGTGAAACTTCCCACGCACCCCTGAAATACACGTACCCTGCTGAATTTGCGTGTGAAACTTCCCGCGCACCCCTGAAATACACATTCCCCGCTTGGCGTTTGCTGTTTGGCAGCCCTGTGAACTGGTCCAGGGTTAGCGCAGACATTTGCAATGAATTGGGGATTTTGATGGCTTTTCCTTGCGCGAGGGCGTTCTTGGGGGCGTAACTGGCGCTGCTGCAGGGTCGCTGCGCCACTCTGCGCCACGGCTGGTTTTGGAGGTTAAAATCCATGAATACGCTGTGCGATGAAATGGATTTTATCGCACACAGCTGGCGCAGTGTATCGCATGGGGACACTGTACGCCAGCCACGTGCGCCACTTTTGTGCGAAATTCTATGAATTACCCTGTTAGTTTCCCTTATGCGCATTGAACTGACAAAACCACACAGTGAGACAGAGATGAAGACATTGTCTATTTTTGATGAGGATTTACCATTAGACCAAGTATCCTTATCCACCATATCACCCCAAAGTTCCGCTGAGTTAGTCAATCCCCATTCCTCTAGGAAACTACCCCAAATTTGTCCTTGGGTGTTCTTATTTGTGGAGGCTCCACTTGTAAGATAACCTCCCGGTCCTAGGGAGCATTTTCCTCCCATACAAACAGGGATATTGACATTGAAATCGCCTACCACTGTCAGTGAAACCTCTGATTGCAACGCATGCGCTTCTTCAAACATTTCTCCAAGTAGCATTAGCGATTCATTCCAATTGTTTTTAACATTCCAATATATGTTAATGAACAAAAAGTGGGTAGGTCCCACACAGTTCACAAGATCACAGATAACCGCAAGACACCAATTAGACAGTCAGAAAATTTTAGTTACAGTAGGTCCCAGTTTCAAATCTACTCCTACTGCCAAACCCCCAGATGGTCTACCCAGTTTCCCTTGTATTGCAGGCGC
This sequence comes from Ambystoma mexicanum, assembly GCF_040938575.1. NCBI lineage: Eukaryota > Metazoa > Chordata > Amphibia > Caudata > Ambystomatidae > Ambystoma > Ambystoma mexicanum. The sequence goes on along the minus strand of NC_090937.1, from coordinate 1,269,370,898 downwards.
AGAAAACACAGTAAAACCATCAAGAACACAGTGTGTAGTGAACCATGTCTCCTGCAAACAGAAAAGGGCACACTTAGATAACATAGTACACATTTCCGTAGAGTTTGTTTTAAAAACCAATGGCCCCTCGTGTTCCATGACACTAGGGTAAATCTATCTTCAGTTTTAAATATTCGGTCTTAATCCCTGCAACTGGGCTATAGAATCTCGCAAAGTAGAGGCCAACCACCGTAGACTAGACTCAATAGAGTCAACATCATTCTTTTTCAGAGGCATAGTTGTTTTCCGTTCAGCCTGTTCCATACCCCTGCTTTTGGGTGCCTGTGGATTGAGACCTCCCTCAGTGCTTTGCAAACCTCTACTATAGCTTATAACATCGTAACCAAAACAATTGAAAGTCTCCACTTCCGCTAATACAACTTTGTAAATGGCTCTAGAGTAAAAGACTATCCGGACATAGTCATATCTTTCCGGATGTATAAAGTCGATTAGCTTAATATCCCCGGTTGTAATAAGCCTGAAATTCAGAATCTCATTGAATAGAGCCAGTATTCTCAATCTGTTCAATGATGGAGAACCCCCTTGAGGGAACAGATAATATATTAAAAGACTTGGTAACTCCCCAAAGTTGGGCTGCCTCAACTGAATGTCATTTGACCAGTGATTGGAATAAGGATCTTCATTTGAGCACTGCCTGTGCTCCTCATTGTATGGTACCTCATCATGTTGCACATTCACAATATCCTTCTTTCTGTCCGAGTCTACACCAAGTCGTACTTCGACTGTTTCACTAGTTGAGAGACTAGCCGGCACTGAGAGTGTAGGCGCTCTACCAGTTTCCACCATCTTTAGCATCGTGGACAGGTCACCCAAAGTAGCCTCACCAATTTGACCACCATTCCCGGCCAAACCAACTTTACCCCCTTCTAGCATTTGCTTCATAGTTCTCCAAATCATTTTTTCTATTGAGGTTAACTCAGGGTCCAGTACATCGGCATGACCACTCTCTTTAGTCATTGCTACCTTGCCACCCTCCACAGGTGCCCAGTTATCCCTCCATACCTCCCGCTCTTCTCCGAAACCACAGACCGCCATTCCATTAATTTGTCCAGCTTGGTTCATGTCCCTTTCAACTTCCAAGGTGGCCCATTTTACACTCTGGGTCTTCTGTTCCTCTCCCAAATGTCGAGCCCTGCCAGGTGCATTCGGTTGAAAACTGGATTTGCCTCCAAAGATCTTAGAATAAGATAATGGTGACAATGTCCTATAATCAATAGGGAATATAGCGGGCTTGAACATAGGAATATTATGATTGATGGAGGGTTCTCCATTTTCAAGCACCTCAACCTCACCAGTGGTAGTAGCAGAGGACCTCATATCAACATACGAATTAGCTTCTGGTTGCATGTTAACAGAGTCTACATTAATGTTGATAGTCTCTTTGCTAGAGATAACTTCACCTTGCGGGGATTGACCCATCTCCTTCTCTCCTCTTCCATCATTCGACTTTTTTTTAGCAACGAAATTATAGAGGTTAGCTTTCTGCTCTTTGTTACTCTGGGGATCATTCACCACTTTAGGGCAACCACCTCGCGTTTTGCCTTTTCTTTTTTTTTCAAGGTTTCTGAGATTGTGCCTAGGGCTACCTGGCCACCCTCTCGATTGCTCACACCCTCCTCCACCCCTGACACATCCAAATGAGTATCCCGATGCATATCATTTGCATCTTCTCTTATTAAATTGCGCCATTGTTTTTTAAATATTTTGTTTTGACCTTTACCGGATTTCGGCTTTGGACAACTTTTAGCCTTTATGGATTGACCCTCCTGAATTTTTGGAGAGGAGACTGCTACTACATTCCAGGCTTGAGCCCTCCCCTCAATATCATATGTATTCAGGTGGAAGCCCCAGCCTTTTTATCCACAACAGGGGGCCTAGGCTCAATCAGGGAGGGTATAGATTGCTCTGTGTCTTGTGAGGATACAGTATTCGTACCCTTATTAGACATCATCTTTACCTCAGTCAATGGTTGGCTATTTTTATTCGTCCCCATAGCTTTAATCAGATCCCCGATTAGGAGAGTATGTATTTGCAATTCTGCCAATATTTGTGCATTAAATAACCCATATGGGGAGTCCCCCCCAATTACCCTCCTCTGATCTGCTTTCTTTCTGTGCAGACGAGACCTCCCACTCTGCATCCTGGTTCAACGGATATTGGGAGAGGGCAAGTAGGGAACTATCAATGGGAGTGTTACCTATTTCCAAAGAGGGTAGAGAGGCTTCCTCCATATTATTTCTTGAATGGTCTTCCACACTTACCACACTGTTATCCTCTCCCTTGCTCTGCCCTGACTCAATCAGAAGAATGGATTCATCACCGACAGAGAAATCTGGTAAACCCACCCCGGATTCACCTGGGGGAAAGGAGGAAGAGGCATTGCCAATGCCATTTTCATTGTTCCCCTCACTGGGGTAAATACTAGGGGGGCAGACAGAATGTCATCATGGGCACGTACTCCTGACATTGTCTCCCTTCTTGTCAAGGGCACTGTTTTCTTATAAGTGTATCTTTGAGGCTTCATACCCTGAATCAATAGGTGTCATGCACATATACAAAAACTAAGGGCATGCAACACATTATACAATAGACCTCAAAAGACCATATTCGAGGTCCTGCCGTCAATCCAAAAATTGTTCAGGTTGTTCCCCATATATCATACAATTCAGAAGTTGTCAATATTTAACTTGCAGAAACACACCTAGTATGAAAATAAGCCGCTCATCGCACACCCCACACCCCATCAGCCGTATCAGCACACTGGCAGAAAGCGCACTTCTGGGATGCGCATGCGCAGGAGTTGCATAGAAGTTGTTAGTTAATGGTTTCTGGGTATTGGAGGAGGGGCCCCAGCACACCGTGACTTAAAGTTACAGCGCAGCAAAGCAGCAGAGCAGCATCTTTAGACAGGCAACAGGCAGCAGCCACAAGTCAGCCATATCAGCACACTTGCAGAAAGCGCACTTCTGGGATGCGCGTGCGTGGGAGCCGCGTAGAGGTTGTTAGTTAAAGGTTTCCTGGGTATTAGAGGAGGGGCCACAGCACAACTAGAAAAAGAAATGAAATGGAACAGCAGAGTGAGTCGATGAAGTCCATAAATGTCGATAGAAAACAGAGTCTTGCATTAGTCCATACTGTGGCTTAAAATCACAGCGCAGCAAAGCAGCAGAGCAGCATTCTTAGACAGGCAACAGGCAGCAGCCACAAGTCAGCCGTATCAGCACACTTGCAGAAAGCGCACTTCCAGGATGCGCGCGTGTGGGAGCCGCATAGAAGTTGTTAGTTAAAGGTTTCTTGGGTATTAGAGGAGGGCCCACAGCACAACGTGGCTTAAAGTCACAGCGCAGCAAAGCGGCAGAGCAGCATCCTTAGACCGGCAACAGGCAGCAGCCACAAGTCAGCCGTATCAGCACACTTGCAGAAAGCGCACTGATAAGTGTATCATGAAAGTGGAAGCAATCCACACTGTCTATGCACTGATGACTTTCACCCATGTTCTTGCATGCACAACACGTATGGTTCTAAGATGGCACCTTTTCCCACATTCTAGGCACTGCAAACATCTCTCGCTAGATTGTTTTGTTAGGTATCTAATAATGGGACCCTTTCCTCTGAATCTTCTCCAGATGAAGTGCAGATGATCTTTCCCATGTATAGGTCATTGCCGGTGACATAGATGTTTCTTCTGACTGAAGCCTTTCAAATATTCAGTGCATGGATACTGTATGTCTGGTCATATTTACAGTTATTTTCACAAATTGCTTGCATTCAGAAGGTGTATAACACAGTACTCCTATATTTTCTATAAGGAATCATGGCCATAACAAAAAGCCCTCTTTTACTGTAGAGCTAACAATGTTGCTTTCAATAGTCCATAACGCTAGTTATTGTAGCTCTGTGTTGTTGGATTCTACCACAAATGTGTTGCATGGACAAAACCCGTCATGTTTTCTATAGGCTTCGCAAGCTCAATTCCTGAATAATCTGAAATGACAAAATGTACCGCATCTTCTAAGATGTTACAAAATTGCACCTTGTATAAATGAAGCTTTGCACTTGATTAGTCCAGAAAATGTAATAGGCACTGTTGTTGAACTTCATTGGAGCATCTATGACCTGATGATGGATTCCAAGCATCTGACGCAGGCGTGAGGATCAGCTGCTGGGGACTGCTTGCTACAGCAGATGCATTGTTTAGCGGTGTACAGCATTCACATCATAGGAAGCACCTTGTCGAGATGAATATAGGGCGCATTTAGTCATCGTGCAGATGCACGTGAAGAGGCCCTGAGGACAGAGGTCCAAGGGGCGAGTCTTTCTCGGCGGCTGCAGGTCCCCAAAACACGGGACTCCGCCCGCAGAGCTGCAGCCGGGGGGAGCGGCCCAACGTGGCAGTCCAGGGGAGGGAACACGAGGGGCTGCCAGACCGCATGCGCGGGAAACAACATCAACTCTTCACTCCCCTATGAATGCTCTCTGCTTCATGATATCTCCCATTTCCAGTTCTCTATATTACTTCTTTCAATGTTAAGATTTCTGCCTCTCTTTGTTTTCTTGAACTCTAAAAAAAGGGATCCAAAAACATCACGTATTTTAGATATAGTTCATGACAATGTTCCAATTTTCAATATAAATTTTGAAACTAACATTCCGAGTACAAAGATAAATATGCAATTGATAGAGGTCAATTCAGTAGACAAAGTAGACAAAACAGACAAATTACACAAAGAAATAAGTGTTAATTGATGTCTCTGAAAAGTAAAAAAAACATATTGAACCTTTTCACAGCTCCATTGGTTGATCATCCGGGGTATGCTGTGTAGGCGGTCTCTCGTTCTTTGGCACATGGGCAGAATCAACACATGCCCGTATTAACTTTGACCGTCTCATGTTGGCAAAGTTGAATTTGTTCATTAGTTCAAATTTGATTTAGTTTAAATCTCATACACAACGTACGTGCCCTCTCGCACAGACTCTTAGGGAGATAGGAGGATATAGGTCTTCTATTCTTGGCAAGCCTAGTGTATTATTTATATAGTTTATACCCATTATTAGTCTCAATTGTCATACACGAATCGTAATCATAGATTTTTTTCTTCACTTTGGGCAAGAATGCACACAACTCTTGTTATGTTACATATATTCTTAATAGAAGTGTATTTATTTTTGCATCATATCTTGTTATCTAAATAGGATGAAGATCGACAAGCATCTGAGCAAGATCTTCGTACATAGAGTTATGAGGAGGGTTAAGCATTTTTGAGTAATTACTCGTCATTCTCCAGTGATGCTTTTATGAGAGAAAACTAAACCCAAGCTCATGACGCAGGATGGAATTTGGTAGCAAATTAGCCAATCCAAAGGCTTTTTTTCCAGATTTTGCCCTGAAGCTTGTCCAAGATATTGTCTATATATAATAGACACATATCGAGACCATATAACACTATTGCCTCAACCTTCAGGGTATAAAAGTCAATTAACAGGAGAACTGAAAATGTACAATACTTTCGATAGATAAGCTTCATTTGAATCAACAATAGTCTAATTTTCTGATTCAGCAAAGTATTCCACATAGATAAAGATGCAGTATCGCATAGGTTGTACCCCAGACAGCATAGGGTTAGTGCACAATCAATTTGTGTTCCTCCCTCCAATTGTCCATTCAAACCTGGTCATTTTTTTCTTTCTGTTGGAGAAAACCACCATGCGAGACTTCGAGGGATTATCCTGTAAATGATATTCTTTTGCATTTGATGCAAAGAGATTGAGTTTATTATGGAGGATGAGGGTGTCATATCAAAAAAATCAAATCATCCGCGAAGGCCATCCAGTACAGATGTAATTTACACAATTTTACTGGAAAAATATTCTCTTGATTCCAAACTTCATTTAAATCACATAGATAAAGATCAAACACAATTATAGCTAAATTACACCCCTGCCTCACACCCGTAAAGGTTGGTATATGATTAGTGAACGCCCCCTCTTGGTTAATTCTAACCCTGTAATTAGTTTGACTATGTAACATAGCAATTATAGATATTAATTAAGGGGGAATACCTTGCAAGGACATTTCTTCCATAGATGATTTTGGATAACTCTATCAAAAGCAGCAATCAGGTCCAGGGAGGCCATATAGACCGGACCACAATCCGAACATTTGGTTTTATCCAGAATAGGCGCTAAAATAGTCGCATTAAGAGCATATCCCATTTGTTTGCAAAAGCCTACCTGATACCACGAGAGAATATCGTGCTCTTCAATGTATCATTGGAGTTAATCTAGAATAAGAATATTAAAAACTTTGGAAGATGCATCCGGGAGTGCAATCTGTCTAAAGTTACACAGATTCACAGGATTACCCTTTTTATAGATGGGAATAATAATGGCAGAAAGCCATGATTCTGGAATGTATTTTGCTTCATAGATGTAACTATATTTGGCCTTCAGGATAGGCCCCCAAAAATCAGGGTCAGTCTTGAGAACACAAAATGGAATCCCATCAGGACCAGCTGCTTTTTTTGAATGATCCCTTGAATGAGTTTTTGACATAGCTTGGGATTCCACCGAAGTGAGAGAAGGTGTCAATCAGTTTCTATCAGTGCTAGTGTTGGAACCATGTTATGCATGCCATGTGCTGGTCTCACATTCAGTTTAATAGGCATATGGTCTCCCATGGAGTGATTAAAAACTCTCACTTGTTCACATAAACTAAGAAGCGAGGTAGAAACAAAGATGTAGTCAGTATAAGACCCACTTCCACCTCTGAACCATGTGAAGTTACAGCTATTGCGTTTCGTGACAACTATCTGCAGATCCCACTCTAAAAAATATTTATCCCATTTGTGTCCTCTTAGACGAGAGATAGATTCTCGTTTAATGTGCGTGACATGGGTATTATCTGTAACTGGCTATATACAAGTGGAGTTACAATCACCACCAATTACTATTTGATAATTAGAATTACGAATTGCAGTCTCTTCTAGGATTACATCTAGTCGATTAAACATGTGTAAAAGCACATTCTTCATAGGGTTCCAATAGATGCAGACAATCAAAAGGGATATTTTTGTCTCCCCAAGCATAACTAGTTCAACCACAAGAGGTCACCCACACCAAAAATCAGAGTAGATGAGGCCCTCATATTATCATCAACTAGAATGGCAAGGCCCCCGGACGGTCTCCCTGCAACTCCTTTAGAGGCGGATTGAGTGTATGAAACATAGCCATCAAGACATAAATGCTGGAGTTTCATGGTCTCCTGTAATAAGATGATTGAAGGTTTATTTGTAGGAGAGATAGCATTGACCATGCAAGTGATCCACAATCCAGGGTTATTAAGTTACAGCTATGCTTGGGAGCTAGGTTTCGTGTGTGCTGATAAGCTGTTCATGAGTGCTTCCAGCCATGTTGAATCCTTGATAGCGGAGGCAAATGAGGTAAATTGCTTTAGCAAATCTTCACTGGCATGAATCTGATTGCCATCATTCGTAAGCAAACTATTAACTTGGTCAACAGATGCTACCTGGGATTCAACAAATGTAGAAGCTTCTTCTTTTGATTTAAATAGATATGGAGTAAGACCTATATGAGAAAAATCATTTCCCATACCAGTTTCACAATGATATGCGAAAGGAATTGACAGATCATGAGGTTGTTGTTATTTACCAAAAGGGTTATCCAGTCCATGTCATCAGATACAAGAGTTATGAGAGATGCAATTTGTTTATAGGCATTAAGCATATAGGTCCGATCAAGTCTAGACCTACCATTTACCTCTGGGTGACTCTCCCAACCCATGATATTCGGCAGGTCAGATGTGAGTACATGAGTAAGTGAAGCTTCAGAACTATCATTGTGTGCTATGCACTGTGGAATTTGTGGAGCACAGTTATTTTCATCATCACGATTGCTACTAGAATTGTCCTATAATTTAGCCGAAGATGCATCAGAGGATGCAGCCTTAGGCTGAAAGCTATCATTATGGGCTATGCACTGTGGAATTAGTGGAGCACTAATCTGAAGATCGTCTTGATTGCTACTGGAGTTTTCCCTTGGCTTAACTGAAGAGGTATTAAAGGATAAAATCATAGGGTGCAAAGACGTTTTTATCAGTGATACTTTTGATTTCTTTCTGCATCACTATATATTCACTAGTCATATCCTTTGTGGGTCAGTTTGAAACCTCTCTGTTTTGCAAAGTACAGTTGTGAGTGTCAATACTTATATTAGAAGACTCCGCACATCGACATTTCTTGCTATCTGTAATAGGAAAAAAGTTTGGCAGATGTGTTTCTTTCCCTCTTTTGTAGTTAGTTGGGAACTGACCCAGTGTATTGTAGATTACTGTTAGTTTACCACTTTTTTCCTCAGTGCTATCAGTAGGAACCAATAGCTACAGCCATATCCTTATTTTTGTTTTTATTGTCCTTAATTAGCAAGGCAACTTTCGGTGTACTGCGCTGTTCAACTTCTTTAATTTCTAACAATGTTTTGTATTCATCATTCAATTGATTCAGATCTAACAGTTCATCATCGTTTGAGACATTTTCACATGTTTTACATTTGTACTATGGCCATTTATCTTTTTGGAGGATTTATTTTTAGTTTAGTCTAGTGCAACTGGGTTTTCTTTCTTTTTGCTCATCTCTTGTGTGCTCTTAATTCTAGGCGCTTCTCTCTACGTGAGAGAAATAAATCAGATCTGCCTTGGTTTACCATACCTCCTCAGTTTACCTCCTCAGTTTCATGTGACAGTCCACCAGCGTTGCCATCTAATTCAATCCGATCAGCCAACGCTGATGAACTGTTAGGATCCTCTGAAGGCAACGCAGCATCCTTTGCATACGATTGAGTGGAAGCTTGAGAATTGTTATGCTTTAAAGCTTGAGCTTCCATTAAAATGTTCATGATCATCTCGATTACACCAATTCTTTCTTTGTTCTCGGTCACAACTTGTGCTAGGCGTGTGACAAGTCCCTCGTGGTTGCATTCGTAGCCAGGAACATTGCTGGCTAGCACAACAGCATAAGACTTAGCTTTGATCTCTACTGGTGGAACAGTGTCCGTTGTCTGACTATGCTTTGAGCAAAACCTCTTGGCATGTTTTGCGGCAGATGTTAAAGATAAAAATGTTTTGTTAGCAAAAATGAACCCCTCCAACTTATTAAGTTTTCTCAAAATATCCGATAAGGACAATTTTATGTCCCGAATTTCATAATGGGTTGTTTCGTGTCCTTTATCCAGTAGATTTAGAATACAGGTGAGTCCAGCAAAGGAGTATTTACCAGCAGCACCATAATCATGAAATTCAGATGTATTAGCTGGGGATACCCCAGGGACATTGTCTCCACTAGAGTGAGGCAATCGCATTGCAGCCCCATGGTACCCTTGATTATTCAGGGTACGAGATTCAATTTCTGAGGGTGGAATTTTTAACTCATGTGTAGGGGAGCTAGCTGTAGGTGAATACCCAGAAGCAGATGACATGGCGCCATGAAACAAAGACTGCGGTTGCAAATTGCAATGCATTTTATTAAATAAGACTACTTCCTCAACTACAAGCATTTTTTGAGAGACAGGTGTGGATGGACCTAACGATAGTCTGATGCAGTTCCCCAATTCCGCTTGCACAGCATGGTCCATCATAGAAACATCAGAGATCCGGTTCTTAAGTTGGTCCTCTTGGTTTAGCATTATCGAGTAGCTATTACAGTGAATTGTACAAGTATCCGGTACAAATATTTCATGAATATCATTGTCATTCAGTTTGTCTAAGGCATAGCTTGAAGGCATGTTTTAAGCGTACCCGTAATAATGTACCTCAGCACAAGCAGTATTAGCTATGCGATTCATGCAGTCGTGGGAGATTATAGGCTCCATTTGCTGCCCATTTTGTGGCTTAATCTCCTCTGTTGATGCAGTATGCAGTACCTAAACTGGATTCACTTACTTCACAGGTTTGAGACATATCATCACGCTCCAATTGACCCGTGTCAGTAGTTTTGTGTAGCTTTCTACCATTGCGGAGGCCCCTGACCAAAGTGTTTTTATGCAAAATATTAATTCAATATGGAGGGAAGAGAACTACAAATGATGTAAGGGGACCTATACATTTTGCCTCCCTCTCTAGACTATTATTATAATTGCACACACTATTACAAAACTCACAAATGCACAAAGCCTAACAACTACAAAAGGGAGCCACTTTTGAGCGCACTGAAAAATCTTGTAATTATTCCTATTGTTACAGCATCAGCCATTACAAACTCGAACCGCAAGGAACAAATGGTTGAATTAATTCTATTCAAAGTGGTCACGAGCATTCGTTACACACATGAATCAACAATTCACAGATTTGTAACATAAGGGAGCAATGCAAAAATAAGGAAGGGTCCCTCCATTCGGCCCCAGCTGTAACCATTCACAAAAGATAAGAGCAAAGATTTACTTCATGAGGAGGGCTCAAACCTTACCATGACCGACAGAAACCACACACAGATCAAAACTTAACCGTGTTATAAATTGGTAAACAAATAATCGAGCAGGATAATAAGAGCTTTCAACTCGGCCTCACCTGAGCTTGTAAATGAAACAGTATATACCATCCATCGTCCCCCCGGCCCAACAGGCGTAACAGGCACATACTCAGGCACTTCCTTGGGGCGCATGCGCAGGGGGGCGCGCTTGTGTCTTAAGTAGGAAAGTGGACCACAGGGGGTGGGGCTTCACTGGACATATCTAGGATAGGACAAACAAAGGCATATATTAGCTTTATAAAGTAGTAGTTTGTCCACACAAAGTGGGCAATGCAGAATTAAAGTCCATACAGTCCATAATACCCACTGTAGTTGTGTGATTGAGAGCATAAGTATGCATTGGTATACGTAATGCAGGATCAGCCAGGCGTACCAGACACTTACTCAGGCACTACCTTGAGGTGCGTATGCAGGGGCGCGCGCTCGTGCCTTAAGTAGAAAAGTGGACCACAGGGAGTGCGGCTTCATGGGATATATTTAGTATAGGACAAAAAAAGGTGTATATGAGCTATATAAAGTAGTAGTCTCTCCAAACAAAGTAGGCAATTTAGAATTAAAGTCCATAAAACACGCACTTACTCAGGCACTTCCATGGGGCACGCGCTTGAGCCTTAAGTAGGCAGGTGGACCACAGGTGGTGGGGCTTCACAGGATATATCTAGTATAGGACAAACAAAGGTGTATATGAGCTATATAAAGTAGTAATTTGTACAAGGTTGGCAATGTAGAGTCCACACAGTCCATAAAACACACCGTAAATGTGTGATTGAGAGCATAGGTATACATTAGGCATAACAGGCACTTACTCAGGCACTTCCTTGGGGTGTGCACACTCGCGCCTTAAGTAGGAAGGTGGACCACAGGAGTGTGGCTTCATTGGATATATTGTAGATGTGTGATTGAGAGCGTAGGTATACGTTGGTATACGTGGTACAGGATCAGCCAGGAACATCCAGGAGTAACAGGCACCTACTCAGGCACTTCAGTCCACCACTTTATTCTTCCCATCTCTTCCTTAGAGCACTGTCTCTCTCCTTCCATACTTCTCCTGTTCTGTATCTGCCTGGCTTCACTCATTTCTGTTTCTAGTTTCTTCCTTGTCCAATACCTTCCTCCCCTGATCTTGTCTTCCTACTTTCTCCTGATATTTCTCAGTCTGTGTCATTCATCCCCTTCTCCATGATAGTTTGCTCTACCTTCTTCCTCCTCACGGTTCCCTCAATACACCTTTCTATTGACTTCTCCCCCCCTCCTTATCTTCCCTTTTTCATCTATTCCTCTCTAATCTGACCTTCACTCTGCCTCATGCTCTCTGCCCCTCTCCAAACTCCTACCCAACCATTGAAGACTCATCCCCTTTTTTATATCCTGAACAATGGGATTGTGTGTTGACCAAGTGTTTGAGCAGAAGCAACTGTGGGGACTTATGGAATGATTCCCTTGTCTGGGTGTAATTAAGAAACCTCTATCCATTAGTGTTATTTCAAGCTCTGTAGCCTTTAAGCATGTAGGCATGTACATAGTAAAAGGCATTGCAATGTATTCATACAGCGAGCATATATCAAGAGTTATGTACAGATTCTCCCATTCAGTTTGAATGTCTGGGCTTTGAGCCAGCCTAATCAATTGTTTTGGAACAAACAAGCACACAAGACAACATTATTTCTGGGTGGAACTCCAATGGTCTGGGATGTGTTCCAATTGTTCCTTTTATTTTGGTACATAGTACTGATTGTCCCTTTTGCCAATAGCAAAGTCCTATAGGACTACAATGAACTACCAGGCTTATGGGATATACCAGATGTGAGGGAGATTGTTGACAGATGGGGTTGGAGATAATTTGGCTTCTTGCTTTGGCATCGATCCATTTGAGATAATTCAGCTGCATGCTTTGGCTTTCCGATGCTATAAAAGGATGGTTTCTGGTGGGGGTGGACAGAGCTGTTTGTGATATTTGGCAAAGCAAGGCTGAAGGCAGGTACAGCTGAAGGACCCAGAAGCAACCTGGAACCATTCTCTCCATGCAAGCCTATGAAGAGCGGAGGGGGATGCAATTTTGGGTCCATGCTTAGCTTCACTATCCCAGCAGAAAAAAAGGAGGGGGACCTTCCCTCCTTTTTTTCTGCTGGGATAGTGAAGCTAAGCCTGGACCCAAAATTGCATTTCTTAGGCTCCAGAGACTCAAAAGGTTTTTTCTTTGCTTGTTGAGGCTTTGTGAGTAGAACTATTTTTTCACTCAGCTGAATAGAGAATCATTCTTACCTATGGCAATCGGTTTATAGTGAAAAGACCGAAAAAAAAATCTCGAAAAAAAGGTTGAACCAAAAAATCTTGAAAAAAAAAAATCAATTTTTTTTCAATACGTTTTTTTTTAAATGGGGAGGTTCCCCCCCAACCCCCCTTTTTCATTTTTTTATTTTACCCCTTTTCTTTTACTTACCTGACCCCAAAAATACATATAAATAAATAAATAAAAAATTCCTTTTGACTGACCACCATGGCAATCAGCTCACCACCCATAGAAATATTGTATTCATAATTATTATTCATAATTGGCTGATTTTTGCATCATGGTCATTTCAATTGACACTAAGGCCTCATAACAAAGTTGCCGGTACCCTTGTGGTACTAAAGCTAAGATACTGGGAACCGGTATAACTGTTACTGGCACTTGTTCTGCCAGAATTACCAGCAGATTACAAGTCCTGGTAAGGGTGTTAAACCCCCATTCCATTGAGTCTTATAGAACTCCATAGGGGATATGCAGGTATTACCGGCATTGGTATTCCCTGTGCCATTAATACTGGCAATACCAGCCATTTTTGCTGGTGGGGTGGCAGAATTACCTCCCGCTCTTGGCTGGAGGTAATTCCTGCCACCCCTCTGGCAAACCTGGAGTTTGCCGGTGCAGTAACATGTCAGCAAATGGAATTACTGGCACAATATTACAGCACTGGCAAACACCTACTTTTTTGCTGCTTTTTGCTAAGAAACCATGATTAGTTTGATAGGTGTTTTTACAATTGGATTTGATATTATTGAGAACCAAATCAGAAGCACTTGAGCATGTGTATTAGGTGTGGGGCATCTATTTGAAGTACTGTATATTGTCCTACTGTACATGGTGTATGTTTTAAGGAGGAAGGGTTAAATTGAAGGTTTGAGCAGTGGGCCTACAATAGAAATCATTCCTGTGTAGGTCAGTGAGGTTGGCTATCCACTGCAGGTTTTTTTTTGCCTACTGTTTATTCAGATGCATAGGGATAGGTATATATGTTTTTCTACCTCTATTTCTACCACTTTCCTACTTGGGTGGCTACAGCACTCCCCTTGAGGTGAAGGAAAGGCTCTGTGAGGTAGAGGTGATAAGAATCACATCAGAGGGTATACCTATTGTAGCAACCATTTTGAAGTCAGAAGGCCCTGTCTCGTTTAGTGCCTGGTTTTGCAATTGCCCCCTCTCTTCCCAACATGTGTCTTCTGTCTCTGAGATACTGAGAGTTCTTGGTCTGAGCAATGTTCATTATATCAAAAAATCTGGGGTAAGCAGAGGTCTGCAGTCTGTTCTCCGGGCCATGAGCATGTTCCCAGCCTTTTCATTTCTTGTGTTCACAGTCCGGGTTCATTAGTGGTACATGCATGAGCATTAGCCCCTGCCTATGACACTGTCTCTATGTCTATTTATGGGGGAGATTTTCAACAAGAAGATGAGCCTGGAAATACTGGAGAGGCTCTAGGGGATCTGCTATGTACCAAATCTGGGGTTAACATCACTAACCAAAGTGTGTCTTCCTCTGTTCCCACTGCTTCTCTATTCAAATGTTCCTACCTCCTCTATGTTGATCTCAAAGTACTGTTTTAATTTTCTGACCTACGGTTTCTTATATAGTTATGAATGCTGTGATAGGTTTCTCATATGCAACTTATACTGTATAGGATATGAGGGTATCAGGACAAACCAATCTTTTTTACATCCCAAAATGGCCATTTCATCTGCACACCTTGCCACTTGTTTTGCACTAAAATATCCCTGATACACAGCTCATATAGGTGTGCAACACAGTCTATTGTTCTAACATTTTTTTTTCTTTCTCATTCAGCTGGGGTTGAAGGACTATCATATCCATGCCTTGCCCACAATGCACATGTGTGAACCATTCCAAGGATAGAAGCATTCTGGCACATGTCATAGTCACAGCATTGCTGGAACAAAGGGTGGAATCTTAGTCTGAGAGGGAAATGTTCCCAGGATGTGGGTGTTTGATCCGCCCTACAATCTACTATACTTCAGGCATTTCATTAGATAATATAAAATCTCCCTTACTATGAAGGCTGTCTAATGTATGTGTTCACATCGTACGTATGCAGTAGGTACATAAAACAGACTAATTCAGACTCACATATGGCATTAGTAGACTTGGTGAACTTAATGAGGACTAACTCATACTTTTACACTGTACCCGGTTCTGTCCCTCATAGTAAATCAATGCTTATAGGGGAACTGATGAACACACGCACTATAATCGCAGCATCTGTAAAAGACAGCCTTTTACAATTCAGAAACTCATTTCTTATTATGTATTTGACACCCATGTCATTAATTACAATATTCATTCAGTAGATGATTGGACACAAAAAACAAAAGACACACCCTTACCATATCATCACTGCAAAAAAAACAAATTGCATGATAGGAATTTTTGTTATACTGTACTTCAGACATTTAATGAGATTAAATAACGGCCCCCTTAGCATAAACTATGTCTTATTTCCAGGTTTATACCTTAGATATACAGTCGGTACATAAATGTGACTGATTCAGACTCACACATGGTACCAGTAATATTGGGGATCTGGCTGAGATCTAACTCATACATTCACCTTGTAACCGATTCCATCCTTCCTAGAAAACTGATGCTTGTAGGGTAACTGGTAAACTCAGGCACTATAGTCATAACATCTATCAAGATCAGCCTTTCACACTTCGTTAACCATGGACAATTAATGTCTTTTCCCACTGATTATGTGAAATATTTTTCCAATGATTGTGTGTAACTCAGCCTCTCTTTTTATAATTAATAATGTCAATGTTGTGCATATGACGCATGTCATTTCTTTAATTGGGAAATGAGTTTCTTTCCATGATTTTCCATAGAAAACAGGGCATAGAGAAGGAACCAAGTCTCTCTACCGGAAGTCCCACCCCCATTCTGCTGGCAGCCGGAAATTGTGAGAAGCGCAAAGCGAATAATGGTACCTATATCACGAATAGCCCTTGAAACAAGGTATTGATTGAGAAAACCCTATCTGTATACTTGAAGAAATGATGGTCTTTTGAAGGAAGTTCAGGAAGAAGTGTAAAAATGAGTGAAAGAGAAGACTGGTGACATCACATGAAGCAGAAATGGTTCACCTAGAATATAGACCTTATAGAATTTGATGATGAAATAGCGAATTAAGCAACATTTCCGGAGTGAAACAAAGATTGCACGTGCGGAGAAGCACTGAAGAAAATGCAGTCCTTTTACATAAGTACAGACGCATTAACGCAAGTAGACAAAGTAATCATGAGGCTGGCTACATACTGAATAGAATGCAGTCGCAGCCACCAATGTATATATAAATAGGAATGTACAGAATCTGGATGTTCCACCACACATTTTAGCAAACTTGGATCCCGTGAATGAAAGGGCTGGAAGTGTGGTGCAGTTGAATCAAATAGCTGACGACGAGAGACGATTGGAGAAAGCTTGCCTGGCCCAGTGTCAAGAGCTGGGCCGCCAAGAGCCTTGTTATCTACTCAAGAAGATACCATGAACGTGAGAAGCGAGCTTAGCTCCTGTTTGAGGTGCAACGGAAAATCACTAGAAGTGCCAAGGTTTCTTCATTTAATAGTATTAAATGCAACAAAGGATCTCAAAACGTGGTCTCTAGTCACATGGTTAGATGAAAATAGACTTTGGGGCGAGCTACACCGAGACTAGAAGATAAGGCAATGCCTTCACTCTCTTTTATTCTCAGGCACAGTGAGCCTTCGCAAGGCAGAGTGGCAGTCAAACAAAGTCATTGAATGGCAGACCGCAGGAGTGATGATGAATGTTGGGCTAATTGGGTGGGGAGGCATGACCAAAGCCAACCCCCCAGCACCTGGGCTTGCAGCTTGCATGCTGCTAGCGAGTGGAATATTCCAGAAGGGTACAAGTATGCCAACTAATTGTAGAGGGCCACGTAGCAAGGAGCACCGTAGTTTGAGAAGCGAATAGAACATTGTGTATTAGTCTGACATGGAAGATGACTTGCACTTGGGGTGGGCTTAGTTGCCCATTTGATCTTAGAGACCCGATCATGATCCCCGCCCCTACAGAAAGTATACTTAGGTGTTCCCTTTAAGCCTATCACATCCCCAAGTAGGTTTTCTGATTTTGTCACATAGTATGACGTCACTTATGACAAATTGTTAGTATAAAGTTGTGTTTTTTTATGAAATGTTTGAGAGACATGAGCGAATGTCTGTTGATGTCTGTTGTACTCCCTGTTTTAGATAATTGTTAATAAAACAGCTTGATGTTTGCCAAACTTCCTGAGTCGGTCTGGTTATTGATGTATTAGTAAGATCAGCATCCCCATCCATCTTGGATACTCTTACCTCGTCCTAAAGGACTCTAATGAGTTCAAGGGAACAAAAGAAAAATTAGAAAAAAGAATTATGGATTTGACAGGGGGTGGGGATCAGGAAACCATACGGATAGCATCATTATATGTAGTAACTTCAAGGTGTGTTACGTCCAATAGGTGCAGCTCTGTACACAGTGAGGGGTATCCCACATTGTCAATTTTCATAATTAGGTTGTTGAGAACTGCTTCAATAAATTAAGTTTAGAGAATAATTGTGCATTCAACTGAAAAGGATCATGTCATTACTTATGGCTACAATACATAAACCCTGCCACCTGTTCTCCCCTGCCCCATGGCAATAACCATCTTGGTGAAGTTGTAAAAGGCGAGTTTGTACAGCTGTTCCTATTATTATTAATTTGATTTATTTTCAGGCCAAATAAATACCATTTTAGGTAAGAACACACCACAAGCCATCACATCCCCAATTCCTTTTATGCAAGGCCTATTTCTCTATTGCTAATAAAATCTGATAACTGAAGTGTGCACTGTTGGTAAGCTAAGCAACCATAACTCGCGCCACCACTGTGCACCTCTAAGCCTAACACCCAGGACATGAAAGATGACATCACAAATGGCTTTGATGACATCACTGATGATCAGTGAATCTAAATATAAATGTATATGTGTATATGATTTGATATGGCATTTATAACGCAACTATACACAAGTGTTTCAAGGCGTGAATATATATGTTTAATGGGCGATGGGGTAGACAAGTGTGAGGATTCGGTGTGGCGTAATGTGAAAGGGGAATTGGATGGAATCCACATTAAAAAACAATTGTGTGACCTTCACAAGATTTGACCAAACGGTGATGGAAGTAAATGTGGTTGAATTAAACACATAGAACCCACTATGTGCCCAACATCATCCTGGGGATAACATTTAATTCCTACTGAAAGGTATCAAGAGTAAGACTCGGACACAGTAATCGGTTTTCGTACAAACTTGATGTTTTATTGATAAGAAATGAATAAGGAGGGTTGTGAAAATCCTATGTGTCCCTTAACCTAAGCAGGGTTTTCCTGCCTCAACAAAACTAAGGAACGTCTGTGTCAGCATGTAAAACAAAAGTTCATCCTCAGTCCTGTGTCCAAAAATCCTAAACTGACCCTCACACTGTAAACCTGATATAATGTTTACAAGGGGATTCTGGTAAGCTATGCAGCTTTCTTTTAAAGTTCTCAACATAAAGTCTCAAGGTGCAGAATAGAAAATAAATAAAGGTTCTAATAGAGAAAGGACTCCTCCCTTCCCCCATGTTCCTTCACTGTCTATCCAGTACTTCTGGATAAAGTTAAAAAATGTTCCACTGCTCCACGAAAATGGGGGAGGGGTGTTCCATCCCTATGTTTCACTCTTCGCCAACTGTTTCACGCCACAGTTTTGAAAAGGGACAACTTCTTCCCCGAGGTCCTCTAGGTCTTATATTCCCATAGTTTTAAGGAAAATACTTATTTTCCCTTGATTACTTCTGTCTTTCACATTCAGTACTTTAGAGTATTTTCGCTTCAACCCAGGGGAATGGGTCTTCCCTTTCAATTTCTCCACTGGTTGCATTTTACTTCCACAGTTCAAATTTAGTCAAGGGGCCTGTGTTCCCTTTGAGTTTTCCCTTAAGGATGCTATTCTTTGCCTTGTTCAATTTCTCACACTTGGTCCTCCTTTTACCCTTGATATACTCTCATGCAAGAGTATGTGTTACGTTCTTATTGATCCTCAAAAAGGGTATGAATCCTCCATTTTGAATTTGCAATGTCAGGTTCTCTTCTTCTCTCACTCCTGGTTTACCTCCTTCTAGGATATTATTTCACTTCTCTTCTCATTCCTGATTTACTCTCCTGCTAGAACATTTTTTCCCTTATCTTCACACTGCTGGTTTACTCTCCCTACAAGGTATTACTTCTCTTCTCTTCTCACTCCTGGTTTACTCTCCTGCCAGGTTATTACTTCACTTATATCTCCTGGTTTACTCTCCTGCCAAGATATTACTTCACTTCTCTTCTCACTCAATTTCTGGGTGTGAGTCCCAGTCTCACTGTATGCCTCGTGTACTAACTTGTCAGGGCTTTTCCCGTCGATGTTCACTTGGCAAAGTTCACATTTCTGTTCATTCTTCTTTTCAAGTGTTGGGTCTCTGACCCTCTCTCAACACTATTCACATGTATTTGAAATCTCCTTCTCAAGCATTGGGTTTCCGACCCACCTTTCACACTTTTTGTATATGTATTAAGTATTTCAAATCCTATTCTCAAGCATTGGGTCTCTGACCCTCCTTTAACACTGTTTGTATATTTATTAAGTATATCAAATCCTCTTCTCAAGCATTGGGTCAGCGCCCCATTTTCAACAATGTTTTTATCCATGTCAGTTTCTTTACTGTTTTATTTGGCTCTCTCCCATTATTATTGCGACATGACATTCGCCTTCACACGCTCCTGGTAACCTAGGCTTTGACGGTTCTTGCATCTCTTCTTCCGCTTCTCTCTCGATCCATTGACTGGGTGTACGTCCCGTCAGCCGGGAAGCTTTTCCTTTTCCTTCCTTCGTTCTGGGCGTCTCCAGCTGCCCATGGTCATCAAGCAGTAAGCTTCCTTCAGCTCAATCTCCCTGCACACTGTTCATGTCAGTCTCTGTGCTCCTTCTCACGAACATGTCATCTCTGACGTCCCAACAAGTGTCACAACGAATTACATACAGCTTCTGACTATGCATCTCTCTCCCATACAGAGCAGCTGTGGCAACTTTAAACTTCCCGGCATTGGTCACATGCTTCCCAAAACTATAATGCGGTGTTGATGTCCCACTTCTAGTCATTTTCTTTGCTCCATTTGTCCTCCTTGTCTCAGTACTATAACGGAGGGCGGGGTAAATAGGGTGATTGGTTGGGAAAACCTGGAAAATAATTATCTATGACACAATAGGCCATACATGTATGTGGTAAAGACATGTGGAATTGGGGCTGCAAGGTTATTTTGGTACAATGTTTTCCTACCTCTCTGGAGTTAGTCTTTCCCTGCGTGGTCCTCCCTCAGACAGCCACCCCCAGGGTCAGAGTCAGGTGGCTTCTGCCTTTCCCTTGCCACATAAGATAAGCTTCCCTCCAGAGTCAGTGCTGCTATTGCTAGATTTGTCATGCTACCCTGCAGTATGATAGAAAATATCTAAAAGCATGCACATGTGCAGTGCACTTTTCATCGAGTACCACACCATGGAGAGCATGGTGAGTGGTAGTTTTGTTTTTAGGTGCATTGGTAATGGGAAAACATAGATAATGTGTGGGAGGTCGCTTGCCGAGAACTGGGTATTTTATTCTGGCAAAGTGTACATCGAGTGTTGGATATTAAATAGATCCAGTGCTTTAAGTGGGGTAAGAAATTGAGGGGGGGCCCTCGTTTGGGGGCGTGGCTTTCATTGTGGGCATGGCCTAAAAGTGCACAAATCATAGTAAGGTGCGCAAACAAATATATAAATGTATGTGAGCATTTATATGTTTGTATGCGTACTACTATGGTGTGTGTTCTTTTCAAGCCATATTTTATAAACATAGCAATGTTACATATTTCTATGTTTATAAAAGGTGGTTTGAAAAGTGCACAAACCATAGTAAGTTATGCACACTTGTGTGCTTACCTTACTATGGTTTGTGTACGTTTCAAGCCACCTTTTATAAACATAGATATTTGTAACATGTTTCTATGTTTCTAAAAGATGGCTTGACACGTAAACAATTCAAGGCATGACGGACAAAACAAACCGCAAGGTGGCTTTGTCCGTCGACAAAGCTTTATAAAAGATGCCTTGAATTGTGCACGTTTCAAGCCGTCTTTTATAAACATAGAAATATTTCTACCTTTATAAAAGATGGCTTGAAACGTACACAGTTCAAGGCATCTTTTATAAAGCTTTGCCGACGGAGAAAGGCACCTCGGGCTCTGTGATCTATCTGCTATCACTGAGCCCGAGGTGTCTTTCACCCTCTGCGAACCTGCGGGCTCCATGATTTAATCTGCATATTAGATCACGGAGCCCGCGGGGGTCAGTGACCTGGGGAGGGAAAACAAAGGGACAGTAACTTCCTCTGATGACCCTGATGAGGGGTCATCAGAGGGAGTTACACTAACTGACAGAAGTGCCGCCAGCCTCAGCGTCGCTGTGGCTGGCTGGCACTTCTGTCAGCTTGGCCAACATAATGACGGGCGCATCTCCCGTCGCGGCTGCGGCCGCGGCGGGATAATGCATCCCGTAATGTTGTGTGGGACGGGGGCCCCGGCTGGGCCCCGGCTTAGCCCCACTTTCTGGAGACTGCCGGGGCCCGGCCCCGGCAGGCCCCGGCCCACTTAAAGCACTGAATAGATCATTGACAAGCACTGAGTATTCCTATATTTCAAATATGTACCAATACCTTTTTTAAATGCCCTGTTTTGTGGAGCAACCGTAAGTGGCAAATGCTAACCCCAGTGTCATGCCAAATTGATTAATTTATTTAATTTCCGCATAACTGTGTATTTTCCAGAGGAATCGTTTTGGTGCTGTAGACTTCTACATGCTAGGAAACCATTGTTGGGCCAGGATTGTAACACTACAGGTGGGATGGCTGGAAGGCAGCCATCCTGGCATTATGATTGAAACAAAAAATGTTTGGGGGCCATGGTTGGGATATCATAAGTATTCCAATAGTTTGTTTAATGAACGCAGACGCATGTTCAGTGTTGTGCATTCATTGCAAATATGCTTGAAAGTCTTTGAATCAACCTATTGCACCACCACATCAATGTAGCCATTGAGGGGGCATATATCTGAGCTTTGACAGAGGATTTAACCAAACTGCACGATTCTCGCCAGAGATCCGGGCAATGGGCAATGAACACGTTTGCCAGGCAGGCACGCCATTTTAGCATTGATGAGGGGCTCTTCACTGGGCCACCTGGCTAGGACATCCTGAGCCACATGCTCAGATCGGTGGGAGCGTCAGTCACGTAGTGTCTGCAGACCAAGCTGCAGGATTCCAGCCCTGCAGGATCGTGGGATGAGGCTGGTTTACAGGGTGGAAAAGAACACAAGCATGCGTGCCTCCATCTCGGCAGTAGTCTGGTAGGATCAAGCGGTAGGGGAATCAGCTTCCTACAATTTGTTTTGTGGACGGCCCTTTTTTGGTCACTTAAATGAAATGCCAGTTTAAAATTGTTCCTTTTTATTTCTTTGTGTGACCATATCTTATTTTAATCAGTTCCATCTGCTCTGTCATAGTTTTCACACCTTCCCCTTCATGTTACAATAGTGAATATCCTTGCAATGTGATGTATCTGGGATTATACAATCAGCGTTTAAGCATAACGCATTCTGAAGGCAGTGGCTACTCGCGAAATTGAAGGTGCATGACCACATCACCAGTGCTTTAAAAACTCGCCATCGGCTTCCCATTTAGTAATGAGTTATATCCAACACACACTATACATAGCTCAAGAAGTGGTCAATATTCATCAGCTTTATTTTTTTAATTGTTTGCTTCATTATAGTCCAAACCATGATCTCCATTGCGGTTAGTAAAGGCACCCAGATGGGAAAAATACAAACACGAAATAAAGGACTTGTTAAAAGCCTAAGCGCTTAACATATTATTATTATTGTTATTATTATTATTATTATTATTATTTTTGTTATTGTTATTATTATTATATATCGATTTGTATCACGCAGTACAAATGACGTGCACAATCTCAATCTCACTTTTAGACTCGTGACCAAAATTACAGTTCCTTAACTGAGAAGCCCTTGGCAGGGTCGGACTGGGACAAGAAATAGGCCCGGTCACACAAAAAAAAAGTGGCCCACCCCTCGCCTCAAAAAAGTGGCCCACCGCTCGCATCACGACATTTGACCCCACCCCAAAGTGACATCCATGGAAGCGATGAAACACGACCTTTCACTCATTGACAAAAGAGCAGGAAGTGGCATCAAATAGCATTGGACCGAAGTACACTAAATCACTGTGAATCAAA
Source organism: Ambystoma mexicanum (assembly GCF_040938575.1). Taxonomy (NCBI): domain Eukaryota; kingdom Metazoa; phylum Chordata; class Amphibia; order Caudata; family Ambystomatidae; genus Ambystoma; species Ambystoma mexicanum. The sequence goes on along the minus strand of NC_090937.1, from coordinate 1,269,347,620 downwards.
GCAGACGACCAAGGCCAAATGATAATATGTCATTGTATAGCACTTACGCTTAAGCTCTTTTTTTAATAGAACAAATATGCATACAATATCACCCAACCTGTGTTGGTACTCATTTATCAACCTAAGAAGGATGAAAGGCTTTTTGAAAAAAAAGAAAAAAAAATGTGAACAATTATTATTTTTTCTTCCAAACGGGCCCAGGCATGGCCAGAAACCGCCCCCCACACCCCAGGGACGATTTCGGCCCGACCCGGGCCGAAAGGCAGAGGGGCCAATCGAAACTGGCCCTTGGCAGAAACATTAAACTTGTTCTATACTTATTCTGTTGGAACGTTCTTGCAGTGTGATTCCCCTTTGCTGATGCCCCTGTAGACGTCCCAGTAGCGACAAGCTGCACTGAAAGTTGTCCTTTGCGCGCTGGGACATCTGAAGGTGCAATATTAACATTTCCTAAAAGCCTCCGGGCATTGATAAAGGTGAGCCATCCCCATTTACCATTAAGTCCTAGTCAGAACGACTGCATGCTTGAGTTAGGTTTATAGTGAAAATGTTGACTGCAAAAATATCGGAAAAAAAATTCCGAATGTGTTTTTTAAAAAAAAAAAATTTAATGGGGGGTTCCCTCCCAACCCCCCGTTTATTTTTTATAGCTAAACCCAAAAAAACATACAAATAAAAAAAAACACATTAGATTTTTTTTTTCGACTTTTTTTCGACATTTTTGTTTTCGACTTTTTGCAGTCGACATTATAACTTCACACCCTTGAGTTAGTAGCACACGTATTTATGAGATTGGTGGTCATCCTGTTCTGAAAAAGGCACTTTATTATGTGAAACCGCAGCATCTAAACACAGTGCATACCAGTTTACTTTTACACCTACAGCCTGCACTCGACACGCATGTTCATAATGGCAAAAATCAGCGCGCCATTCCCTTGACAGAAATGATATACCCCTATGCTGAAGGTTGGCTCTGCCACGGATAAAGAAATGGGTTTGCTGCTAGAGCCCGTAACGGCCTGCACAGCCTCAGTGCTCTGCGTGTATCTGTCTCGCTGTGACCTGGGAACGGGCAGTGTTTGAATCGTGCCCTTTCCACATTTGTACTCACCCACCTGGTAGCCGACAATGGTGCCATAACTCCCATGTTAACTATGCTTCTGACAGAGGTCGCATGGATGCTTGTTTGAATGAAGGAAACATGCTGATATAAGCAAGACAGGTCCCCGTTTGTACATGCCATCACTGGGATAATGATGAAGTGTTTATGCGGTGCTTACTGTTGCCAAAGGCTTACCGCTTCAAAGCACTGTAAGCAAACAGGGTTAATACAAACGCGTTACTCACTTCATCAACCTTGGAAATATAGACAGCAGGGTTACGTTTGCTAAAATATTCCATGACACCAGGTAAACATGTTTCCTGTAGCGGGATTACCTCCCATAACGAAATGGATTTGCTGTCTCAGTTGCCAACAGACGATCAATATGTACACTGGTGGCATGGGGGTCTCAACAACAGTAACTGTTTAAACCAAATGGATATCATGGCGGATGACAATATTCGTATAATATACACCGTCGATGTTGCCATAAAGTCCCCTGTTAACTACAACCCCCAGAATGCATCACTCACTACGCTCCTATTAAACTGCAAGACCGTTCCTAAAGCAGTTCTGCCCACCCACGGCCGGACTCCAAACCGTGGTTCCTGCATAAATTCACCCACATATGCCATGGTGTTTTTAATTTATTTATTTTGGGGGCAGTGAGGGGTTTGCCCGGGGGCGAGGATAGTTTTTGAGCGCCACAAACACTCAAAATGACCGGTAACCAGGGCTGGAAGAGTGGGCTTCCTGCAGCCAACATTTGAACTCCATCACTGCGTAGCTGATGCGCCAGTGGATGAATGCCAAACCATGCGGTCCAGCAACCCATACTCTCAATCACCAGTGGGCCAATCACCTGGCAAACTCAGAACCTGTATTTCTTTCTGTTTGAGCCCGAACCCCTTCCTGATGTATTGAGCTGCAGATGGGAGGCAGGCAGCCAGTGCATCACAATTTGAAAAGGTTTTCGAGTGCGTTGGCCTTAAGCTTAGATTGTGCTATATAGGTTATTGGAAATATTTGCTCGTTTGTGCCTGTCGGTGCAACCCCCCCCTGCGCACTGTCACACCCATCCAAAACAGTCCCAACGGCCGCTGTTCCAGCAACTACATGTGTTTGAGTGTGCCACCCCATTGCGAGCTCCCCAAGCACCAATTACGCCACGATGCTGGGGGACACATGCTCAATTATAACATACGGTGCAGAAAGCGTACACTCAAACCAACCGCCCGAATGCAAGTTGTGATTCTGACCCTTGCCAACCTGCTCACCATTCCACTTTCTACCTTGTACTGTACTGCTCCTATGTTTCGTCACTGTGATTCTGCCCCCTTGCCAGCCTGCTCATCATTCCACTTTCTACCTTGTACTGTACTGCTCCTGGTTTTCGTCACTGTGATTTTGCCCCCTTGCCAGCCTGCTCATCCTTTCACTTTCTACCTTGTACTATACGACTCCTAGGTTTCGTCACTGTGATTCTGCCTCCTTGCCAGCCTGCTCACCATTCCACTTTCTACCTTGTACTATACTGCTCCGCAACTCTAGAGGGGGTCTGGGGCCGCTAACGAGGTTTTGCATTGAACATATCCTGGCTAGTGTTGAAAACATTCTTCGGCGCGGGGAAGGCTTTAAAATAGAAATCCCTCTTTAACGAACTCTGGCCCACCCCTTGCACTGGGGTCTGTATCTGTACCTATACAGTTTCCCCCCCACCCCTTTCTTCCTGCACTTATCTGACCTACCCTGTTGGCTGCCTTAAACTCAGCACTTGCCACTTACTGGATGCACTACCACTTTTTGTTGCTTTTATTATTAATTTATTTTATTTATTCTGTTCTCCTCTTGCTCTGCACTTTCCACTTCTCCCCCTTCCCATGCACTTGTGCGTTCTCAATGTCACTGGGCCTAGTAAGATTGTTGTTTTGTTCTCCCCTGTTCCCCTCCCATGCCTTGTCGCTCTCTAAACCACTTGTGTATGAGCACGATAAATATAAAATATCAATTCAAAGCTCAGCGCACGGTGAAAACCAAACTGAAGCTGTCCACAGCACACCACTTTCTCACTTTCCTATTGCCTCTTCAATCGACTAACCCACTCCCGCCTTCTTGTTTGCAGATCCGCCTGAGTACCTGGGGACCAATTCTATTGGTGACGGTGAGCGATGCAATACCTTTTATTACCTTTTATTAACATTTACATAAATAAATCTCCACGCAAAATGTGGTTGCACGGGTTGCAAACACATTTCTTTTATCCGTGGCAGAGCCTCTAGTATGCACAAGGCAAAATTTAATAATAAAGTACTTTTAAATCACTAATCCAATGTTTTCAACATCACGAACAACAACGAGCTGGAAGTTTGGTACATAGAAGCTGCATTTCTATCTTTGTTTATTACACAACTTCTTGCATGTCTTAAATCGCTTAAAATACAGTGGGGTAAAAGAGTTTTTTCATGTTGACATCTTGCATTCTGGGACTTATAGTTTTCCATTCCGGATGTGAAAATGAAACCCACAATGATATTAATTTGGCTTAACATGTTGGTCTAAGGGTGCACATGTTGTCATGTGGCTTTACTATGCAACTGAATGAAACTTTTGAGGGCTTTCTTGGAATGTCAGCACAAGTGGGCATGACTGAGTGACTAGGCATGACCAACTGTGTGCTTGAGTGAGCATGGCTGTGTTTTTAATCAGTGACTTAGTGTAAACAACTGTGACTATGACTGAGTCCAGCCAAGTGATTTTAACTGAATAACTGGGATTGTGTGGGAGTGACTGACTGACTGTGTGACTAATGTTGAGTTACTGACTGAATGTGACTAAGTGAGGGGGTGACTGTATGAGTGGCTGGCTGACTGACTGGCTGAGTGAGGGAGTGAATGGTTGGTTGAGGGAGTGAGTGGGTTCATAAGTGGCTGGTTGGCTGGCCCAAGCAGGGACTATTTCTGACATATTCTTTTTCCCCCAGCAGATGCAAACAGTGTTGTTGGTGAAAGCTGCCAGCGTGGATTTATCTTCTTGGTGTTTACGAACTCTCAAAACTAGGGTGCATAAAGAAAACCAGAGTAAACTCTTGGGAGGAAGTAGTCTAACTGTGTGATATAAATCAATGTAGCTACACTAAAGACCATGACCATAAATCTTCTGAAAGCAGCCACAGAAAACCATAATTCATTTTCAGTTCAAATGTATCTTTTAAGCCTGTGTCATCCTTTGCGTACACATGCATTTAAATGTAGTGACACATTTGTAAGTTGACATTTTAACATTAGTTAATGTATTCTATAATAAGGAATTTAACAATGCCTATTTGGATGACCATTTATGTTCATATATCCTTTCTTTTTTTGTCGAATTGTTTAGATCTGTCTGCAAGGCTAACAGTTGGCCTACTATGCCGAGTGCCGAGTGATAAGGAGGAAGCTTGTCACCAAAATGTGCAATGCCAGAAGAGGCCTATGGAAGACTCTGCCTCTCGAAATGCAGGATCGATTATTGTTATTTGTTTGTATTTTTGCAAACCTACTTATTCTTATGGAATAGAGCTATGCTGTTAAACCGAATTTGTTGAATAAAAAAATGCTGAACACTTTCTGAGCATATGTTTGATTGAAAATATCTTATAACTAGAGCAATACTATATTAAAATATCAACCATTTATAGCTGCTGAATCTTACTATCATAATATGAACTAGGTAATTGTTATCTGCTCTTATTGATATTGGGTGAAGTGACTGGCGGCAGTCTGTCATGTGGCTAGACCTTTAACAGATTCTGTTTAGGTTGCTGGAAGTGTGCATTTTAGTGCAGTGCTTTGTAATTGTGGAGTTTATTGGGTGTGAGGCCATGTTGGCTAGAGGTGAGAATTGAAATGAGGGGATTTACAGGTTGGTTTGTGACATGGGGGGTGTTTGTAGTTGTGTGCACTAAATCGGCAAACTTAGTTAACGGGTGCTCTAGCAAAGATGAAAAGTGACAGCTGCAAAATTCCATATATTATTTCCAGTAAACCACATAGAAGTCCAACTAGAGTCATTCTAAAGTAATGCCACCAATGTTACTCAAAAGGAATACATCCTGGGGTAATCCAACTCCTTTTACTAAATCTTTTGGAAGCATCTTGAAATCGTTTAATCTCATGCTGGAGTGGTCTGCAATAATCATTTACAATTCAAAACCCATCCTAAAGTTATCATGGAACCATCTTGGAGTAATCCCCACCCATCCTGAAGTTGTCATGAAGTCACCCTGGAGATATCATGGAGCCATCCTAGAGTAATATGAAGTCATCCTGGAGTAATCCAAACTCATCCTTAAGTTGTCATGGAGTCATCCTGAAGTTGTCATGAATTCATCCTGGAGTTGTCATGGAGTCATCCTAGAGTAATCTGAAGTCATCTGCGAGTAATCCCCACTCATCCTGAAGTTGTCATGGATGCATCCAAGATCATCACTAGAAGTAATCCAAACTCATCCTGGAGTAGTTTCTGTGTTCACTCTAGAGCCATCATCTCATTAAATATTTTGGCCTGTACACATACTTCAGGATGATCTTCATGAACTGTCCATGGATGACTCTAGAATGGAGTCATCGGATGATTCCAGAATGATTCCAGGATGATCTTCTTTTTTGACTAGGGACCTCTTCCGCCAACTTTTTAGTACTGTCCAATTCCACCTACCTTGACAGCACCCACACTTTCGTGCCTTAGGCAACCCACCTTTTGAATTCACTCCCTGATTATATCAAAAAAATATCACATTAGGTGTGCTACTAGTTCCCCAATGTATATCACATTAGGCGTGCCACTAAACCCTGGGCGTACACTTTTTAAATGGTACTTAAAGGAAATATATTGTACAGTTTAGCTTTTTGTTCTTTGTGAATTGATTTCTATTATGACATGGTGGCACAAAAATGGTTATAGTTTGCATTTTAAGAATAAATAAAATAAAACAGCTTTGGCGCCTATAATGGGGGTCAGTCCTTGCAAAGAGCCAGACTGCCAAGGTGTGGGCTCGTTCTGAGCGCATGGCATCATTCGCAACAGCATGCTGCGATATCCACTGTAACCTGGGTGTACCGGTGCTTGCTCGTGATAACACCGTACCAGTGCCGGCCTTAGTGGCAGCAGTGACCCGAGCAGAAAAATAACAATTTGGCGTGAACCCCCTCCCCCCCGCTGCAACCCTTGTCAATTGGGGGTGGGGGGTAGAGGTGCCAAATGTTTCTTTTTGTGGTGGGAGTAATGTCATTTTAAAATTAAATGCACTCGCGGGAGCCGGCGCAGTTCAGAACAATACAATGCCACGGCACCATATTAAGATGATTATCGCCCCACTCCTTTGCCAGAGCAGGGTGAAAATTATCTCAATAGGGTGCCAGCACCCTCTTGTTGTTAAATGCGCCCGCTCCCGCATTTAATTTCAAAATGACACTTCTCCAACCATGCCAGCTCAGGGTAGCCCTTCAAAGGCTCCCCAAGCTGGCGCCCTGGGGGACTATGCCGCCCCAGGCGGTTGCCCTGGCTTTCCGTGCCTTAAGGCCTGCTCTGCACCGTACCGTGTAGTGAATTCACTTCTGCCTTTTCCATGACAGACAGAGATCAGTTTTGCAGCCTCCATTAAAAAAACATCGCCAACCTCATGTTAGCAGGTTCCTGCGCACTCTGCCTGCTCATTGCATATATGCAAAGCAGGCAGTGTCTGGAGGCATCAATGCCTTTGCAACCATACTATAATACGGATCTGGGCCGAGATGCCATCAGATTTCCTGAGTGTTGAAATGCAAGAAGAGTTTGCTTACAATTAATGCGTGGTAACCTCCAGAAAGTTTATTTGAGCAGCTTTTCAGGCATCCATGTAATTTTCCTCATTCTTCAAAAAGAGGCCCAATGAGTGGTAAAATGCGGGAAATCACCCATATGTGAAATGCTAGCAATTTTATCATGACACCTACAAATATCTTTTCAAAGCATCAAAAACACATAGGGCCTCATTACACGGTAGGCGGTAAGGGTTTACCGGTACTGGTATTTTACCGGTACCGGTAAACCCTTACCACCTTACTACGAGGTCCCTTTGCGGGTTGGTACATTAACGCCTGCTTTTAGCAGGCGTTAAAAAACGAACCCGCAAAGGGACCGGGGTGCTAATTACGGTACCGCAATTTGCGGTACTGTAATTAGCGCCTTCCACATTCCCATTATGCCCTATGGGGCAAAAATGGGAATGGGGAAGGGCAATGGAGGAAGGAGGAATTACTGCCTTCCCAACCTTGGAATAGGGTGGTAATTCCCCTTTCCTCCAAGGCGGTACCAGTAAATTACCGGCATGAACCATGGCGCTAATAGCGCCATGGTTTACCGCCTACCGTGTTATGAGGCCCATAATAATGTAATGAACCCACCTCTTCTTTTTTGAATGATTTCTGCATAAAGGATCATACACCTACAAAGTGCAATTCTTGAAAGCATTTAGTATTTTTCAGACCTACATGCATTTTAAGTATATCTTTCCCATTGGCATCGAGAATGGTTGCTATTGTAAAAGTGGTAATTAGTATAATTAACCAATTTGCATTTCTATCCATTAGGATTGAATAATCTGGAAAAAAGAACAAGGGTTGAGCAGTCACAGAAATGGTGACATGTCTGCAGTAATTGGCAGCAGGAGATCATTAGCGAAATAACAGAATAGTTTAGAGAGAGTAGCTGCAAGGACTCCACTTTGCTTACTTCATAGTTGCCTTGAAGACAACTTTAGATTCCCTTTGTACTCAAATAGTGTTATGGAGCTAGTCACCGAATATATCAACTAGCAATTAAATCGAACAGATTCTGCTCATACTGTCTTTATTAGGGTTGCCAATAACACCTGCCAGGTCAAATGCAGCCTTCAGCTACCTACACCAGGACATCACTGTACAATGGTATCTGCTTATAAACTCATTACAAAATGCACTGCAGTCAGAACAGAAATATTCTTGCCACGTCCACCTGATCTATGTAGCTCTGTACCCTGAATCTTACCATTAGATCCACACATCTACAATATGCTCAGTTCAAGTAATTGGAATTAACCCAATTACCATCTTGAAGATCTACACTTTTGATTTAAGACGCTGGTATAACTCACAATTCTGCCACCACCAAAGGAGCCTGGCCTTTCCTTTGCTACAATTGGAAATATTTTAGTGAAAAAGAGGGACGATTGCTACAGTGAAGCAGAAATAGGGGAAATCGCCCTTCCCGCGAAATAATTTAATGATGATAATGATGTGTTCATTCATATAGCGCCTTAATCCAAAGCGCTTTACAGAGCGCAACCGAAATTGATACTCATTTATCGACCTCAGAAGGACGAGTTGGCCTTGCCGGGATTCGAACTTGCGACCTGCAGATCACGCTGCAGATCACACTCAGATCACAGCAGCAAACGCTCAACCCGCTGAACTATCTCACCTGCATTTAGTGAGGGGTGTGGCATTGAACGCAGCAGCAAACGCTCAACCCGCCGAGCTATCTCACCAGCATTTAGTGAGGGGTGTGGCATTCTGTAAATTCTGGGGAAGTCTATGGGGAAATGTTTCGACAGATCCTTCGTTTGCATTCCTTGTCCACTATGATCTGCGTTCCTTCTAACCTATTATGCAGTGTGGCACATTTCTTTCGACCAACCAAGATGGGTCAAATGTACTTACTGAGGAGGAAAATCCACTGAGGCTTGTAGACAAAAACACATATGGTGCTCATCTAACGGATCACTATGTAAGGCAAGAAGACCCAGATCCCTCGTAAAATAGTAGAACAAAAAATGTTCCAGACAAAAACAAAAGGGGGTGGTTAGGATACAGAACAGATACATTGTAGGGAGATGCAGAAAGCAGGGCATCACTGTGCAAGGAAATGCATGGTTATGTGTTGCAGCAGCTGGCTGATGGTGGGATTGAGGTTTAGCATAACTTTCGCTCTACCACAGATGGCAGACAGCTTTTTGGCAGCCATGGACTACCTTCATTGATCCGATTTGCAGATCTGACCCATCTGCTTCCAGGGCTGAGGCAGATGCTGATTCTGCAACAGACCCTGAACCCAACTCGGCATAGGGTTGGGGCATCTAAGTGCCAGGATGTGTAGTTTCTGCCTAGTGCTGCCTGCCTTTCACCCCAGGTAAAGTAGCACGAGCATGGTCCTGGGAGCCCAGCATGCAAGGCTCTCACACAGAGGCATTACCACCCTAGTGGGAACCTGTGCTCTCTCTTTCTTCAAAATCTGGAGCCCCAGCTTCCCGCCTCACACATTCCTGAGGGTCAGAGTGAAGCAGACAGAGAAGAGAGTACTCACTGTCTCACTGGATTGAAAGAGTTGCTCAGTTAGTTTGGCAATGGAGGTCGGCGGAAGCCGGTAGTACATGGTGATAAGGGTAGGGCAAGAGCTACCAGAAAATAAATAAATGACAACGTTTTTTATTTAAACATTAACATCCTGTCTACATCAATTTGATTAGTCAACTAGGCCAATCAATTAAATTGAAAAGAGCAGCGCTTCTCCATGAGTCTAACGTGAATCAGAGGTATCAGGCACTCCCTGAATGCTCAGTGCCTCAATCAGGAAGTCAGATGCATCCAAGAAGCTAGGCAGTGTTACACAGGAGCACGCGTTCAGGCTATTTTATTAGCGTTTGTCTTATGATGTGTGAGATCCTCTGGCTCAAAAGATTAGCGGGGCTGGGCACACATAATTTGCATACATATTGACACCATTGAAAGTGCAATTAGCTTACGATCCACAAGGGCATTAATGGAAGTGACCTATTGCAATAAGTTGAATCATAGAAAGAGACTTCAGCAAAATCAGGTGTGGCCAAACAGTGCAGCCCATCAGGGAAGGCATTGATGTCAAAATCTGTTTGAAATTTGTAAACATACATATGTTGACAACAAAGGACGATTAAACAGTGATGTATTGTTTAATTCACTTATAAATCAGAAGAGGGCCCGAGATTTCCAGTGTTGTTGCTGTGATTAAGCTAAGAGACAAAAAACTTTGTGATGGGCAATATATGAATTTTCACTATTTTTATTAAATGTGAGGAAACATTACAGTCTATAGACATGGGTGAAGCTTTTTTCAATGAGGGTACACCGTGCACTGAATCATTAACTGAATCACTTCTAGGGCCACCCAATGTTTTCAGATAAGACACCATATGATGAAGTGATTCACCCACAATCTCAACATTTATCACTCTCTTTGTTCCCCTTTGGCCCAACTCACTCTGCAGGGCACACTCTGGATGTTCTGATCTCCTCAGACCTTCCTCTTTCGATCCCTCACACCATTCCTCTCTTCTAGATTGATCACTTTCTCCTTTCCTCCCATCTCACCACCTCTACCCCTCAGGCCAAGCCAACTCCAGAACTGCCACCTACCTTCTCGGTCATCGGACCCATGAAGCGTGTGTCAGTTGAGGCTTTCGCTGCCACGTTCTCACCCACCTGCCCCCTTGACTGACTCACACCCTGACATAGCCCTAACCATGCTCCACTCTGCTTTATCTGATACTATTGATGTGCTTGCCCCTGTCATGAGGATCCGCTGAAGGCCACATTCAAGTGCAACTCTTGGAACTACTCAGACCTCCTCACCCTTAAACGCAAGTGCAGGGTGGCTGAGAGGAAATGGCATGCCTCTGGTACATCCTCTGACAAACTGGCCTGCGGCCTGCTCCAAAGGCAATACCAGCTCTCCGTCCGCACCAAGAAGAGACCCCACATCCAAGCCTGTGTCTCTGCAGCATCTAACAACTCTTTAAAATCTGCAAGGAGCTGGTCAATCTTGCTGCAGTCTCTACCTCTCCTGTCTGATCCCAGGCCTTCTGCATGGCCCTGGCTTCTCATTTCATCTCTAAAACTCAGGACATCATGTCATCTCTCTCTTCCCCTCCCCCTCCTCCCTCTACTCTCTGCTCTTCCTCTGGCCCTTTTCCAGTCACATCTCCTCCCTCCTTCTCTGTCTTTCCCCTGTTCTCCTCAGACAAGGTTTCTAGACAAGTCTATGAAAGTCTCATCAAAACAGGTTCACCCCTGTTCCTCCAAAACCATCAAGGACCACATTGACTCCCTGGGTCCTGCTCTGGCTGACTGTTGAAAATACTTATTTGCCTCTGGAGTCTTCCCCTCACCCCTCAAGCCCTCCCTTGTGCACCCTCTTCTTAAATAACCCTCTGCCGATACTTCCTGCCCTGCTAACTATCGTCCAATCTCCATCACTCCTTACCTGGGCAAACTCCTGGAAGAACTGGCCATCTCCCAGCCTAACCATCACCCTGAATCTGTTGGTTTTCTAAATGACCATCAGTCTGGCTTCAGAGCTGCCAGAAGCATGGAAACTGCTCTCCTGAACATCCATGAAGACCGGCTCTCCAACCTCGATTCCAACACCCCCTGTGTCTTAATCTTACTTGATCTCTCTTCTGCCTTTGACATAGTCAACCACGCCATCCTGCTCAACCATCTACGTGATAACCTGGGTATCACTGATCAGACCCTGGCTTAGCTGACCTCCTTCCTCTACAATCGACACTCCCAGGTCCAACTTGGGTCCTTCCTCTCCTCCATCTTTATCTCTACCCATGGTGTTCCCTAGGGGACTAACCTCTCTCCCTGGCTGTATATGTTATAGAGCAGAGGTGCAATTGTGCAGCCCTGCTTCACCCCTTTAAAAATCATCACTCCCTCCCCTCTTCCTTCATTCAATAACCAATACCCGGCATTTCTTTCCCACTGTATCACCGCTCTCTATCCCAACTTTCAGTGCTATGAGGATGACACTCAACTCATTTTGAGGCTCCCCTCTGCCACCTCTTCTCCTTCTTTCATCTCTGACTGTCTGGCTGCCATCCAGGAGTGGTGTGCCGCCATTGATCTCTGCCTTAATGCCATGAAGACCGAGATTCTCTTCAATGGCACACCTACCCCCTCCTTTCCTGTCACTCTATGTCCAGCCTCTCTTGGCCCTCTTCCTGCTCCCAGCTGTGATGCTAAAAACCTCGGGGTCATCTTTAACTCCACACTTTCCTTCTCTCCTCACATCTCTGACATTTCTAAGAAGTCACACTACCAGTTGCACCTCCTCGGAGGTAGTCTTCCTCTCCTCTCCTTCCCCCAGAAGCTCACTGTCTCCAGAGCTCTGGTTCTCTCTAGGCTGGACAACTGCAACAGCCTCTTTCGAAATCTGCCTGCTTCTACTCTCCGCCCTCTGCAACTCATCCAAAACAGGACTGCAAGACTTGTCCTTGGGCTCAAACACAGAGATTGTATCTCTCCAGGACTGAAATCTCTGCACTGGCACCCAGTGGCGGCGAGGATTAAGTTCAAAACCCTCTGCATTGTCCACAAGGCCTTCTGGGGCCTGGGACCTCAATACCTGCAATTCTCTTTTCCTAAATATCTACCTTCTTGAGCTCTTCGCTTATCCACCTTCAGAGTTAATCACTTCTCCAAGCAGCAAGTTGGTGGTAGATCTCTTTCTTCTCCGGGGCTTCCATCTGGAACAGCCTCACTGCCTCTCTGAAACTTGAGGAGAACCATCTCCAGTTCCGGAAGTACCTCAAGACCTTCCTCTTTGCTTCTGCTTTCTCTTCCCCCTTCCCCTGCTGATCTCCTGGCTATATCTCAAACTGCACTGGTTACCTGCCTGCCCTCTGATCTCGAGTCCAGGTCCCCGTCCCACCAGTCACACACCTGCACTGCCCCCCTGGCAACCTGTGCACTCGGGGACTTTTTCTGCATCCCTAGAGTCCCTACTAGCACTTGACACCTGATGTCTGCACTTACTGTTGCACTGCCAGTAGCTGGCCGCATGTTTACTCATTGTCTTTATTTATTTTACTGTTATCCTACGTACTGCACTGCCCCTCCCCTATCCCCCCGCACTTTTCCCCTTCCCCCCTCCCACGTACTTGCGAAATCTTAATTTCACCTGGCCTAGTAGGATCGTTGTCTCTGTCTTCCCTCTGTTTCCCCTCCCTTACCTCATCGCGCCTTGATACACTTGTGTATAGGCGCTTTATAAATGCCATATCATATCATATCATATCATTTCTTTAAGTGGTTAAACTGGGATTAGAAATGAATCAGTAGTTTGAGTGGTTCCATGTCTTAAAATTGCAGCAAAAATGGCTGTGAATACAAAATATTGCGGCAAAAATGCTGTGGTTTTGCCGCCACAATCATGTAAAGGATGCGGGGACACCCCCGTAGCCCCCGGACCCATTATACCATTTAAGGGGAGCGAGGGACACCCCCGCAACCCCCGCTCCCCTTAAATGGTATAATGAGGTACACCTTTACCGGTCAAACCACAGCATTTTTGGTGGAATTTTTTTACCGCAACATTTTTCTCGTGATTTTATTACCTCATACCGTTTGAGCACATGGAACTTCTTTCCCAGCACTTGTTAATTATATTTGTTATATTTTGGTTTTACATTGCTACAAAACTAGACTGTTTTATATAGATGCCATGCAAATAACTCAAATCACATGATAAACATACTTTAAAACATATAAATACTAACAGAAATATGTTTAACAAAAAAGTATGATTGCAGCTTTTCCATGCACATGTGTTGTGCTTCTAGGATTATAACAAGGGCACCTGCCTATGACCCTTTTTCCGCATCTTGTAATTATGCATGTAGTAAGTAAAGTTTAATTTTCAACAAAAAGCAACATTCTTTTTCATGTGCCAAACTAACCCACACCATAATTATAAACTTGACAGTTTAAAACAATGAGTTCATTGAAAAGTGCACAGATCGGGTAAATATCTGGGACTGTTTGCAGGCCTTGCGATGTAGATTTAAACATCACAACTCCTATCCATTATCATTCACATGCATTAAGCCTACCTATCATACAGAAAGGTGCAACCAACCACTGATCAGTGCCCTTCACAGATCAAATCCCAAATTACTCCTTTGTCTAGCACCATGCACTATAAGGGGCTTCTTGTGTTAGATCTGGGTATGAAGCGCGTTATAAATAACCTATCGTATCATATCATAATAAATGGTGATGCTCATAACAAACATGGTTTTAAACAAAGTGCTGTCCTGGCACATCTTAAGTGTCTGTTCTCGGTCAGACGTGTCACAGACACTATTAATCAGTCCTCCACTTGACAGCTCTGGAGAGGAGCGAGGGCCAGGGAGGAATGGCCTGGAGTCCGCCTGCCCTCTCAGAGTGTGTCCCTTGTGTATTGCCCTCTGTCCCAAAGGCCCTAAACTTGTGCAAACTTTTGTTACTGGGTAATTGCCGTTATCGCCCCAGCATCACTCACCTCATCAACACTTCTTAAAGTCATAGTGAAGTTCTTTGTAAACTCCAACACAAGATCGTCATACCTCTGCTCACAAAACCTGATGCTTATACATGTTTCGTGGCTGCCAACAGACCAACTCTGATCTCCCATGTGTACCAAAAGCTCTTCAAACTGATTTAAGTCACCAACTCTGCTCTTAGCTTGACCTCAACAGCGCTCAATCTGTTTTCTGCCCATACCGAGGCACAGACAACTCTCACAGAGATTAGGAAGAGCTGCTTCAAGCCATTGATAAGGATCTTGCCTGATCCTTGATATTCCTTGATCTGTCCATACATCTGATGCTGTTGATTCATTCATCCTCTACACAGACTGAAGATGTTGATGGGATTAACGGCATGGTACCAGAATTACTCACCCCTATTTACTGGATCTTAATCCCCCAGGTAAAACTAGGTCCATATGTGGCATCCAAAAAATGTTTTCCCTGAGACGGCCTAAAGGTTCTCTGACAATCTTCAACATATATTTGACCCATTATCTTAAATGTTAAGCAATTCTGCGATGCTCAGTGTCACATGGCGAGGGAGCACACAACTACTTATACCTGAATAAACGTAAAGAGTTTTATTAAACAAAAGTATAGCATAAGACTAGTGCATGGAAATTCATTAAGGGTGGCTGTAAACTAAAGCTTCTTGGGAAACGTAGTCCTTGAACGGCAGCAGACGGATCATGTGACAACGAGAAAGGGGTAAACATATTTGATAATCAAATGCTTCTACCAATATGGTGGCATTCACATGAAATGACCTCTCTAGATGATGTGTTTCAGGTCATATGACTTAAAATTCACTTCCTGAAACCATATTTGAAGTCAGTGAACTTTGGAGTCGGTTTGGCTACAGAGCATTCAGGTTCTAGGAGAAAGTCCACCTTTATAAATAAGGTATGAATGATTTTAGATGGAGTAGCTGCAGATCATCTATACCACAAGATTTAAGAGTTTGTTAAAGCGGAGTGTGCTCCATTGAGTTCACAGATAAGTCCGTTTTTTAGAGGTTTTCATGGAGCTTTTTGACTATAGAATCTTGGAAAGGCTGATTTACTATAAATTACTCTGTATGAAACAAACGCCGTGTATGATTTGACATTGGCTGTGATTGTGTAAGCTACAGAAGATGATGGGTACATTCCGAGTTTGCAGACAAGATTGAGGAGGAATATGTGCAACCTTGGTGTGCTACTAATGAAAGATTTGGGTTGTTTACTTCTTGGAAATACTTGGTGGAAGGTTTCTCAGCATTCATGAGGGCAGTTTGAAACTTGGCATTTAGGCACATATGTTTTTTTAACAAATATGAGATTAATTGAACGATACATTAATTGAATATTTTTACTCTTTCATAAAATATATTTGGAAATACATATCTTATCCTCTTCAAAATGGATTATATGCACCCAAAACATGCAGAGAAATAAATCTTAAAGGATAGTCAACATTATTTTCAATGTATTTTGAATCACCCAGATTAGGATTTTTCAATTGATTTGGAAATTAATGAGAAACATTAAGTGGTGTGATGATGTTTTAATAAATGTGTATTTATTATATATGTTGTTGTACTAACATGAATTGGTCATATGCATATGTGTCTATAATGTGATATTGCATTTGAAATATTTTACATACATTAATTTCTTTCAACACTTTTTTTTATTTCAAAATAACCTTACATTTGTATGTTATAATATGAATATGGTGCCCTGCTCATGCTGCCACACCCTGGGATATAGTGGCCTACTCACCCTCCCAGGGATATAGTGCCCTGCTACCGCTCCAAGGGATATAGTGTCCTGCTCACTGTCTCTCTTCACTGTGGCACACACCTCTTCAGGGTTCATGAGGCTCTCCCATTCTGGTACCAATTCCTGCTTCTGGGGTCAATGTCACACTTTCTCTCTCTACTTCTGACCCCTCCATTCGCTTGGGTGTGGGGTCTATTTCTTATGGTCTCAAGGGGCTTTATTTTCTCACCATAGCCTACCATAGACCACCCCTCGTCTAGGATCTCAGGGGCTCACCTCTTCCTCACAGGAGCATGATCCTCTTCTGGATTCAGGGGGGCTCTTCTCCCTTTCATTGGAGGAGACTCAACTTTTTTCATTGAGTGGGTCTAATCGCATCAGTTGCTTTTTGACAATAGCCTGGGCAGTCCTGCTAAGCCTTTTTCGGCCAAATGCATACACGCATCATAATCGTGCCCCAGGACCTCCAATTCTCTGGACTCAGTCCTCCCAAGGCGTTTCCACTAACAGCGCATTGAGACTATAAAAATGGCTAAATTGGTGCTATACAAATGACCAGTACAATACAATACACTATAGCAAACTGCTTTAACATGAGAGATGCATAACTCCACCCCTGAAGTAGCTTTGTAAACTTGAATGGGAACAGTTCAATGGGTGCACAGGTTTGGGCCTGGAGAGCCAAATGTGCCCTATATGCCTTCTATTAGGCTTTATCAGTCCAATGGGTGATGTGCACTGGGAATTATATTATATTTTAAAAAACTGTCAAAAGAAGAGGCCTTTTGTAGTGTATATTTTGACTCTTGTGGGAGGGTCAGGGCCCTGTCAGCGGACAGCGGGAACACATCTCAACCTGGTGTAGGTGGTATATGAGTTCAATGCCAGAGCTAGAAGGGAGTTCAGAGGAACCCAAGTTCCTGTCTCCCGAGAATGCTTGAACCTGCATGACAACATTTTTACCACTGTCCCCTCCTCAATACCTACCACCCTCTGTTCTGGCCCAATTTATTTTGTTTGTATTTTAGAAACACATCTCCCAGCAAAGCTCCTGATGCAAAGAAAACAATTATCTAACATGATGGGTCGATTTGGGGGCGTTAAATAAAAAAATGGAAATCTAAGACAAGAAACAAAGCAAACGAGTTAAAGCTTGTGTGGTAACCATAAGCCACCAGGGCAGAAAATGCAGGTACAGATTAAATGCTGCACTTCACCACACGTATTTATACTCATAAAAACGTCTTTTTATTTATTTCATCTCTAATCAAAAGAATAGGGGTAATTTATAGAATTAAACGCAGAAGCAGCACAGGGAGGGAGCGTGCACCAGCGTGTGTCAGCCGCGTGCGCCAAAACCCATTTTCACGCACAGCGTATTCATGGATACTTACATCTATAACCAGCTGTGGCACAGAGTGCCGCAGCGACCCTGCAGCAGCGCCAGTTACGCCCACAACCCTGCCCTGTGCGCCAAAAACATTGCACAAATCCCCTACATGGTGCAAAGGCCAGTGGAGCAGCATACAGCCCCCCAACCACGAAAACGTGCTAAAAATGCCACTCAGACATCGCCAACGAAATTGTGTGTAAAACTCCCTGCGCACCACTCGGATTATGCATAGCCTGCTCGTGCCAGCGAAATCGTGTGTAAAACTCCCCATGCCTTCCTGGAATATGCGTATCCAGCTTGCACCAGCGAAATCGCATATAAACTCCCCGCGCACACCTGGAATATGCGTATCCCATCCACACCAGCGAAATCACGTGTAAAATTCCCAGCGCACACCTCGGATTATGCCTACCCCGCTTGCACCAGCGAACTCGCATGTAAAACTCCCCACGCACCTCTAGAATATGCGTACCCCGCTCACGCCAGCCCAATCGTGTGTAATTCTCACTCCCATACCCCCAGATTCATGCTGCAGTGTGGTGAGAAGCCACATGCAACCCTTGCAGCCAGACCACGCCACAGGGGTCCACTCTACACCCCTCCCCATGCCCCGCAGGCAGCCCATCCACCCTGACCATGTCCTGCAGGCAGCCCATCCACACTCCCCATGCCCCGCAGGCAGCCCATCCACCCTGACCATGCACTGCAGGCAGCCCATCCATCCCTCCCCATGCCCTGCAGGCAGCCCATCCACCCTCCCCATGCCCCAGAGGAAGCCCATCCACCCTCCCCATGCCCCCTGCAGGCAGCCCATTCACCCTGACCATGCCCCGCAGGCAGCCCTTATGCCCTCCCCACAGGCAGCCCATCCACGCTCCCCATGCCCCAGAGGCAGCCCATCCACCCTCCCCATGCCCCGCAGGCAGCCCATCCACCCTCCCCATGCCCGACAGGCAGCCCATCCACACTGACCATGCCCCGCAGGCAGCCCATCCATCCTCCCCATGCCCGCAGGCAGCCCATCCACCCTGACCATGCCCCGCAGGCAGCCCATCCACCCTTCCCATGCCCCACAGGCACCCCATCCACCCTGACCATGCCCTGCAGGCAGCACATCCACCCTCCCCATGCCACACAGGCAGCCCATCCACCCTCCCTGTGCCCCACAGGCAGCCCATCCACCCTGACCATGCCCTGCAGGCAGCCCATCCACCATGACTATGCCCTGCAGGCAGCCCATCCACCCTCCCCATGCCCCACAGGCAGCCCATCCATCCTGACCATGCCCGCCCCACAGGCAGCCCATCCACCCTGACCATGCCCCGCAGGCAGCCCATTCACCCTATCCATGCGCCGCAGGCAGCCCATCCACCCTGACCATGCCACGCAGGCAGCCCATCATCCTCCCCATGCCCCGCAGGCAGCCCATCCACCCTCCCCATGCCCTGCAGGCAGGCCACATGGCTCCATGCACTTGGAAGCCCCGACTCACGTCCCGTCCACCCACCCATTGACAGGCACCTGCCAGCAGGCCCCGACTCTTTTCCCCCCCACCTGCCCCCTATTGATGGGCACCTGCCAGCGGGCCCGAATTATTTGCCCCCACCACCCTATTGACAGGCAGCTGCCAGCAGGCCCCGCCTCATGCCCCCCTCCCCATTGACAGGCACCTGCAAGCAAGCCCCGACTCATGTAAAAATCCAAACCCTCCCCATGCCCCTCAGGCAGCCCAAACACCCTGACCATGTCCTGCAGGCAGCCCATCCACACTCCCCATGCCCCGCAGGCATCCCATCCACCCTGACCATGCACTGCAGGCAGCCCATCCATCCCTCCCCATGCCCTGCAGGCAGCCCATCCACCCTCCCCATGCCCCACAGGCAGCCCATCCACCCTCTCCATGCCCCGCAGGCAGCCCATTCACTCTGACCATGCCCCGCAGGCAGCCCTTATGCCCTCCTCATGCCCCAAAACAGCCCATCCACCCTCCCCATGCCCCGGAGGCAGCCCATCCACCCTCCCCATGCCCCACAGGCAGCCCATCCAAACTGACCATGCATGCAGGCAGCCCATCCACCCTGACCATGCACTGCAGGCAGCCCATCCATCCCTCCCCATGCCCTGCAGGCAGCCCATCCAGCCTCCGCATGCCCCACAGGCAGCCCAACCACCCTCCCCATGCCCCACAGGCAGCCCATCCACTCTGACCATGTCCCGCAGGCAGCCCTTAAGCCCTCCCCATACCCCAAAAGCAGCCCATCCACCCTCCCCATGCCCCGGAGGCAGCCCATCCACCCTCCCCATACCCAACAGGCAGCCCATCCACCCTGACCATGCATGCAGGCAGCCCATCCACCCTCCCCATGCCCGCAGGCAGCCCATCCACCCTCCCCGTGCCCCACAGGCAGCCCATCCACCCTGACCATGCCCTGCAGGCAGCCCATCCACCCTGACTATGCCCTGCAGGCAGCCCATCCAGCCTCCCCATGCCCCACAGGCAGGCCATCCACCATGACCATGCACCACAGGCAGCCCATCCACCCTGACCATGCCCCGCTGCAGCCCATTCACCCTCCCCATGCGCCGCAGGCAGCCCATCCACCCTGACCATGCCCCACAGGCAGCCCATCCACCCTCCCCATGCCCTGCAGGCAGGCCACATGGCTCCATGCACTTGGAAGCCCCGACTCATGTCCCGTCCACCCCCCATTGACAGGCACCTGCCAGCAGGCTCCGACTCATGTCCACCCACCCACCCCCCATTGATGGGCACCTGCCAGCAGGTCCCAACTCATGTCCCCCCCCACCAACCCCCTATTGACGGGCACCTGCCAGCAGGCCCCGACTAATTTTCCCCCAACCCCCAATTGACAGGCAGCTGCCAGCAGGCCCCCACTCATGCCCCCCTCCCCATTGACAGGCACCTGCAAGCAAGCCCCGACTCATGTAAAAATCCAAAACATGAAAATATAAAAGTGCTCCATCCCCAAAGTCCATAGAAAGAACTCCTAAAATGAAAAGCATAAAAAAACATTACTCCATGTGAATATCAGAAAAATAAAGTATGTACATGTCTGGAATATTGAAAACGAAAGTATGAAGGTTCCATTATACCAAAACAAAAGGAAACCTACCTAAAACCCTATCTAAAATACAACTATATACAAAAAGTGGAGCAAAGTACGTGAACTCCAAATAATAATAAAAACCAAATGGAACCTAAACCTAAATAACTATATACAAAGGCTGCGGGATAGTCCCACGGCTCACTTATTGATGTCCCGGGCCAGGGCATCATTGAACTCCATGTCGATGTTCTGGAGGCGGGACTGTTCCCTGGCCTCGAGGTCTCTCTCACAGGGATGCAGCCAAGGCCTCCTCCAACTCCCTGCGAGTTGCCTCGAGGCACTCAGCCCACCTCAAAGCCCTGTGCATGGAGTTCTCCATCCTGACCATTGAGAGCCGTGCCCTCTCTGCCTGCCGCCGCTCCGCACCTATTTGCTGGCTCAACCGCTGCCACACAGAAGACACTCCCAATCCTGGGTCCCCCTGCCCGCCGGCCGATGCCTGCCCCGATGATGTAGAGTGTTCGAGGCCACATGCCTCCTACGCCGAGCCTGCCGCTGCCTTTCTGCTGCCTGTCGCTGCCACCACTGCCTCCGGGTAGATGGCAACACCCGGGGAGGTCGTTCAGGTGCCCTGCTTGTGTCTGCCTGCACATCGTCTGTTGCTAGGGGTCCAGTTGCTGGGGTGACCACCTGTGCTGGAGCTCTGAATCTCGACTGTGACAGGGATGGGATCTCCACCAGCCTGGCTGCGTTGGTTGGGCAGGTCCACAGGGGGCCCTGGTGGCATCTGGGCTGGAAGACGGCATGGAGAACGACTGGCGTATTGTGTGCACAGAGGAGGAGAGGGCCGCAAGACAGAGCGACAGATGGAAGAAACCCCCGACCATGAGCCCTCCCAACTGGGCCATGTTGGCACACATCTCTTCGTGATGACGTGCGTGGTCCCCCCAGGAATCACACACGTCACCACGAATGACACGTGTGCGCAACACGACCCCAATCAGGATGGACCCAATCCTGTCACGTGTCCCCACGTCCCCAGGTAGAGGAGTACCAGATGATGTGGACCTCTCCCCTACCTGCGGTCAGTCCTGGGATGGGGCATCCCTGCTGGTGCATGGTGATGCAGTCACAGTGTCAGGGACAGTGACATGCACAGGCCCCTTCGCGGCGACCTGTGCTGCCTCCTGCCCCTGGACTCACCGCTTGCACCAGTGGTACCACCCCCACCAGGCCCCATGTGCAGCTCTGAAGCGGCCTCCTACCCCCCCGTACACACCACCAACCTGGATGGCTCTGCACCATCTTCCGCCTTCGCCAGCCCCTGTGGGGGCTCACCCGCCACTTCCGCTGCAGCCATAGTGGCGGATGCAGCACCAGTCCCCTCGCTCCCGGATGATATAATTTCTTGGGAGGGTGACTGGGCCTTGCGTCGCCAGCCGGTGGAGGCATCCCTGCTGCTTTCCCCCACAGCGCTGTCTCCTCCCTATTCTTGACTCGCCGCTGTGTAAAGGGAGACACTGAACACAAGCATCAGGGTACTGTACAATAGTCCCCTAGACACAAAGCAATAGCACATGGTGGAACGTCACTTCCATCATGTCCCTCCACACCACACATACATGTGTGCATTCTGCCTGCTGCTCTGCATGATGCATTGTAACACATACACCATCCATGTGGGTCACGGCTGACTGGACTCACAAGCAGCACCATGATGTCCCTGCACATACACATCCATACATGACCCATGTCACACATACAGCCAAGTAGCTAACTACCACCACACTGCAACATGCACTGTTTTAAACGTGAATGCATGGGCACTAACCGCTTGACTCCAGACGGGCCTGCATCCTGAAGATCTGGTGGTGAAGCACGGGGCGAATGCGCTCCAGGACCCTCATCTTCTGGGTGGTAAAGTGGCCCTGGCACCCCACTGCATCTGCTGCGTTCAAGAGGCACCAGGCCTTCTTGAGGATCATGGACTTGTAGTCCTCCCAGCGCTTCTGGACGTGTTTGGTGTCGGGGGTGCCACCCCCTCTGCGTAGATGGCACCCACTATGTGCGTCCAGATCCTCTTCTGTCCTTCCTTGTCAGCGCACTATGGTGTGAAGAGGGCATCATAATGCCCCAGGACTTGCTCCACCAGGATGCCAACTTCATTTGCACTGAAGCTGGCAGCCCTCTGCCTCTCGGCTGGGGGGTTGCCACTGGTGCCGAATGGTGTTGTGTCAGACATGGCAATCCCTGAGGCAGGTGTCGGTGGGCAACTGAGTCCTGGGGCTGGTCTGTGGAGCGATGGAATACCAGTCGGGAATCTTCAGTTCCAGCAGGCTTGGCCACAGCAACTGGACCCCTGCAGATGGCTGATGTGCAGGCACCAAATGGCAGGGCACTGTTGGCAGCAGGCAGGCAGGCAGCAGCAGATGGCTTGTAGGAGGCTCCCCGGGGCTCTGGGGGGAAGGTAAATGGCCTTCTGGGCAGGAGCGTGGTCTTCCGTGTGTTCTCGAGTGGCCAGCTTGATACAGAGTGAATTGGCATGTGAAAAAACAGCACTTCAGCGTGTAATTCGAGGAAAGGGCCTTAGCATGTAAGTGCATAAGTGACGTGATGCGTGCAGGCGTTTCCCTCGTATTGGTGCATAGTGAATCCGCACGTGCAAAAACAGCACGTCCGCATGTGAATGCATGTAATTCAAGGAAAGGGCCTTAGTGCGTAAGAGCCAGTGATGTTACGTGCACGGGCGTTGCCTTCAGCATGAGTTAAAGGTGAGTGTGGGCCAGCAGTCCACTGTATGTACTGTTTGTGGAGACCGACGTGTGTGTTTACTCTTCTGGATTCACACGCGATTACTTCACAGTGTTTCACAGCGTTTGGAGTTCGTACCTGTTCTTTTGGTGGGTGTTGCCTACGCGCACAAGCACGTGTGTTTTTCTTTTTCTTTTCCCCGCAAGGCAGGCGGTGAGTCGCGCATGCTATTTTTCCCACTGTGGTTCCCCCTGTGCATCGCGTACCGTTTTTGAGGTCATAGTAGCCTGTGTGTTCCACACGTATGCGTTTTTTGGGTCCCTGGGTGCCGCACCATACTGCTGGAGGTAAAATCCACGCATGTGGGCTACCGGGGTCACGTGCACGTTTTTCTTTTGAAATTGTACTATTTTTTTATTATTATTTTGTTTGTATTATTTTTTTGGGGGGTGGCCTGAGTGTTGCGTGTCCCGTCATTTGTCCCCAGGGGTCACAGACAGCCTTGCAGGAGCACAGGGGTACCTATTCCATCCAGTACCCTGCCCCCTTCAATTCAATTGCCCAGGACAATTGTTGAGTGCACCTCCCATTGGCTATTTGCCATCAGTGCCATGGTTGGGAGGCCACAAAAGGCTGAGGACGGCAAAGTTGGGCATCCTCCCAGGGCTAGGCATGGTCGGGCGTGTGGGCGCGGAGACCAGGGGGGACAGGGAGTCCAGGGTGGCCAGGGTGGCTAAAGAGGGGGAAGAGGAAGGGGGGCCCCACTGGGGCAGGATGCCCAGCCACGTGCTGGTGCAGACATGCCACCACCCCCTGTGGCAAATGGAGATGCAGCTGTTGCATCACAACCTGGCACCCATATGACCCATCAGCAATTTACATCTGCTGTCACGGGCCCACCGGTGGTGGTAGCTGCAGGTGCAGCTGTGGGGACCACCACCCGGGCTCTGGGTCGTGCAGCGCATGTTGCGTTGTGTGACGAGGACTCCCAGGACAATTTCCATCTTGTCCGGAGGTGCGGGTCACTTGTGTCCAGTGTAGCTGTGACTGGGGCACACGTATCTGGGGCAGTTATGACATCTGCTGCCCCAAGTAGCTGGGTGGTGGTAACTGCATGGGCAGATGCACCTAACACCACCCCGGCACTGAGTCAGACCCAAGCCAGACCTTCCGTCCTTATTCCAACACCCACTGCCTTGGTCCAGTCCACCAGCGCCACTGCCCCATTGATCAGGGCCACATTGGCCACTCAGGGTCAGTACCACCGCCCAAAAGGAGGAAACATGCTCCTGCGTAAGAGCTGAGACCCCAGACACGCTTCAGCCTCCGGCACGTCGAGGAAGAAGTCTTTCGGCAAGCAGGAACTTGACTTCCTTGTGGACTACGTGTGGGCACACCAACGCGATATGCTTGTGGGCCTGTGTTAGGCAGAATCCTGTGCAGTGCCCTTAGGGACCACTACACACAATTAAGACTACAGTTGGCAAAACAAGTTTTACCTTTGGTACAAGCCTGTACTACTATGTCAGAGTGGTAGCAGTGGTGGAGAAGCCAGGCTTATCTCAAGAGTATATGAGCAGTAGCAGAGATTACACAAAGGGACCACAATTACTGTGACTCAAGCAAACACTGACTCAAGGTTTCAGGTAAAAAATATAAGTACATTTATTTTTAAACCATTCGTTATAAACACAACACTTCTATTAAACTCAAATAAAAACCACACGTTAAATATACTACAACTAACCAATTCACTTTGTACAGTAAGTCTCAAGGTAAGTACCCTGTGTTTGAATGAATTGGTGTTACGAACAAAACACGTTACCGCAAATACAATTACGATCACTTTTTGACAGTTCGGTCTACTAAATAAACACATATCCATGACATGAAATGCTACAGTGGCAAAAACACACTTAGCACCTGAGATACCCAGAGGGAGTTGGAGGCAAAAATCACAGGCAATATGTTGGTTAGGCAGGCAGAATCAAGAAACACTCAGAGAAAGAAGTTCAAACATCAAAGGGCCGGAGCCAGGGTCGAAAGACACCGGGGCCTGTTGCCGAAGATCACACAGTCAGACAGTTCACAATTCAATGTAGCCAAAAAGTACTTCGATATTGTCAATGTTTGGAAGCAAAAGTTATAAGAAGACAAGGGCAAGCTTTGGAAATGAAGAAAAGGGATTCACCCAGTTTCCTCAAGTAGAACACAGTACCTTGTTCCAACGGTGCAGCTGGTGCCCTGGCAGTTGTTCCTGTTGGTTTCCCGCAGACCCACGATTCATGCAGCTTTGTTGTGAAGGAGGACGTCTGAAGGGGGTCTGCACCACACAGGGATGAAGCCGGCAGCAGCGACGAGGAATAAAAGGTATGCTCCTTAAAAACAGGAGAGGCTCTTCAGGTGGATATCCGGACCACTACAGCAGCGTGCAGCGATTTCGACCAAGGAGGAGGATCCTCTGGCTGTGGAAGATGAGCTGGTTATCCCCACCAAGGTCAAGGGAAGAAGACTCCGGACTAGACCTTCTCTGAGTCATTGAAGGGAAGATAGCTCAGGACTGCAGCAGGGCTTCACCGGGACGGGGTAGTTGCAGCAGCCGTCGTTCTCTCCACTTCTCTTCGGTTCCCTGTAGTTCCAGTGGCGACTCTCTGACTTCTAGCCCAAGAGACCTGCCTTTTATGCGAAAAACACCCATTCACACAGCCTGGCTGTCAATCACCCAGCAAGGGGGTTGTCCAGCCCAGACAACTACCCTGGCCAATCATGACAAAGTGCAACTTGGGTTTCCTAGGATACCCTGTGCAGGAGGTGACTACACCCCTCCTCACATTCAGCCCATCTAGACACTCAGGCGCCTTGAGGAGGGCTTCTGAGCAGAAGCCCGCCAAAAGACAGTGAACAAAGAAGGCGAACCTAGTTTGCTGCGCAAATTAAGACACAAGAAGGACTTTAACAAAAAGAAATGGCGAATAAACCCAACCGGAGCCAAAAGAAAGACGATTTGGTCAAGCGGGTTTATGTTCGAGGCAAATATAATAGCCAAGAACAGTACCACGTTTATCTAATATAATCAATGTACAAAAGTAAGGGTAGATACCACTGTCACCAGCCAAGTCTAAATGTTAAAAGAGCCAAACAATGCTCTAGGAGGTACAGGTAAAAAGGGATACGAATTAACCCTTTCCAGTACTCCATGGAAGATGGGGTGTTCTGGATCTGTGGTAGATTGACTAAGTAATGTTAATGGTAACTTTACCCTTTTCTGGGGGACGGTAGGAGTCGAGGGAAGTCTCAAAGACAACCCTGTACCACGGCACTGAAGGTACTGTGTGACACACAAAAAGAAGGGGGCTACTGAAGTGGTGTACTTCAGAGTCCACAATCACAAAAACAGGTAGAAACACATAGCAAAACATGGGTAAGAGTGGGAAAAAAGCTCTCACTCTTACAAAGCTGGTGGGGGACTCACTAGGTGAGGGAAATTAGCCATAGATGAGAATTCTCCCTAACACTCGCCCCCCCCCAGACTAAGGGACAGGAGGATTTAATCCATTCCTGGATGAACCTCACACCTCTAGTCAGTTACAAACATCCTAGCGAGACCATCAGCATTTTGGTGGTGACTTCCTGCTCTGTGCTCAATGGAAAAATCAAATCCTTGTAGGAAGATTGACCATCTGAGTAATTTTGTTTTTTCCCCTTTCATTTGCATCAGCCATCTCAAGGGTTGGTGGTCAGTCTGAATAGTGAAGGT